>NC_139517.1:37641317-38049190 GCF_947247035.1 Vipera ursinii
TCTTTGTCTGAAGTCTATATTTTCATAGCAACTAACTTCTTAATTTGTCCCCGAACTATTTTCCAACTCATAGCAGAGAAAAAAAACATTGCCTGCACATCTTTTCCAGTGCAGGAAGAGAGATAGCAAATGATAAACTTTTTAATAAAGTTTATTAATTTTCATACAATTAAAATTCTACAGTATGTCTGATGTTATATTTTGTTTTAAATTGTTTGTTTGGGAGAGTAGCAGTGAAAGCTGGATTAGACATTTTGAAAATCCAAACTTTTTTTTAATTTTTTTAAAAAAATTGGCTCTAAAGCTTAGATTAGCCTAATTTAGCCCAATGAGGAGCAACTCGGCACAGGCTAGAATAGGGCAGAATAAGGACAGAGTTTCTTTCTCTTACCATAAACCATAAATTTATAGGTCTTGAATCTTTCTTCTTCTGCTTGCATGTCATTTCGAAAAACTCTGTAAGAAAGTGTGCACATATAAGATCCAGACATTTGCTCCTTAAAACCAAGCAACATCAGCTTTCCAGTTTCTGTAAGGTTTGCATACTGTTTTCCTGCAACAGAAATGAGAAGCCAGGTCAACATAATTCAATTTGGGTCCAAGCTTTTGGCTTGCGTGGGCTATTTTGAGTGTGTCTTGGGCTACATATAAAATATATAATAAATATTGCTAAAAATCATGTTAATATTAAAAGTTTACAGTCTTGTGGGACTGCATTACTATCTGTCCAGGGCTGCATGCAGCCTGCAGGCTACAGGTTGGACACACCTCGTCTTGACTTTGACTTTTAAACAGCAGCCCTTGGAAAGTAAAAGCTGAGTATCACATTTTTAAGAGGCATCTCACTTTTGTTTCCTGTTTAATAGTGGTATTCAAGGCACTTAGTAGGTTTTTTTGATACTTGAAGGGTGTCTCCTCCAGTATATAACTATTCAGATATTATGATTTACAAGTGTGTGTATGGGAAGAAGCATTAGTTTCAATGTCCTGCAGTTCAGGGGGAAGAGTTTCAACTACTAGGGCATCCCAAATCTGGGTTGCCCTTTTCTTGGAGGTGAAGCAGTACTTTGGGTTCATTTCAATTGGTTTCTATGGATTGTTACCAGCCAAAAGAACCTCTGTTTAGTGGTTGGGTTGGAAATGTTCCCAACAAATACAGGTAGTATTCATTTAAAAATGGTGATTGACCCTGGAATTTCCATTGCTAAATGATGCAGTTATAAAGCATGGTGTCATGTGACTGCAGTGGAAATTCCGACAATTCTAGTTGCCATCGTTAAGTGAATCACCATGGATCGCTTAAGTAAGAACGTCACATGCTTGCAATTTATGAGACTCCTTTACTAGCTTCCCCATCGACTTTGATTGTTGGAAATTGGCAAAGAAGTCTCATAAATTATGATCATGTGACTGTGGGATGCTGTAACATTGTAACTGCAAGGCAGCGCCAAGCACCTGGATTGTGACTGATGACTGCAGGGACACTGTAACTGACATAAGTTTAGGGACTAATCATAGTCATTGTTGTGAGTTAGAATGGCCTCTGAATGAGTTTTGTTAAGTGTGGATAATTGTTTTTCTTTCCCCTAAGACTCATCTTCTTGATTTTTATTTTCACAGGCACATCAGAAACTGGTGGGATTCATGTCCCTGCAATTCTATCCATGGCATGTGTTGGTTTTGGAATTGGCCAGACTGCTGGAGACTCTCCTGTCCCCACTTCCTGATTCACACCCTACCAGCTGAATTTGAGGGGGAAAAACACAATTATTTTCCCAAAATACCATGTTTACAGCTTTTGTGCATTGTTGTTGTTATTACTGATTTTGTTAATGTACCATACAGAGCTATAACATTTTCAGAACAAATAGAGCTTGCAGGACCATTTGGATAGTGTAAATTTTCAAAACAAATGAATATTTTGATCTCTTGATAAAAATGTAACTTACTTCTTAGGTTTTGTCCATTTGGTCCAATCCATAGATAGCTGGGGTCTATAACTTCACTTTGTGAAAGAGACAAATCCATGCAGACAAGATAGGGGCTGTTTCTGTGCACTTTGACATAAACATTGACTGCAGAAGAAGATGAAACAGGCATCTTCCATAGCTATTGTGCAAAATGACAATACAGAGAAAATTAAAGCTCCCCTTAGCTCCCCCTTGAGTACAAATCCAGTGAAGTAGAACTTACATCTCTCTGAGTAAGAGCAATCCGAAAATGTAATCAATTGCTCAGAGAAATGATGGCCTCCTCACTTCACTGAAAATGTTTATGAGGACTAGTCAGCCATCTGTCAGAGGTGCTTTAATTTGGATTTGAACTCTGAGCTAGTGGTAGGACTCAGTGGCCTAATTCAGTGTTTCTCAACCTCAGCAATTTTAAGATGACTGGTGGCTGGGGAATTTTAAAAATATATGCTGGCTGGGGAATTCTGGGAGTTGATGTCCACATATCTTCAAGTTCCTGATGCTGAGAAATATTGCCCTAAATATCTTCAATCGGGAATAAATATTCTCAGCCTATTCACCTCCACCCCCACAATTGTTTAAAGCAGGGGTGTCAAACTCAATTTCATTGAGGGCCACATCAGCATTGCCGTTGCCCTCAGGGGGCCGGGTGGGTATGGCCAGGGTAGGCGTGGCCTACTGGGGTGGGCGTGGCTAGACTGCGTATGGCCTGCTGGGTGGGCGTGGCCAGCTCTACATCGTTCGCATCAAGGGTGCCTATGGGGGCCTGGGCAGGAGTGGGACAGATCTGAGGGTCTCTGGCAGAAGGAGGGTCTCTGGGCCAGGGCCAAGGCAGTGGGGGCCGTTCCCTCACTGTTTCCAGGATGGCTTCGCGGGCCGCATGAAACCACTTCGCGGGCCGGATCCGGCCCCCGGGCCTTGTGTTTGACATGTCTGGTTTAAAGCTATTCAAAATATTTTCTTTACACAATGTCCTATTTTGAGTGTGAAACTGCTGGTTTGATAGTGAAATAGATTGCTTTGGGCAAGTGTTTTGAACATAGGATTGCTTCACATTCAGAATAATTGCTTTGAATGCAAAATAATTCCACAATACAAAAAACCTAGTATCAGGAAATTTCTGTTTGAAAGGATAAATCTGCATACCCAAACTTATTTGCATTATGTCTGGTGGAAAAGGCAAAACTTATGGTTTCTTCTATAGTCTGTAGTGATATATCTCAGATACAGATTTACTATTTTAGGAAAAAATAATCTAAGAGACTATATGTTGGTATTTTGTCAGGAAGGATTTATATATATTTTTAACTCAAATTTTTGTTGATTTCAGGATCCAAATTTCTGCTTTATGTTCTATATTTTGTTTTATACTCTAAAATAAAACCATGGAATGTTGGCAGTACATAGCATATGACTCTGCTGGTACATCCCAACTATAGGTTTCCCTTTTCCTGGAGATGAAGCAGCACCTTTAGTTCATTTCAATTGGTTTTTTTGGATTTTTATAGCCAAAAGAACCTCGAGTTAGTGGTTGGGCTAGAAATGTTTTCAACAAATACAGGCAGTGTTTATTTAACAATGATGACTGAGCCTGGAATATGGATGTTTCATATTTTTAAATAAGTGACCCTTGAGGTCTGCTCCAGATTACAGAACGTAGAGTGTCATTCTTGGTTTTAGTTGCCCCAAAGAGTTTTGCTTTTTAATGTGTCAATAATTTGTGCTTATTTCCTTGGTTTTCCAAGGAATTGCTGTTTCCAGAATATACGCATTCCTTGCATCATCTTACTTTTTCATTAAACACACAAAATGTTACCTTTATGGTTAACGTTGCCATATATATAATTCTTTCTAATTAACTTAACAGAATACTGTGTTTCGTCCACTCCATTTCCTGTTGCAGGGAAAATAAAAGTATTAAATGTTTATCATTCAGATTAGACCTGGGAGATAAAGTGCAAATGCTTGCTTTCAAGAACTTTGCCACTTAAAAATATATTTTAGCACATTTTCAAACAACAAAGGTTTGAGGTACCACTTCCCCTAATGTACATAGTCAAACATTTCCCAAAAACTTTTTAATGCAAATTGTCTTGATATTACTTTTTATTACATCAATGTCCCTGATGAAACATTTTTCATTTTTACCATAATACATAAGCTCTTTTTTGTTAATTTTTAAAAACTAAACAATGTTTAGAACATATTTTACAAATTAATTATTTGTGTAAGGACATTCAACCCAAGAAAAAGGACACAATAAGGCATATATATATATATATATATATATATATATATATATATATATATATATATATATATACACAGAGAGAGAGAGAGAGAGAGAGAGAGAGAGACACATACACACACAGACATATACATATACATACACACACAGATATATATATATATATATATATATATATATATATATATATATATATATATATAATCAGTGCATGAGTATCTGTAATCTTATTTTTAGCATATAATGTGTGTGTGTATGTGTATTAAAAGGATATTTTGGCATTTTCATTATTTTTTAATTCATTCTTCAGTGGTTATTTTAACCATCCATTAGTTGTGGGGTCCTAGACTTTGCCTTGTGAGTCAAGCTACCACTATACCATAGCTTTTGACTTCCTATTTGTTGCTTTTGAACAAATCCAGTTTAAGCAAAAGACATGCTTCCAGGCTTTTTTGCCAAATATTGTCCTGGGGTTATCAGGAAGGATTTTGCTTACCTCTATTTTTTTAATTTTTTAATTATTAAATTATTAAATAGTTGGTATTACTATTGGGAATCTTTTATTGTTCCATATTAATATTTTACAAGGTTTTTGGATAATAAATATAATTTTCTTCCATTGTTAATAAATACTTGAACTAGTTTGGTGTAGTGATTAAGGTGCTGACCCAGAAACCAGGAGATTCTGAGTTCTAGTCCCACTTTAAGCATGAAAGCCTGCTGGGTGATTTTAGTCTAATCACAGTCTCTCAGCCGAACCCAACCCAAGGCAAAGGATTGTTGTGGAGAAAATAGGAGCCGCATGACATATAAATTGGCTGACTTCAGTGGTGGGATTCAAATATGTGAACAACCAGTTCTCTGTGTGGATGCCGCTTCCAGAAGTCCATCCTGGGCCTGGGAAACAAAAAATTAGCTACCGGTTCTGCTGAATTGGTGTGAACTGGCTGAATCCCACCACTGGCTGATTTGAGTTATGAAACAACAACAAGAATAACAACATCATCATCAACAACAATAATAGGATAAAAAAACTAAAAACTAAATAAATGAATAAAATGGTTGAATTTATTAAGAATTCCTTTCCCATAAAATTGCTGGCTGATTCTAGGTTTCTAAAACATTTATCAAGAGCCTTTTACAGAACATTTGTGTCTCACCATTGCTTTTTTCAAGTTGAGGAAGCAAATACCTACTACACCAAGCAATTGCAAACAGGAACAAAGACTTCATACTGCTTAACAAATTCTATGGAAAAGAACTATTTAGGAATCTTTTTACTGAGATACTACTGATGAACCTCAAAGGAGAATAATGTGTGTGTTTGTTTTTTTTTAAAGTTACCCGTACCCTGAAATTACCCCAAGGGTACAAGGGAACTGAATGTAGTTCAGGGAAATAAAATCTGGTTTTTAATCTTTTGCATTGTTTTCTCAGATTTCTCTTTTTATTCCATATGTTGACTTTTTATTAAGAAAAACTTAATCAGGATAAATTATTAGAGAATAATTAAACAAATAGAGGAACCATAAAGAATTCCTGTCATGTGCAATGTATCCTGGAAATCTACAATAATAAACAATAAACACAAAAGAAATTAAGATAAAAAATGTTATTTCAAAAAAGTGGAATCCTAATCATGGACTGTAAATTTATAAAAACATATTTGTAAACACAAACATAGTGATACAAATAAAACTGTAAAACAAATGGTGCATAATTTATTTCTGAGGCTAGCGATACTCCAGGGAATGGGCTCAAAAATAAAACCAGTATATTGAAAATCAAGGATTCTGCTCTAAGAAACTTTAATGACATGTTTTAACGACATGCTTTCTCTTAACTTGAAACTTAGATTGGAAACAAGTTATTTTGATTCGATCACAAGAATATAGCAAGCAATAATAAAAGATAAAGGAGAGCGGAAGGGAGGGAGCAATAAACAAATAAGTCTTCTGAGCAAAAATATGGGATAAATAACAATACAATGTGGAAGGTATACATATGCTACTAGTCCACAGTATTTTGCATTATTTTTCACTATGCAAATTGATCTGTTGCTTTTGGGGGGTGTTTAAAGTGGGAAGTGTAGTGATTTGCCCTCTTCTGTTGGGGAAAAATGGACCGCTTCCTACCCCCTCCCCCAATCAGCCATGTTCCTTCTGATGCCCTCAGCATTTTTAGAGAAATATGAAGGTCTTCAGCAGATTATTGAGAGATAGAGTGTTACTCAACTTCTTAGAAGTTTTCCACCTTTCTCCTATACACACAGTTTATAAGATGCCATATACCTTGCTCTGGGGCCATGACACCATTCGGCAGAAACCTTGCAGGGAAGATTAGGTGCAGGACAATGCAGAGAGAAAGAGTTAACCAAGTGTTGCCACCTTGCATAGTGCAAGAGAGAGCCCATCCTTCCTCCTACTCGGGCCTAGGCAGCCTTCTGTCCATACAGAAGAAAAAAGAGCAAGAAGTTCCTTTCCTCACCCACATGGCATTCCAACTGTCAACCAACTGTAACCATGACTACCTTTCTCCTTTACTGGTTTTCACCTAGATTCCAGAGAACGTTGGGATTCTTTGTGGACATTGTTGTGTCAGTATCTTAATTGCAAAAGGTTTCTTTGAAGCGGGAAGTTTGGGTGCATTTATTGGTTAATGTTTTAACGGCGGGAAATTTCGGGCTGCTGATTGGATACAGTTCAAACGGCCCGAGTATATAAGCCGGAGTTATTCTGACAGTTGACAGTTGACATATGTGTATTAATAAACCTACTTACTGTTAAAACCTCACTGAGTCATTCGTCTGTCTGAACCTAACAGACATATTCACTTCAGCTCTGGTGGCCTGATGCCTGTCTGTCTGTCTACTGCCAAATGTCCCATATAATGCTCAGTGTTCAGGAGAAGAACAGATAGATTCTAAATCCCTCAGCTGACTGCTGGACTCAATAGGTTCAACTAAGGCTTTATGGAAATGGTGTGTCCCCTCTTAGGGCTGGTTCTCCCTTTTGCAAGAGGGGGCTGTTGCCACAACCAGAGATTGTTGGGGGCAGGGAGTGGTGATGAATATTGTATGGCAGAACTGTATGTGATGTAGCTATAAATGGAATTTACTTCTGAGAAAATAGGCCAGGTTTTCCAATGTTTAGATTTAAAATAAGAAAAACTTGTGGCAATTTTAAGATGAATTACAATCTGAGGAATTTTGCTCTTTATTGTTACCGAATTCTAAGATAGAGAATGAAGAAAGAAAGAAGAAAGAAAGAAAGAAAGAAAGAAAGAAAGAAAGAAAGAAAGAAAGAAAGAAAGAAAGAAAGAAAGAAAGAAAGAAAATTCTTATTCTGTCTGACAAAATAAAGGACTTTCTGATTTGGAGGTATTGTTTTCTGACTGAATTAAGCCCTATCAAATTCAACATTCTTTTTTTAGGCATCATGAAAAAGTGCTTTTGTTTTCTTTAGCAGTAGTTTGGAAAACAGTTGTAGGTTCTCAGCCTGGAATGAATAATAACAACAACTCTACAATTACCATGGTTTGGGAATATGATTTACACCCACTGGACCACCTTCCTCACAGCTTGAGGGCGCCCTGTTTCTTCACAACATCTAACCATTTCCTGTCCTTGTCATCTCATTATTGCAATGCAACCAGCTCTTTTTTTGAATCTGAAACCTGCCTATTTGGGAATCTTCCTTCCTTTCTGAAGTTCAGTGGAATCCCTGAACCCTGGAGAGAAGCTTTCTGACTAGTTGCTGCTATCAAACAAAATGGAAGGTGAGAGATTTACTGGAATTCTGTTGATTTTATTTTAGTAAAACTCAAGTTTCTTTTATTTTTCAGCACACTTAGAAATCTGAATTACCAATTTCTAAAAAGCATTTTTGCTTTAAAATTTATTTCCTTTTCATCACCTACTTAAGCATCCTCCCCCCACTCAAGATTTTAACTGTACCATCTTGGAGAAATAATAGTGCAAACACTTTGTCAGAATAAGAAATTCTTCTCCAATTTCTTACTTACTTACTTCTCAATTTACAGAACTTTCCTTTCCTTTCCTTTCCTTTCCTTTCCTTTCCTTTCCTTTCCTTTCCTTTCCTTTCCTTTCCTTTCCTTTCCTTTCCTTTCCTTTCCTTTCCTATGCTTCTGTTATTAGGATTTTCCAACAGTTTTATTTTTCTTAAATAATATTGAACAAACCAATATATTTCTAACAGAATGATAAGATTTACAAAGATATTACCAAGAGCCTCCCTCCCCACAAAACCGGCTGTATTTCTAAACCTGCAAAGAACATCCTAAAATGTCCCTTTAAAAACTACAAGAGAAAATTTACCTTTTTTTCTGGTTCTCATAGCTACTCAAAACATGAGATATATATTTACAGTACATGCATTTTGTTGACTATATATTTGGAATTATTTTAATAGAAAATATTTGTCATAGATTAGAACCTTTAGAAGGAATTTAGAAAGAATTCCTAAAAATGTTCTATAAGTTAAACTCTTATCAAAATCAGTAAAATCTCCTCCCACAAGTTATATTGAATAGGATCTGGTTATTAATATACAATCCCCATTTTCCTCTTTATTTGTTATATCAGGGTATAATTTCAGATGCAAAATTGTACAAATATTGCATATTTCAAACATTTTAATCTGGAAGTTTAAAATGTTGCTGCAACCAAGATAATTAGAATCAGTTATCTGTCATAAATGTTATCTGCCAATGTTAAGAGTATTCTGAACTTCTAAAGTTCTTTATTCAGCATAACAAGTTGAACTCTTTACTATAATTCCATAAGTGATATTAAGAGATCCCACCTGTCAAGTGAATTTGTGCTCTAAAAATTTATCTGTAACACAAGTGAAATTTCATGTGCTTATTTAAAAGAAAGCTTTTTTCAAATCAGTGGAGAATTCCTCTCAGTCAACATGATTTGGTTCTAGCAACAATGTTTGCATGGTGCCAAAACCGTTTTTAAAGTGTGCTACACCTTTAAAAAGTGTCTGCATCTAATAAGTTGCCACTAACACATCAAAACAAATAAACTTTTTATGTCTATGTGTTCCGTTTGAGAGAGGAATATACAAACTAGTGAACAATAGGATTTAATATCTTTGCTATTTATATGCTTTGTATAAATGTAAAACACCACTACACTGCTTTTTTCAGATTGCATTCAATTTAAAATATACTTTTAGGATCAACGTAGTAAAAACGAGGCAGTGTCTTTGATTTTCTTCCTAATGTCAGAAACAAAATAATTTATTTTCAAGTTGCATTCTTTCAATTTTATTTATTTTTTAGTCCAGCATGGATTATACTTCTTTTTTGAAATTGAAGATTTAGATTTTCTCAATATTTTTAATGTTGTTTCATTGACCTATCCCAACCCATGTTATTTTAGATTTGAAAAAATTCAGATGATCGTTGCAGAGCAAGAAAATAGGCAAATATAATGCAAAATATTAATGCAAAGACTAAGGTTTCTTTGCTTCAAAAAAGGAAGAGAAAAAAAGAGAAAAATTTTGGGGAAAAAAGATTTCTGAGCCTGTCCTGCAATCTTTTGACCTGTTGTTAGGTAGTGATCATATTATAAATCTAATATATAAATCTAATGCTCTAGACAAAGGGAGGGAGCTTTTAAACTTTTTTTTATCAAACTGTTTCCTATTTCTTTTTTGCAGGCAAAGATATACAAATATATATTATGCCCTAAGATTAGATCCATTTTTATTATCCTGAGGAAA
Source organism: Vipera ursinii (assembly GCF_947247035.1). NCBI lineage: Eukaryota > Metazoa > Chordata > Lepidosauria > Squamata > Viperidae > Vipera > Vipera ursinii. The sequence goes on from NC_139517.1 coordinate 37,651,289, forward strand.
CAGAAATTAAAATTCTTGGGTAATGAGAAGTTGAGATATTCTGCTATACAAATGTGAATAACAAAACATCATCTGGGACTCCATTTTAAATAGAAAAGGATGTTAATTTTTTTTAACAGAAAAAGTTGGCAGTGGTAGCATGAAGAAGGAAGGGTACTTAATTATATCCTTAGTGGTGGTTGTCCAGATTCTAGATCTAATTACTATTGTTTCTCCAACCCCACTTCCTTCTTCTCCCTGTGAATGAAGAATTAGCAATCATAGGTCTGTTCTGTTAGAATGGTTTTCTTGGCCTTTGACGATTGGAGGAGTTTAGGTGTATGATTTGCCCCTTATTCATTTTAAATACAGTATTGGTCTTTTAGTTATTCTTGCATTTCTTAAACAACCAATCTGCTTGATGGGCCGCCATACAATTTCTCCCTAAACAAAGATGAAATATTTGACCAGCCTTTTTCTGATTGGGTTCCTGGCATTAGCAGCCCAAGGATATCTAGATGTTTATGATTGGAAGATTTGACTATTTCATACGTAAAGCTAATTTATAGTTTTTGAAGGACTGTCCCAGGTCTTAAAGGTAAAAAAAAGGATTTACAGTAGTTGACATTGGTAACTTGTAATGGGAAGGTTCATGTTATTGGTGAATGCAGGCCTTCTATGGACATCTAGACATGAACTATGGATCATTAAACTGTTACCTTGAACAACCTACAAATGTGAGGCCTTAGGACTAAGTTATTTTTCTTCATATCAAATGAATTAGCAGACATTAGTAAAAATCCTAGATGTTGTCCTTTATTTTGTTTATTTCTTAGGCAAGTTTTTTCATTTTTTTCCTGTTGGGAATAAATCTTAATAGGATCTCTCCCTGAAGTTTATGTCTCTTTATCTTCCCCTTTTGCTTTTGTCCCTGAGAAAGTTTGAGGTCACTAGTCCCTATTTGAAAACTCTGTGAGTGAAAGTTGCTAATGCTGACAGTTTTCAGCCTTTATTTTAGCTTCTCTCTCCAACTCTCTATAATTTAAACCTCAGAAGTGAGTGGATGGAGCAGAAATGCATACTGATCATTGGGTACACACATCCAAAAACTATTGACCTAAAATTCAGGGCAGTTTTTCCTTTCCCTTCTATTACAACCTGTCTCCCAATACATTCTCTCTCAATACAATTTCAATTCTCAAATAACTGAGTTTGTTAATGTGCTTAAGCTGCAGCTGTTCTATAATAAGCACAATCACTTTCATTTTTGATATCAAACATTGTTAGCTTTTTTCCCCCCTTTACTTGTAAAGAAAAAGAAAGCTGTTGTGGTCAATTCACAAGCACTCCTTGCTTCAGAAGTCCTCGCAAGACAGATTGTTAAAGTAGACTCTGCAGCTGCTGTTTTCTATTTATTCTGCAGGAATGTACAATTTAGGGAGGCAATTCTCTCAAACATCAAACCTGTGAGAAAGTATATAAATGTTTTTTTAATATGAAAAAATGAAAGGTATCCAATGTTTTGGCGACAATGGCTCACCACATTCCTAACCTTGATGATGATTAGCTTAATTCTGCCAATATCAAAGAAAAGGAGAAAAATAAATAAGAAGTTGCTTTGCTTAACTTCAAAAAGATTCAGGCTCTCCTTGAAAGTGTCATTTTGAAACCCGTTATTTTCTCACATGGGATGAGAGAGCTCAATGCAGTCCCATAATTGTAAGAAAAAGGAAACCACTACATGTTTAGAGATATTCCCCTTCTTTTTTTGTTATGCTGCTGATCTGCACATTGCTTTCAATAATATTTAAGCAAAGAAGTTCTCTGGGTTTCTCACTCAAATATGATGGCATCTATCCATAGTTTACATGTGAGAAACAACTGTTAATGATGGTAGGGATGAGTGGCCATTAACTTCTGGCTTATAGCTCAAGACCTGGTTGGCTTTACTTGACCTTCCAGTCTCAAACATTATGTAAGAAGAATTTTTCTAATTATTTTCCCTTATTTGTCCTGGTATACATATCCTATCTGAAGTGATGTGGAGAGGGAAAAAAGTACTATCATAGTGATATTTTCTCAAATTCCACAGTATTAGGTACCTATTTTTTAAGTGATATACGATGAATACAGATTTTAAAAGTAATCTGGAGATAGGAACAATTAAAATGTTATAGTTTAAGCTACAGCCCATTTTTCTTCCAGTGGTGAAGAAACATGAGGGAAGAAACTGGGTTAAATTCCCTTTATTCACTCCATTCCATCTTAATAATGTGTTCCTAATTCTGGAACTTGCTCCACCCAAAAGTACTTAGTATTCAGGGAAATAAAAGTGGTGTTTTGATAAAGGTTTGGAAAGGTCTTCAGTTATCAAAGTTTATATACTCAGAGGTTGCAGAGGCCCCATGTATGTTCCATAAACCTTAGTGGTAAAGCGAGGGAAGCGGTTAACACTTTCCTGCTGCTTCAAGTGAGCTAAATTTTGCAGTTATGTAACAGCCAGGACCAAGATTTTAAGATTTCAGATTCTTTGATAAAGAGATTAAAAGTGGAGAGAAAGGAAGAAATTGACTTAAAAAGGGAGACTGTGTAGCATCACCTTTAAGAGAGGAAAAATTGATTAATCTTCATCAAAGGCAGTTGTAGATCATTTTGCAGTTGATCAGTTTTGCGATGAACAGACCAGCAAGGAAAAGAGCCTATTAAAAACACCAGGCTGTGTTATTGGCCTATATGTCATGTGTTGTGTGTGTGTGGGGGGGGGGGAATGGCTGGGCAGTTGAGGAGCACTGGATGGGCTAAAAGTCTTTTTTTCACACCTGGATTGGATTCAGGGTTAGGATGGAAATGGTGCACCTCTCAGATGCCTTTCATTTCCATTCCTATCTTTTTTTTCTCAAAAAGAAGAAAGAAAAAGTGGCACAAAACTTCAATATGATCTTGTACTAAGGTGCATACATGAGAGTACAGGTTGTCCAACCCTATCCTAAGGAAATTTCAGGAGCTTCCACAGAGGAGGTCAAAGAAGTCGCAACGTAGCCATGACCATGCAATAAAAATGCAAATCTGCACTAGGGTCAGCTTGCAGAGACATTCATTAAATTTTGCATCAGAATCTACCCAGAAATTATATGCATTACTTTAAGAGTGAATTTTCTATGTTCTCTTCTGATAATTTATTTGCACCTGGAAGCCTGGAAATATAGTTATTACATGAATTCCACTGCAAGTATTACAAGAATCGTTGCATAGATTTCTTTCAGAGCTGTTACTTTGGAAAAAGGCTTTAACTTGAAAGGTCATTTTACAAAATAACAATACTGTGGAGTTCTGAGCCCATGTAATTCCTACCTGCTTGTGCTACTGAAGTACGTAATACAGTACAGAGTTTACAAAGACCGAATTCTTTCTTTGTGTTTTCCTGTTCTAGATTCCCCAGCTGGCCTGGACCTCAGCCTGTGTCAAGAACAGACAGAACATGCAGGTTTGGGCCATTGAACTTTCCTCATTTCCTTCCTTAAAAAAGCTTCTTACCTACTTATGACATTTTGGAAAATGGTGCAGACCAGCAACAATCTTCCCTATGGGAAGCTTTATTATATAAAACTTAACAAACTTATTTATCTTCCTACCTGAGCACTTATTACTAATCCTTTGCTATATTATCCAATACTCAAAGCACCCAATACTTAAAGAATGACCTAAATGTTTCAAACCTCATTAAAATTCATGCAACAGTGATTCATCATCTTCCTCATCATTTGTCTTTGTCTTCTTTTCATTAAAATTGTACCAGGTTTACGGGACATTTTGAATGATGGCAGTCGTAACACATACCGTGAAACAGAAAACATGCAGAACAGTGAAGATGTGAAAGGATATAATTTGACTAATGGAAGAGAGAGAGAAGGTAAAGTAGAAATTGTCAAACTAAAATTCATAACTTGGTAAACAGAATATGACACACACACACACACACACACACACACACACACACACACACACACACACACACACACACACATATATATATATATATATATATATATATATATATATATATATATATATATATATATATATATGACCTTGGGACACAGCAACTGTGATGAGTCGTGTGAATTTTGATCACATGATGCGGATGCTACAAAGGTCATAAGTGTGAAAAATGGTCATAGGTCAATTTTCAGTGCTGTTGTAACTTTGTACGATCACTAAATGAACAGTTGTAAGTTGAAGACTACCTGCAATAGCATCATTGTGAAGATATCAATAAAGCAATGTCTTCCATAACCTGAATGGGTCTAATGGGCTTTTAGACCTATAGGACATTTGTGGGGAATTGGGGATGGGTGTGAGGAATGAGTAGATACTGTGGAATAACAGACACAGGACAAAGATTTGTTGATCGGAAGCAGGAAGTATATGGATAGCAAAAGCAGAAGAGGGTCAAACCTTGACTCCTGGATTACAATCTGACTTGTTCTTGCAAAATTGTCACTAACTGCAGCTTTAAATTGAAATGGGTAGTAATAGCAAAACAGTATGACCGAATCCTGACAGAGAAAAAGCCCTCTCCAGGTAGAAAAGCTACAAGTTTGGAAGAATTCAGAGGGCAAATCGACTCGTTTTTTCACCAACAGACTTTAGCTGGAAACGTTAACTTTATCTCTTATAGAGTTAGCAGAACAGTAACTGTCTATGCATCAAAAAAAGTGATAAGCAACAGGGGAGATAAAAAGGAAAAGGTCATGAACTTCCTCTTTATGTCCCTCCACTGAAGAGACTTCAAAGTTTAAGCCAAAAAAAGGGGGGGAAGAGAGAGGGAGGGAGGAGGGAGAAGGACTAATTTTATATGTTTAATATATTCTATTCTATTAACACTGAACAAAAGTAGCCCATTCAAACAAACCAACAAACAAAAAAGAAGTCAGCCAGGTCTGAACTTATCATGTTTTTGGCACAGCCACTGCTTTTTATGTTTCTTTTCCAGAGAAGACAAATTCCTGGCTGCTGCTACTGGAAATTTCTCCCTACCTCATTATACCCACTTAAAGGTATTTAAACACCACTTAAAGGTGTTTAAGTCACTCCAACATTCCTCTGTTCCACACTGCTATTGCATGTTTGTATAACGTATGAAACATATCATGGCTTAAAGTGTGTCTTGATTATATAACATTAAATGGCAACACCTGGGTTCTTATAATATGTCAAAGCACATGCTAATGAAGCTCCTTTTTATCTTGCTTAGTGTGTTGTGCAAACTAAGGATGATCATTTTCAAATATGTATTTTTTTCATTTGCTACTATACTGGTCTCTCCCCCATTACAACCATATTTATTTTATTTATTTTTCGAGACTTAATAGCCATTTAATCAAAACTGATTCTGGAAGTTCCAAAATCCAACTTCCCTTCCTATCTAGTCCTTTGTGCTCTGGCCAACCAAACTTCAAGAATCTAGGAAGAATATCAAAAACATGTCATCTTTGCAAAGATGGTATATTTTTGCTACTTTTCCTAAATTCTTGAAGTCTAGATTTTCACATCAGTCTTAACTTTTCCATACCACTATTGTTCATAGCCATTCCTGTAAGCAACCAGCAGGCTTAAGGTTAATTTTGTATTGCTAATTCTAAATTAAGAATTTTGGCCAGAGTCTTCTGAAACCCCCTTAGCAGGGCATATGGTGAAGAATGAAAAATAAAAACAGGAAAGGGATTGGTCATCGCTATTGTTGGCACTGTTCAATATAGGTTTTTAACAGGCCATTTCTAGCATGCTGCCCATTCAATACTATACCTCCAAAAAAAATGCTGTCCTTAGAAAGTGCTGTCCATCCATCATGGAGTAAGAGATTTTGTTTTGTCTTCCTCAAGCAAAAAAAACTTTCTACATGCACAATCCTCTTTCAATTTTCAGCATGATCATACTGCATTCAAAATAGCAGAATAACAGAGTTGGAAGGATCCTTGGGTGTCTTCTATTCCAACCCCCTGCTCAAGCAGGGAACCCTGTACCATTTCAGACAAATGGCTGTCCAATCGCTTCTTTAAAAGTCCTAATCCTTTGCACAGAAGTTGCAACTGAGACTCTTGTATGCAAATCCTCCTCATATTAACACCTGTTTGTATAGACCGTGTTTCTGCTTTGCTGACAGATAAATAGCATCTTGTAACATCTGCCAGTCAGAGAAGTAAGGATAGCTCCATGTTTTTGTGAACTCCATTCCCTGAAGTAAGAGATTTATGGGAATATCTTGCCTGTGCATAGAAATACATTTCTTAAACCACTCACTGTCTCTAGCAATAAGTGACACTGAAGTTTGTGTCAAGGAGTATTGCAAGCATCATTTGATATTGCATAGGACTTCCATAGACCTTTGCAGGAACATTTTTGATAAGATTGAGAAAGTCTGGGCATCTGAAATAGCTTTTTTAAAAGAAAGAAAGCAACAAAAAGGATAGCAAAACTATGGGGAAGAGATAAACAGCAATAGGAATAGAAGTCAGTTTTTCTCATAAAAAAATGAAGACAGTTTTTGTGTCTTCATTCAAAAGGGTCAAAATACTTCTGTTGGAGTTTCAAACAACTTCTTAAAAGATATGTCTTTTCTACATGGGAATTTGAAATCATAGATAGGGTGCATGCAAAACAGGAAAAATAAGTGCAGCGTAAGTGGTCCTACTACAGGCTTTTAAGTTAACTGGTGTGGTGAGGGCGGTGTTTTACAGGCAGGAAAGAGGAACAAAGAAATGGGAAAATCAGCCCAAAGTACATTCAAGCTTGTAGCTGAGGTTCCAGCCACCCTTGCCTTAGAAGACATGTGGTTGTGCTAGGAAAGGAAATGCTGTGTTTTTCTAGTCGGAAAATTAGATCTTGTGTACCTTCCTGCTGAGTTAGAAAGTGGGGTGCAGCTGAAAAAATTAATAAAGCTATTTTTTTAAAAAAAAATAAAAAATAAAAGCAGGGTGCAGGTGTGGGTGATGTAGCACACCCAGCTGATATTTTTTCATCAGAGGTTCACTCGACAAGCGATTATAGAAAGGATTCAAAACCTTAAATAGTGCATGGAACCTGGCTCACTACAATGGCATGGCCTTCCTTTGATTGTGGCCATGGTTTGAAACTCAAAGTCAGGTTTTATTGTTTCTTTTTCTCTTATTTTAATAAAACATAATTCTGTATCTAAGAAATCAAGGGAAGTACTCCTGTATTTTCTTCTTCTTTCAGTATATATAGCATTTAAAACAAATCTCAGTGAACCTTCAAGGCAGGTCATCTTTTCTAAAGATATTTAATTGTTAAGCATATGTTTAGCCACAGGAAACAAAGAGATATATAGACACAGAGCCAGGGATAATATACAAAGATATATACAGAGGGCAGCACTTATACATATACACAGTGCTTTTTTGTAAAAGAAAAAGGTGCCGGAACTCACACATGTCATACAACCCGCCTTGCCTACCCTACAAGGTTCCATCCAAAAAAGGTGCCGGAACTCCATTCTGAGCGTTCTATGACAAAAAAGCCCTGCATATACATAAACAAACATGGTGCAAAAATCATATATATGAGCGCATAACTATATGATTTTGCACAGCTGTCCTTGTATATGTAGACTATAGGTAATCTTCATGTAACAACCATTATTGAATCTGGAATTTTGATTGGAAATCATTGCAGTCTCTACGTGACCTGACTCAATTTTATGATCATTATTATGACAGTTGTAAGGTGAGTTAACGTGATTGCTAAAGCAAATCACATGGTCATTAAGTGAATCACATGATCATGAAGTGAATCCATTCTCCTGAATGGAATTTTTTGTCATAAACTAGCAAAAAGTGTCATAAATCATGGGCAGGTAATTGTGGAATGCTACAAGTGATTGTGGGCTGGTTGCCAAATGCCTGAACATGACAAAGGAGTGGGGGTGGGTGGGTTATAGCAGTCACAATTTTGAGGATGGGGGGGAAGACTGTCATAACTTTGAATGGTTGTTAAATGACTAGTCATTAAGCAAGGACTACCTGTATTTAGACTCAAAGAATATGAAGCATGTCAACGTATCTCTTCATGTCCAGTGACATTAGATCTTCAGTCTCTCAGGCAGAAGATTTTTCTGACCTGTATCTTTAAACATGGAAATGCTGGAGATTAAAACTGAAACCTTATTCAATAAAGATATGCTCCGTAAATAAGCTATGCCGCCCTTCCCTCGTCCATCTAGAATATTCTTTATTATAGATTTGCATGCCTTCATTTGCATGCAGTTATGATTTACTTATGCTTAATCAGTGATTGCTCAATGACAAATCCAGTATGGGGTATATATTGTCCTTCAACATTACCCTTCATTTATACAGTGGCCATATTAAGTTCATTTTGACTTCTCACATCACATAAATGAGTTCCATAAATACATAAATTAAGTATCTGACCTGGAACTCTACAATCCCAAAATGCCTTTCACTATTCAGGAATTTGTTATGAAGCTAGTTTATTTGGAATGGGTTTTTTGATACAGGAAAATAACAGTATCAATCACCATCAACTTCCTGAGATAAAGTTGCTTCAAATACCTGGATGCTTCTATATTGGAAGCATAAGTTACAATATTTAAAAATCTTAATAGTTTTCCATGTCATTTCATAAGAATGGCCCTTCCCTTCCCTTCTTAGAGGTGAACCAATTTGTACTCTACATTCATGCTCCGTAGGGAATTCAGAAAGTTTTGTTGCTATTTTTAACTTGTGAAATTTCCACCAGGTGTTTACTGTCTGTTTGAGTTCATTGAGGCATCACCCCAAAACTGAATTATTTAAATGAAAAAGAAGACAACTTCAAAACTAATCCCTTCCTACCCCAGTGTTTCAGTGGACTGAAAAAAAGAGGCCCCCCCAACCCCCCCAAACTCAGATCCACAAGGCACTTCCTTTTTATGAAAACTATACCTCTGCAATTTCTTCCCACTTACAGTTTACCAGAACCATAGTATAAATGAGTGAAATATAAGGTTTAAAACAATGGATATTAAGAATGGAATAGTGTAAAAGAAATAATAGATAACTGGCTCCTTGTTGTGAACCATCCACAGAAGCCAAGCTACATGTTACCTTCCTAAGTTAACAAGTTTCTAAGTTAGCTTTTATGTCTATAAATTCTTCAGGGAAACAAGACACTGAGATCAACATCAATATTCTTTCTCCATTCTTTTGTAACCAATTTTTCTTAATGGTAAATGCTAAAAGGTACACATTCTTCTCTGAAGTTGATAGACATTTTTCATCAGGACTATTCATTTTTTAAAATAGATTTTGTGATAAGAGATGAATTTTTCTAATTCAGATTTTTCTTTACTTGCTTTGAAGGATCAGGTATAGTGCCTGCTTTTAGGTCAGGGTAGACTCCAGTCACTTAGACATTTGATCCTGTGACAGACTGTACATGTGGCTTCATTTCTGCCTTTGTTTATAAACATAGCACGAGTCAGCCATTATTGTGTAATTGTATAATTTAAGACCACTTTTATCTCTGCAATGCAGTATGGGAAAGCCTTTGTAGTAGCAATTTGGTGAAATTTGCAAATTTTGCAAATTTGCAAAAATTATGAAGAATGAAGGATACATACTGTAGCAATTTAACATCACAGAATGGTACAGGTGGAAGTTACCTTAGTTATCCAGTAAATACAGGATTCACTAGAACATCTGTTTGTAGATCTCCAGAGAAAGAGAACCAGCATGATCCACAGGCTGAAAACTCATTTAGTCCTGAAGGTCCTCTTGTAGGTGTCTTAAAGGGTTTTTTTTTTATTGTTGTTAGGTGGGTAGGTGGGTAAAACAGCCATAATACTGTTTTAGCTATTCTGACAGTTAGTGAAAAACCAAAGGACTGGCAAAATTAACCACTTAAAAACTCTAATGCTGAAGAAATGGTAAGAAATATTTTGCTCACTTTGTAATATGATTCATCCTGATTCACACTTAATAAAACAGCATAAAGTAACTATCCTTTCATTTTTGCACTTCTCTGTGTTTTATGATAGTTTAATGTAACAATGAGTACAAAAGTGCATTGATTAGGAAGGAAAACAAAGATGATTTGAGCTTAGTTTTAAATTAGATCTATTTAACTACTTAATTATTTAAAATCTCCCTTAATTTCATCTATATTTATATCTATCTATCTATCTATCTATCTATCTATCTATCTATCTATCTATCATCTATCTATCTATTTATTTATTTATCCATCCATCCATCCATCCATCCATCCATCCATCCATATGATAAAACCTATTAAGAGGGGAATACATTTTCATGCCTTCTTTTTTTCAAAATTTAAACTGAAATTGTAAATTGGTGCAGAAATCAAATGGAATGAAGTTGTGAATAAAAAGGTATAGAAAGTAGCAGACAGATTTGTCTTTCCAAACACATACCGGTATATTGCTATCCTTGTGTGGTTCCTCATGAAACTATATTTGATGCTGCATTTGTGAGTTCCGGAAATAAAAAAAATGGTTCTGATATTAAAACCTGGTATTAATCCTGAGTTCTGAAAGAAGTAAGAGATTGAGTCAGGCAGGAAGAAATCAATGGTGGGAATCAGCCAGTTCACACCAATTCAGCAGAACTGATAGCTAATTTTTTGTTGCCCAGGCCCAGAACGGACTTCCGGAAGTGGCATCCACACAGAGAACCAGTTGTTCACATATTTGAATCCCACCATTGCAACAAATGTATAGCTGGGTAAACAACTGCTTTTTACAACACTTTGGAAAACTTTGCAACCTGACTGGTGATCCTTGTCTACATTTTCAGTAGCCTTAAAATTCTGTGGTTAAGAGGACCTATCTACCTGCAATACTCAAAAGAATTTAAGTAATGTCTGTGCTGTTCAGTGGAAATGTCAGGTTAGGTAAAAGGTGTGATAATTTTAAGGCCATCTGAGATAGTCCTACACAATAAATTCTCTGTTAGTACTCCAAACATCATTCACATAGACTGTTAGAGGGCTGCTTTTTCTCAAGCATTCAAAAAAGTACGCAAATTTCCTCTGATACATTAATTTGATTTTTGTTACCATCTGCATCATGTGTTTCTGGGAATGGCCCCAAAGAATCTCACTACGTTTTTATTGTAATGTGGATGTATCCTAAATATTAATAAGACACAAGACATTTATCAGCTAAGGAAAATAGGACAAGAAAACCTGCTGCTGATGTTACCTAGTCTGGTAACGTATTGTTCAGAAATTAAATTGAAACAAGTAAACCACTGTCAAAATTAAATAATTTTAACTACTTTTGCCTGGAGGCAATGTAATCAAATTTGTTATAGTTATGTAAGAGGTTGGAGAGAGTGCATGGGAAGGGGGGGCTGCAATGATGTTTTGCTGCATCAAACTCTTAAAGCAAATTGACTGCTGTCAACACACTTCTAACACATTTTAATAGGATATTTAGGAAAGGTGACCTACACATTACTATTATATGCCTTATATACTGATGCAGGCAGGGTTGTGTACCAAACCAAACATCTACAAGCATGAGGTGTTCTTATTTTGGAATTGTTATAATAAATCAGGAGTGACATTATTTTGTCCCATTATGATGACTGAATTCCTGCTATTTGGGTGCATTCTTATTAAGTATAAATCAGAATAGTATAAGAGTTTGCAAGTTGGAAGCTGTTTCATTTGAAATCTTAGGACCCTGCCAACTAGTGTGGGTAAAATAAGGCTTCCTTAGACATGAGGACAAAAAATTCCTTTTCAAATGAACAAAAAAGAAAATATTCCTAGGTGGGAACAAGATGACTGAATTCAGTGCGATTTTATTTATGTCACTAAGTAAATAATGTTAATCAGGCATATTTTCGGAAATTGCCTCCTTTCTTTTCCTAACCTACAATGTACTGATTTTCACTGTCTTACAACACTGTTGTGAGGATTGCTGGGATAGATAGATAGATAAAATAAATCTGATTTTCCAAAGCAAGACTGAATTTTTGGAGAAGTTGAATTTAGCTTGTGGAATGTTTCTTTTCTTGGCTGTCCTGTGAAACCCATTTCACAATATGGATAATGATTCTAGTTCAGGCATCTAGTTTTATCCCAATTGTATTTTATTTTAAGCTTTCAAGAAGTTTCTTCTTCTATACTGGAAAGCAGTTTTAGTTGTATATATGAGGTGAGGTGACAGAAAAAGCCACTTTTCTTCCCAGTGAGTAATTTTATATTTATTTATTTTATTTTATTACATTTATATACCGCCCTTTCCCTGAGGACTCAGGGCGGTTTACAGGCAATTAAAAATCAAACATACAAAAGTTAAAAACCAAATTAAAAAATATTAAATTAACCCTGTACTCTTAAAAACCCCAGTTAAAAATTTTCTCCTCAGCCTGGGCCCGAGAGCTCAAAGAGCCAGGTCTTCAGGCCCCGGCAGAATGATCGGAGGTCGGGGGCAGTCCTCAGCTCCACCGGCAGCTGGTTCCAGAGGGCAGGCGCTCCCACTGAGAAGGCCCTATCCCTGGGTGTCACCCGCCGGCAATCTCTTACCGGCGGAACCCTGAGCAGACCCTCCCCGTGGGAGCGCACTGGGCGAAGGGCGTTTGATGCCGGCAGCAGGTGTTCCCTCAAATAACCCGGACCCAGGCCATGTAGGGCTTTATAGGTGATAACCAGCACCTTGAATATGGGAAGGGAAGTGAGAAGGAATAATATATTAAGAATATAGGTAAGAACTGATAAAAGTATGGTAATTCTCAGTGCTTTTTTTGTAAAAGAAAAAGGTTCCGGAACTCACACATGTCATACAACCTGCCTTGCCTAACCTACAAGGTTCCATTCAAAAAAGGTGCCGGAACTCCGTTCTGAGTGTTCTATGACAAAAAAAGCCCTGGTAATTCTAGAGTAACATCCTTAAATTTCAGTAGTAGTTATTGTCAGCTAAATATACACAGAATGGCAAACTAAACTACAGCATCCTCTATAGGTTTGGTCAGATGGTTTACTGGCTTATTGAATTCAATGAAATGTACTGAATTCTTTCCAGTTTTCATCTATTGATGAGTTGTTTCAATTTTCAATAGGCAGTAAAAAAAAGCCATTATACTGTCATAGTTAAGATGTTGGATGGTATTGGGAAAATTCTGGTTTCAGTCTGTCCTCAGCCCTGGAAATTCCCTCACTCCCTCTTTCTGGGGGTTATGATGAAGGGGAAAAAAGAGGAGATAGCACTGAGTACCATGATTACAGAAAGTAAAGTAAAAATCTAATAAACTGTAATGGGTTGAATGTGGTGGGATTTAAGGAAAGCTTCCAGATCAGACTTTTTTTTTTTAACCAAGCAAGCATACTGACCTGCGCAGGTTTTTTTTTTTTATCATCTAGAAGTAAGCTCTCAGGCAATGCAAGACTTATCTTTTGCTGGTCAGACTATTTATTTATTTATCTATCCAATTTACTGGCCACCCATCTTACCGCGTGATATCTTTGGGAGGTTTACAATATTATTTAAATTGTGTTGCTTGTGATCAAACTGCTGTTTTCTCAGTTTTGGTTTATCTGCCAGTCAGCACATGTTTTCCATCATCAATAGATGAAAACTGGAAAGAATTCAGTACATTTCATTGAATTCAATAAGCCAGTAAACCATCTGACCAAACCTATAGAGGATGCTGTAGTTTAGTTTGCCATTCTGTGTATATTCTGCTGACAATAACTACTACTGAAATTTAAGGATGTTACTCTAGAATTACCATACTTTTATCAGTTCTTACCTATATTCTTAATATGTTTTAATATGTTTTCCACTGACTTTTTAAATGAAAAAGCTCGAGGTTTTCTTTGGGGGGGGCTTTTCACAGCTGGAGCATGATAAAAAAAAAGTCAGGAGGAAGATTCAGGTGCATCCTTTCAGTTTCCTACCAGAAGCAATCAAAGGCTGAGATGCTTATATAAAAGCAGGTGGCTTAGAAGAAAGGCAAACAGCAGGTATATTTTTTACCATGGAGGAATCTCCAAAAAAATAAAATATCAGAATGAGTTTTATATATATGCAGTGGAGTTCCCAGAAAAAGAAAAAAGAAACTCCCCAAATAGAAGACTGGTTCTCTTTTGTGCAACAATAACAACAACAAAAAAACCCTGACTTTTTGGAACAGTGGCAATTTTTATTTTTAATTTTTATTTTATTTTAATCCCTTTTATATCCCGCCCTTCTCCGAAGACTCAGGGCGGCTTACAATCTAAGAAGCACAAATCAATGTGCTTTAGCAATAGCCTTCATTCTATGTATATGCCTGCTTATTAGGGCTTTCACCACCCCCAAGCAGCATTATTACAAAGTCAGCTTAATTGCCCCCAACAATCTGGGTCCTCATTTTACCTACCTCGGAAGGATGGAAGGCTGAGTCAACCTTGAGCCTGGTGGGACTCGAACCTTCACTAATTGCAGGCAGCTGGTGTTACTTAAGGAGGCATTAGCCCACTGCTCCACCAAGGCTCATGTGAAAAGGATTGGCATGATTTGTGGCATCTGATTGTTTCCAGAATTCAGCACTGAGAAGTATGGAAACACCTTTGTAGGCATTGCTAATAAGTAAAGCAACATGAGTTTTCATGAGTTTTCTAAAAGACATTCCCCTTTTCTGACTCCCTCTTTCTCTTGCAAAACTTCTCCTTGGTACTGAACTGCAAAAGCTGAAGGCCTCTTTTTCTCCTTAACTGACTACATCCCACTGCTACAGATTCCTTCACAGCCTTAGTTAGCTAGGGAAATGTTCTTCAGGAAGGCTTCTTCTTATTCAGAATCTGCAGTACAAAAGTTGTGAGAAACATTGTAGTTCATATCCACTTAGGATGGTTAAAAGAGTAAGGCAGATTTATAGCTATCATTTTAGGAATTTTAGAATATTGAAATTATTCTTGTTTTGGGGACTTCCATTTATTATTATTATTATTAATCCAGTAAGAGAATACATTTTAGCAATGCTTCCAAAAGGTCTCAAAAAGGATGTTATTTATGTGCTACTTCATGGTGTTTCTGAAAACACAGAATACTCAACTTTTTTCTTTGAATTGGGATGTATCAGCTTCTTTCACAATCCATATGGACAGTTCTAAACCAACA
Organism: Vipera ursinii; assembly: GCF_947247035.1. NCBI lineage: Eukaryota > Metazoa > Chordata > Lepidosauria > Squamata > Viperidae > Vipera > Vipera ursinii. Next base: position 37,666,419 of record NC_139517.1, read on the forward strand.
ACTGCAGTTGTACTGCTTATTCTTCCCATCCTGCAATCTCCTATTGTCTAATCCAGGGGTCTCCAACTTAACACCTTTAAGACTTGTGGACTTCAACTCCCAGAATTCCTGTGCCAGCCATGTCTTAAATTTGGAGACCTCTAATGCCTGGATTTTTCAATGTCTAGCCATAGTACTTACCTTCTATTTCTATCTAACTCCACATTATCCAATTCACCCAGATATACGTTGTTGATTGATTGACTTTTTGGTTTATGGTCTCAGACCAATAAATAATGGTATAGAAATAGGAAAAGGACGTACAACATTGCTGAAATACCATAATTACAATTTGCTTTGCAACAGAAGCTCTGATGACTGGAAACTTTTTGTATATGTACAGTATATTTATAATTAACCCTCTTTCGTATCACTTGCCTTCAAACTGTGTAGAGTTTACAGTTATAGATATACAGCTATAGAATATATAGTACCGTATGGAGAAGAATATGAACAATTCCTTTTCTTTTGAGACACTGTTATTCATGAGTTGAAAAGAGAATGAACATTGATTTGTACACAGTTCTCTCCACTTACAAACATGAACTGAAAATATAATCATATCCAAACTATTTTAGTGACTTGCCACAAATGCTTCCAAAGCAGTGGCCATCACTTCTAAAAAAAAGAAACTCTTGAAAGAAGTTAGCATTTGAGCTAATATTACCTCTTCCAAGTTCCAACTTATTTTGGATGCCAGCAAATCTGTTTTGTAATGTAATTGATGTCAAGGGGAATGAGTACTCAGAATGCACTCCTGTTACTTGAAATCCATTATCACAATGCTTATGCTGGAGAGAGGCTGTTATGTATGCAGGCACCTGCATAGCAACAGCCACCAGGGGGCGTTGGCCTGAACGGTTTTGGCAGGAAACCCAGTTTCGGCGGGAAACCTAGGGCCAACCCCATTGGCTGTCTGCTTACCTGGCTAGGTATTTCAGGAGGCCAGGTAACCCTCATCTCCCAGTTCACTACCCCCTCCAATAAAGAGCTGAACTCACACACCGGCTGGCGTCTCTTCTTTGCGTCGGACCCACTACACAATAGTGGCGATGAAGGTGGGATCGCTGCCAACCAAGAGTTGAAGTCACTGGGGAAATGCTCCACGAGCTAGAGGAAAAGGTATTTTTCCTTCCTTCTCCCCCCACGACCGCCAGCCAACCGGACCACGCCGAGCACCGCATCCGCGACCTGGACCGCAACAGCACCGCCATGGCAAGAGCCGGACAACCCCGCGAATTCAATACTCGCCGCCCCGAGACCTGGGCCCATTACCTGGCTCACGCCGAACTGTACATGCAGTTCAATCAAATATCAGAGGACGGTGCGAAGGTGGCTGCCCTGCTCTGCATCGGAGGGCCAGCGCTGCTGGAGATCACCGCGAACCTATTCGCCCAGGAGGCCATCAACAATGTCACATACCGGGACCTCGTGGCCAGGCTCAATGCCCACTTCAAGCCCCAGTGCTCCAAAGTGGCCGCGCGGTCGTAATTCGAAAAGAGGGACCAGTGCCCCAACGAGACCGGTGCTGAATTCCTCGTTGCCCTAAGAAAAGCTGCTGTCGCCTGCAGGTTCTCGAACTTGGATGAGCGGCTGTGGGACCGGCTGATCTGTGGCCTATGAGACAGGCGGCTCCAAGAGCGCCTGTTTGAGAGAGAGGAGGTTTCGCTCCAGGAAGCCGAGGACGCCATCCTAGCCCACGAGGCGGCCTGCGGGGCCGTCCAAGCATGCCAGGAAACCCGGACCGGCAGCCAGGCGACCAGCATCCACCGGCAACTTGCCACAGAGGAGGACGACCAGAGCATCGACCTCCTCCAGTGGAAGTCGACCCCTGACCAGCGAGCCAGACGCCCAGACAAGCCCAGGCCTCCCAGCAATGCCGCCAACCCTCAGAAGTGCGCAGGGTGTGGTGGGAACCACGTGCACAGCCTCCGCAAGTTCCAGTCAGCCACGTGTCGGGCCTGCAAGAAAACAGGCCACATAGCCACGGTCTGCCGTAGCCGCCACCCCCGAGAGGAGATCCACGAGCTGCAACCGGAGGAATCGCCGTTCAAAGGTACTGGGGCCCCGTCCAAAACACGAATTGGTTATGTTGAGAGCCGGCTAGCCGTTAACAACACGGGTAGCCGCTGGCTGCTCAAACCCAAAATTAGACTAACAATCTGCTTGCAAGGCGTTCCTTGCAGCATGGAGCTTGACTCCGGATCAGCGGTCTCGATCATCTCAGACGAGATCCTTAACTACATAAATAGCCGGAGCAAGCAGCAGATTAAATTACGGCCTACAATTTAACCCTGACCGATTTCCAGAATTCACCGGTCAAGGTAAAGGGGGAGGCCACCATCTCGGTGGGGTTTAAGGGTCGCAAAGAGCACCTGGCGGTTGTAGTGGTAGAGGGCCGAAGAGCCAGCCTGGTCGGCCTAGACTGGTTCGAGGCCCTGGGAATCACAGTCACCGGGATCCACCGGATCCAGGGGGACTCCATCGAGGCCGTCTGCAAGGAATTCGCAGACATCTTCAACGGGTCGCTGGGCAGGTACACAGCCCCCCCATATCATTCAAGCTTAACTCGAACATTCCCCCCGTTAGGGTCCGGCCGCGGTGAGTCTCCTTCGTGCTCAAAACTAAAATAGAGCGCGAATTAGATAAGCTGGTGGCCCAGGGAATCTTAGAGCCCATAGATGGGGGGAGTGGGAAACCCCCATCGTCACCCCCCTTAAAATCTAATGGGGAAATAAGATCTGCACCGACTACAAGTGTTCGGTGAACCACGCCCTGAACCCGCACGCTTACCCGGTCCCCACGGTCAGCCACGTTCTCGCTTCCCTCCAAGGCGGCGCCATCTTTGCAAGGCTCGATCTTGCGCAGGCGTACCAGCAACTCACAGTTACCCAGGCAACAGCTGACATTCAAACCATAGTAACACACAGGGGGGTGTTCCGGGTGAACAGGCTGCAGTTTGGAGTTAGCGTCGCTCCTGGCATCTTCCAGGAAGTCATGGAGAAGACACTCAAGGGCATTCCAGGAGTCTGCCCCTATTTTGATGACATCCTCATTGCAGGAGCATCAGCAGAGGAACTAGCAGGTAGGCTCAGGGAGGTACTGTCCAGGCTACACACAACTGGACTCAAACTTAAGAGGGAGAAATGCAGCATAGGGGTTCCCTCCACAGAATTCTTGGGGTTCAGAGTAGATGCCAGGGGAATCCACCCCACAGAATCCAAAGTGAGGGCCATCAAACTAGCACCCACACCCAGGAACAAGGCAGAGCTACAGGCATTCCTGGGCCTGTTGAATTTCTACTATGCATTCCTCCCATACAAGGCAGCCATTGCAGAGCCACTCCACAGGCTACTAGACAAGCAGGCAGCATGGGTCTGGACTGCCGCCCACAACCAGAGCTTCAGGGCCCTGAAAGCATTACTGTCGGATAAGTCCACAGTAACCCATTTCATCAAGTCCAAACCCATTTGCATCGCATGTGATGCATCCCCTTACGGTTTGGGCGCAGTACTCAGTCACCTTGAGCCCAATGGGGCACAAATCCCTATAGCCTACCATTCCAGGATGCTGTCTGGAGCAGAAAGAAACTACGCCCAAATTGACAAAGAAGCCCTGGCAATCATGGCAGGAATCAAGAAATTCCATGATTATCTGTATGGCAGGGAGTTCACTGTCTACACGGACCACAAACCACTCCTGGGCCTGTTCACAACGGACAGGCAGACTCCCCAAATTCTGTCCCCCAGAATGCTCCAGTGGTCCATCTTCCTTGCAGCCTACAATTACAAGCTGGTGCACAAGCCAGGGAAGGAGATGGGCCACGCAGACGGTCTAAGTAGGCTACCCTTAGACACCTCTGAGCCAGCCCCAGCCCCAGCCACACAGATCCTAGCCCTGCAGGAACTACCAGAGTGCCCAGTTCATGCCAAGGACATTGCCAGCCACACAGCCACAGACAACATCATGAGCAGGGTACACTCATGGGTTTGTACAGGGTGGCAGGACAAGTCCCCGGGGCCTGAGTTCCAGGCCTATTTCACCAGGTGCAATGAGGCTGCCTCCTCTGGACAGGAGCTGCCTCCTCTGGGGGAGCAGGGTCATCATTCCCACCACAGTACGGGGCAGGGTATTGGACTCCTTACACGAGGGACACCCGGGGGTGGTTAGGATGAAGGCTCTGGCCAGAAGCTACCTCTGGTGGCCGGGGCTGGACAAGGACATTGAGGAACGGGTCAAGGCCTGTTACATGTGCCAGAGATCCAGGCCGGAAATGCCACACGCATCCGTGCACGGGTGGGAGGCCACACACACACCCTGGTCCCGCATCCACATTGACTATGCAGGGCCATTCCAGGGCCAACTATTCTTAGTAGTGGTGGACAGCCACTCCAAGTGGTTGGAGGTAGTCCCAGTGCCCAACATGACCTCGGGGAGGACAATCCAGGTGCTCAGAGCTCTCTTTGCCACACACGGCCTTCCCGACGTAGTTGTGTTGGACAACGGGCCTCAGTTTACCGCTAATGATTTCCAGGCATTCTTGAAGGCGAACTGGATTAGTCACGCCACCTCCGCACCCTTCCATCCATCGATCAACGGGTAAGCTGAACGGATGGTAAGGACGACTAAAGACGCACACCGGCGCATCATTAGTGGGGACTGGCACCACAGACTGGTGAAATTCCTACTCGCCCAGCACACTACACCATGCGTTGCTACTGGGAAGAGCCCAGCAGAACTGCGATGGGGACGGCGTCTCATCACCAAGCTGGACCGTTTACACCCAGACCGGGTAGCAGCCGAGATGGTTAGGCCACCACCACCACCACCACCATCATCATCTTCATCGCCATCATCACCAGCACACAGAGTTCTCAATGTGGGGGACCTGGTCTGGGCAAGGAACTATGGGGTAGGGCATCCATGGGTTCCAGGGACAGTGACTGAGATAACTGGACCCCTCTCCTACATCCTGGGGGTGGAGGAGGACAGACACATAAGGCGACACATCGACCAGCTCAGAGGAAGGGTCCCTGAGCACACGACATACACCCAACTGGAGGGCCACACCCCAGGAGAGGCCAGCCCAACCGGAAACAACACAGAGCAGGAACCAGAGGAGGAGGGCCTCCTGAACCCAGCTCTATTCAGCTCAGCACAGAGGCCCCAGGAACCAGCTGTCCAAGCCCAGGGCCAGGCCACACCCAGACGGTCCACCCGGCCCCACAGGACACCTGCCTACCTGTCGGACTATGTGTGCAAATGACCCCTACACAGTTGCATTGTTTTTTTATTGACACACAGTGTACATAGTTATAGTTAGTTGCAAGTTGTTTCATTGTTATGTGGTTCTTCTCTAAGGGGGGAGGGGTGTTATGTATGCAGGCACCTGCATAGCAACAGCCACCAGGGGGCGTTGGCCTGAACGTTTTTGGCAGGAAACCCAGTTTTGGCAGGAAACCTAGGGCCAACCCCATTGGCTGTCCACTTACCTGGCTAGGTATTTAAGGAGGCCAGGTAACCCTCATCTCCCAGTTCACTACCCCCCCTCCAATAAAGAGCTGAACTCACACACCGGCTGGCATCTCTTCCTTGCGTCGGACCCACTACACAATAGAGGCAGTTTTTAGGAAACTGAAAATAAAGTTCCCCTTCATTCGGAATCAATTTACCACATTTATATTTGCTAAATGGAATGTCAGTTTGTACTGCTGAGCAATGAAAATCTGGAAGGAGAATAATATCTGCAGGTAAGGATCATTAAACAATTTAAATGAATGTTTTCTAAATCAGAACATAAAAAAACATTTCTGTCTCAATCTGAATGTTCAGTATAAAGTTCTATTCAGTTTTGACATCAGAATTGAGAGAGCCAGTCAAACATGCTGGTTAAGGCACCAGGGTAGAAATGGTGAGATAGTGAGCTCTAGCCCTACCTTAAGCACAAAGCCAGCTGGCTGACTTTGGGCCAGTCAGTTTCCCTCACCCCTAGGAAGGAGGCAACCACTCTCCTCTCCCCACCCCTCCCCTCCTCTTCCCTCCTCTCTTTCCTCTCTCAGAAAATATCAAATGTAATGGTAGGATTTTATTGATCTATAGTACATTTCATTGTGCATATGACTGATTAATCTTATCAAAGAAGTTGAAAAATATGGACAAAGGAAATTACTATTCAACATAATTTTAAACAGTTATTATTATTTTAAACAGTTATTATTATTATTATTATTATTATTAGTAGTAGTAGTAGTAGTAGTAGTAGTAGTCGTCTTCCTTCTGTGGACTTTTATATTTATGCTTTATTTTGGGACCATGATGATGTTATTTCCAGAGGACAGCGTGCTTAAGGTCAAAAGTGACTATGATGAAAAACAAGATGGAATTTTGAAGTCTGAGCCGGTAGAAACTGGAGAAGAACCCAGGATCCTTTATAACTGCAAGCCGGAGTACGGAGACTATGACCATATGGAACTGGAGAGGCATTCTGAACCATATGACCTTGTTAAATCAAATACTGCAAAACTGAAGTGTGACATTTGTGGACTGGGCTGTGTCAGCCTCAACGTTCTGGTGGTTCACAAGCGTAGTCATACTGGTAATTACCATTCATTCAGAAGCAAGATCTCATTTGAAAATACTTGATCTGAGGCTGTTCCAGTAGCCATTGCAATACACTAAGTTGGGCAGAGTCCAGATCGTGATCAAGCAAGATAGGACGGCCCAATTTAGGGGGCATACATATGTTTGTATGTTGGGGGAGGGGGGAGAATACCTTGAAGTTGTTACTCTTATGCATTCTAAAAGAATGCATAAGAAAGAAAGCCATTCATTGGCTTCTGCGGGAAACTGTGCTATACAATCAGAAACAGATTTTTTCCTCTTCTCAACCAAGCCTTTATTGCATTAAGCCTTCTACTAGCTCAGGCCTCTGCTCTGACAAGATAAATCAACCCCATAGTTCTTATGGCAGGATAATTTGAGTTTATTTTTAGCTAAGACTATAGTGCTCTAATAATCATTCCACCACACATGCTGTTTTTAAGGTGAGCGCCCTTTCCATTGTAATCAATGTGGAGCCTCATTTACTCAGAAGGGAAATCTTCTCCGCCATGTTAAACTTCACACTGGGGAAAAGCCATTCAAATGTCACCTTTGTAGCTACGCCTGTCAAAGAAGAGATGCACTCACAGGACACTTAAGGACACATTCTGGTAAGTTTATTTCTCTCCAGATTGATTTAGTTCCTTTATTTCTGTTTTTATCAGCAGTATTTTAATTTCAATAATAATAATAATATAAAATAATATAAAATAACAACAACAACAACATGTTTTATAACCATAAATGAAAAAGTAAGTTCTTACCTAATCTACATCAATATCATATATATATATCCAATTTCACAATAGAACCATCCAATTCCTGCATATTTCTCAGCTAAAAATACATATACTGGAAGGAGATATATAGACCATATTGCATACACACTAGGCAGTTTTTATTTTTGATCTAAGAACTGCAGGTCCATATTGTAAGCTGAGAAGCGGAAATTCGTTCAGTTTCTTTAACAATGATCAAATTCTCCATATTAACCATGCAAAATCATTTTGAAAGCACATCCTCTATAAGGATCTATTAATAACATTAGATTGATCAATTTTATTGTTGCAAGTAAGGAACAACAATTTTAAGGGAAATGGACAGTTAAGAAATAGGAAGTATACAGTAAATAAATAAATAAATAATATAAAAGATCTGGGGAGAGACGACTTTATTTTATATTATATTATGAAGGCATAAAAGATAAGAAAAAAAGAATTACAAAGAAAACTAGTCAATACCCCAAAGAAAGATTGAGAATACTGGTGGCACTTCTTCATTGCTATTGTTTTTTTCTTGAAAGAAAATTATCAGATATATCTAAAGATAATTTGTTATTATTTTCAGGATTTGTGGCTTGCAATGCTAAAAATAAGTGAAAATCGGAGCCATAGATTGTGCTGCAACCGCTCTTCCAGCTTCTGAGGCCCTTGCAGCCCTCTTCCACAAGGAAGAAAGAAGGAGGGGAGGGAGGGAGGGAGGGAGGGAGGGAGGGAGGGAAGGAAGGAAGGAAGGAAGGAAGGAAGGAAGGAAGGAAGGAAGGAAGGAAGGAAGGAAGGAAGGCATTCCAGTAGTCCCTCTCACTGCTAGTTTATCTAATGTGGAGGACACTGACACAGCAATCTAATGCTCTGCACTTTATGTCTGGACAGCTGAGATGTAGCTGCAAAGACGTCATGCTGGCATCTCCTTAATGGAACCTAAAGTTCAGGAACGATGAGGAGGTATTAAGTAAGAGGACTCATTAGCATGGAAACGGAGCTGCAGTAAAGCAAAGCAAATATCTAACTTTGCAGTGGTTTCCAGTACATCACTGATGAATCATATATTGTATAAGTGAGCTGAGATTTCCACTGCTGACAGTATGGAAACACAAAGGTTCAGACAGAACCAACTTCTTCAAATCAAAAGGAGGGCTTGTGTGTCATGATGTCATTGTACAAATGTTGTCAATTAAGTAATTGAAAATGCATGTGATATCATTTCTCACCCCCAATCCAATTCCTCCACAGGCATTCATGAGACCATGGCTTTTTAAAGATTAAAATATCTTTCTTGTGTAGCATTATCCAGAGAAAGGGAAAAAAACCTTCTTCCTTCTGTTAATCAAATATATTTAGATTAGGAAATCAATCATTCCCAGTTTAGAGCACCTTTCGCTATTTCAGTCTTAAAACTGATTGGTTATTTAACTTAGCAGGACCATTCTGGGGATTAACGGATTATGATTTGAAGTGCTTGATATGTTAAAATGATATATTTATTACATAATATCTATAAACCAAATACTCATTTCTAGTGGAGAAACCATTCAAGTGTGAATTCTGTGGACGGAGTTATAAGCAGAGAAGTTCATTAGAGGAACACAAAGAAAGATGTCGAACATACCTCCAGAATGCTAGCCTCAGTGAAGCTGGTGAGCAGTTGGGAATTCTTTTTTTTTTGTAATATATTTTATTGATTTTTTAAAAACATAAATCACTTAATAATTACATTTGTAAAACAATCACTAACAATTGATTTCTATAATCCATAATCTACATAATAGTTTTACTTGATTTCCTCTTTTCCCAAAATATCCTCTTTTGCAAACATTGAGTTAATACAATTCTTATTGTTTTGATAGATAACAATTAGATATATAATTTTTTCCCCAATAGTCCTAAAAATAATAATCACATCAATATAATATTTCTTTTCTATCCAATCTTTCAGGTTGCCTTATCATAGATCCTGTTACAGTCCTTATTTTAATTTGTTTCTCCCACCAAATTCTAGATATTCTTACTGGTTAAGATTTACTCAAAAATTAATTACATTTAAGAATTTAACTCTATTTTTCCAAATGAACCATCTCACACTTTTACATTTCTTAAGAAATAGATAAAATAGTAAAAAAAAAAAGAAAGAAAAGCAAGAGTAAAGAAGCATAAAAATAACATACTACTTAAAATATATATCCCTCCTAAGGTAATATGTATTTATTTCCTAAATTTCTTATTCTTTTTAACCATAATTAAAAATATGTTTGATCTTTAAACATTCCATTTAATACATCTAGTCATCTAGTCCTTTAACTCTTATTCAAAACATTTTTTATTAAATTCAATCACATTTAAATATCTAAAACATTTCCTTTATCTAAGTCATTTCAACTTTTTTATATTACTCATATCAAGAAAGAGAACAAAAAAGGGAAAAAGCATACTATATTATATTTAGAGAATTCATCCCTCTTAAAGTGACATGTATATTCCAAAACTTTTCTATTTCTTTAATCATATTCAAACAAATGTTTCTTCTTTAAGTATTCTCCCTGGTAAGTCCCATCATCTATTTTCTTAGTTTTCACTTTAGTCTTTTTCTTTTGCCCAGTGTCTGTCTTAATCAATGTATTTTGATGAATCAGAAAGTTTTTCTGTATGTTCGTAAATGTTGCTGTAGATATAAAAAGTAAATCAGGAGAACTGTCTTTGTACGGGACTTCTGTCTTCCCATGTTTGTTGAAAACCTTTTTCTTTTTCTTTCTCTCCGCTTCTCTTATTATTTCCTTTCTCTCCAATGTTCCTGACATTTCTGCAGTCCATTTTATCTGATCTGTTTTCTTTTCCTCAGGTTTATTTTGTGGTCTTAAGGTATAAGTTGTTTTTTCCAATTCTTGTGAATTTATTTCCAATAGGATTAAATCATGCTTCCTTGTTTTGTTAAGTTCCATTTTTATTTCTCTATTCTCACTTCTATATCCATTTACCTGTTTTATCTGCTCCTTCTCTGTTGTTGTTTTCTGGGAATTTTTTTTGTTATAGAGTTAGCATGGAAATAGACTGATTTATATTTTCAAAGTTGTTTTGGATTTCTTCATGGTTTAAAGTCATTGTTGTTTGAATTAGTTGCAGTATACTATATATCTCCTCCTGTGACGTTTTTATGTTTTCTTGATATGTTCTTTCTACATGTCTCTGATCCATGATAGCCAAGAATTTGAGTTTTCCCTTTCCTTTCTTTTCTCTGTAAATAGCTTTAGAGTCCCAATTAGGTAGATATTTGTAATCCAAATAGTTCAAAACTATTTGCAACTATTTGTTTTTCAATTTCCAAAATAATCTCTGAAATGAGAGTCTTAAGCATTAAAACAATTTTAGATTCATCCAAGTTTAAGTTTTAAGTTTCAGGTTTTTTATTTATTTCACTTCCATATATTTTGATCCTCCATAAAAAGATTAATTCGCCACTTCCATTAGTATAAGGGTGGGGCGGAAATCCCCCTCCTTCCCTTTCGAAGGTATTTTGCTTCTTGGGGATCTTGTCTGGGAAATTAAATGTAAAAAAGAAAAGAGAACATCAAATTCCTCACCCACTTTCAAGCACACTGTTCACAGTTGTGCTGGTTAATGCTTTTGGACTTCGGTTGCAAGTAGCTTGGGCTGGTTGATGCAATATGGCCAGCCTTTCTCTTGTCAGGTTAGAAGGCTTTCCCCAAGTTGAATGGAACAGCCACTGCCATTCCAGAATTGCTGGAGCACCTTTCTTTCTTTGTTGCCTCTCCGGGGCGATTTAGACCCATTTAGGATCCCCTGGCAGGGTGAAATTAGCCGCAGGGGTGCAGAGAATCCACAAGGCTGCAACTGGTCGCTACCAGGCAAAACCGGAAGTCAGCAGTTGGGAATTCTTAATTGCTGTTTTGGAATAGTCTTGTTGGGAATCTTATTTCCCTTTTGCTGTAAGGAAAAACAATGGAACTGTGTGATTAAATGAATATAATATGGGAATTTAAATATCATAGAGGTAGTCCACGATCAGCCCAGCAATACAGTTGCTAAATGATGTGGTTGTTAAGTAAAATATGTCACTGCAATAGACATATTTCAGTGCAAATCTCACTTCTGCCATGGTAATTAAGTGAACCATCCAAGGTCATGAAGTGAGGCATCACATGACTGCAACGTGATTTTACTGCTGGCTTCTCTCAATTGTACCGTCAAAGGAATGGCATTTTTTTTAAAAAAAAAAGTCTGTCTTAAATGATAGGTAAATGGCATCTCAATTCAAATGGCTTGCTACTTCTACAGTGGGAATTTTTGGCTGAGGATATGGTTATTTGTTTGTTTATTTATTTACTTATTTATTTATCTATTTATTTATCAAACTTATTAATCACTCATCTCCTTCATATACACTTTTTCATTGCTGAATTAATAATAATGGTTGATTTACAATTGTATTTAGCATTTGTTAATATTTTATAATTTTCTAATTTATGATATCTTACATTTTTTTAAAAAAATGCAGAAATATGGATTTAAAAATCACAGGCCTTTGTTCAATGCAGTACTCCAAAATTCATGTTTGAAATTTGGCAAATAGGGTACTTTGAAATCTCTGATCATGTTTGTGTCAAAAATAATAGAACAGGTGGAATTATCAATATCACTAAAAAGAAACCTAGTCATTTTTTAAATCATAAATGACACAGGTAAAAAAAATTGAGGCTGCCCATATTCATGGTAGCTATATGGCTATATCAAAGTTAGCTGGTCTTTTGGAAGAGAGAACATGGGAATTTTACACACACACACACACACACACACATACGTACATAATTACCTAACAATAACTAACCTTTGTTTGACTGCTCCTCTGGAATTTGTTACTGATGATAATTTTAACTTTTGTGACCACAGGGCTGAAAGCATTGGGGGAAGGTAGGGACGTGCATGTAACATTGAATTCAAATGTGGCTCCCATGCTTGATTGGAGATTCATATCAGACCATTAACAGGTTCTCTTTTTCCGTGTTCCATTCCCTTGCTGACCACATCATTTGGTGTTACAGGAAACAGTGCCGTTCATTCAGGTCACGCTTAGCATTTCTGAGGTTTTTGTTAACCAGCTCTCTTGCTCTGAAAAATGTGAAACTATAGGCCTGGAATGACAAAAGTCACATGTTGGAACAGTGTGAACTGTCTCTCCAAAAGACTCACCACTGTAATAATAATCAAATAGAGAATCAAGGGATATAGAGAGAAATGGAATAAAGATCAGAAAAATACTTCTGATGAGATTAGTTACTTAAACTTACGATGACGTTTTTAGCTACTAATTCTTTCTATTCTTACTATCCTTTGATAGTAATTTAAGTTTGAATATCATTTAACATCACATAGTAGTTCTATAGACAACATTTAACATAATGTCATATGAAAGTATTAGAGATATTAGCTTTAATTGGCTTGATTGATTAAATTTAAATATATTAAGATTTGAAAAAATGGTTCACACATTTATTTTTTATAATATATCAGAAATATATTTTGTTGTAAACAGTTTAACTGATTTATTTTTATCAACTAATTTAAATCACATTTTCTGTTAATTTTAAATATTTGTTTTATACTTGCAGCATTATTTTACATTTTGAAGCACTACTTGAGTTGAAACACTTCAATTTTTTACTTTTCACAGTACAGCATTTCAAATTAAAACATTTTTTTTTGCAAAACACATTTGCAAAAATGTATATAGTTGGAAAAAATACATGCAAAATGCATCTATTAGAAAAATGCACATAAAATCATTATCAAATTTATGTATAGTTTAAAAAATATTAAGTATTCCATGTACAATTTTATAATGACCTTTTGATAATGTGATAAATTTTATATTGTATGTGAAATTGAAACATGGACATTTGACTTGGAAAAACGGGAAACCAAGAATCCACATGTTGTATCTTCGGTTCTTTAGGCATTAAGCGAGACGAGGTGTTGAAACAGCAAACAAGTTTATTAACCCAGAAGAGAAGCAAGCTAATGGCTTCTGCACAGCTATTTATACGGTTGGTCTCTAGGTGGCAACCAATAGGCTTAAAGTAACAGTTTCATGCCCCAAACCTAATTATCAGCCTGGAGAAAAGCAAGTCTGGCTCAGTAACACCAGCCGTTACATAACACAGAAAAAGTAGGTCAGACATTAAGCAAGTGATCAGACATTAAGCAAGTGATTTTAAACAGAAATGGCCAATACATTACACCCCTTCCCCCTAGATAGCTCAAACTCTCAATTGTTTGACATAATCTTTCAGATAATTAGGCAGCCTTCTTGACCGTTTAGAATGTCTAGGGGTTACAGGGATCTCCCGGTCTACCTGCTTGCCTGCCAGGCTGGGTAGACCAGGGCTCTGAGGTTCAGTGGAGTTGGAGTGACTTGAGTCCCTTTGGCTGGCCAGTCCCAGTCGGCCCAAACCAAAGTCTAATTGTGCAGCGAAGTCTGCAGGGCTGTCTCTCAGTGCAGTTTCCCCGTCCTGATCAGCGGATACAGTCTGTGTGTCCAGAGGAGACTCTTCTACGGCCATTCCCCCATCACCATGAGCAAGAGTTCTTTCAGAGCATGCAAGCTGCCCTGTTGGACCACTGTCATGCGGGCCCTGTGTTCGGCCCTTTTGGGAATCCTGAGCCAGCAACTGATCTGCTAGCCACTGAGGTAGCTGATCAATGTGCTGGTGAATAACTCTCCCATCTTCCAGGACCACCTCGTAGGAGAGTGGTCCTGACACCTTAACAACCTTTGCTGCCACTCACAAAGCCCCTTGCCCATAATTCCAGGTCCAAACCCAGTCACCCACTTGTAAACTTCTTGGTGTCTTTGGCTGTGCAGTGTCTGAGGTGACTCTTTCGGGGTGCAGCCTGTCCAGTTTGGTGATTAAACGCCTGGCCCAACAAAGCTCGGTTGGGCTCTTGCCCATGGTGGTGCAGGGTGTTGTGTGCTGGCAGAGTAGAAAATCGGCCAGTCTGTGATGCCAATCCCCTGTGACAATTTGTTTCAGGGATTCCTTGGTTGTGCGGACCATATGTTCTGCTTGACCGTTCGACGACGAGTGAAAGGGAGCTGACGTGGTGTGCCTTATGAGATTTGCCCTGAGAAAGGCCTGGAATTCTGAAGCGGTGAACTGAGCCCCATTGTCTGAGACTAAGACATCTGGAAGCCCATGTGTTGCAAATATTCTGTGCAGTACCTGGATGGTCCTAGCAGTAGTCATAGTGGGAATTGGTACAACCTCTAACCATTTAGAGTGGCTGTCGACCACTATTAAAAACAACTGTCTCTGAAAGGGTCCTTCAAAGTCAATGTGGATTCTTGACTACGATGTGTGAGTGTCCTCCCATCGGTGGACAGGAGCCTGCGGCATTTCCAGTCTGGATTGTTGGTATGAATAGCAACCATGTACTTGGGCCTCGATAGCTTTATCTAGCCATGGCCACCAAAGGTAGCTCCTCGCCTGTGCCTTCATTCGGACTATTCCCAGATGGCTTTTATGCAGAGACTCAAGAACATTGGGCCTTAACAAGCTGGGGACTATGACTTTACTTCCCCAAAGAATGCACCCTTTATGAGCTGAAAGCTCATCTTTCCTCATGAAGAAACTTTGAAATTCTGGCCCTGGACATTTGTCTACCCATCCTGTGTGAACCCAAGTTAGCATGCAGCTAAGTGTTTTGTCAGCTGCTGTCTCAGCAGCTACGTCTCCAGCAAGGAGAGGAAACTCTGGCAAGTCCTGTATAGCTAGGATGCATGCAGCTGGAGTTGGATCTGGCTACATGTGTGGCAAGGGTAATCTGCTAAGGCCGTCTGCATGGCCCATTTCTTTGCCCGGTTTGTGAATCAGCCTGTAACTGTAGGCTGAAAGGAATATAGACCATCTCAGCATTCGAGGAGACAGAATCTGAGGTGTCTGCCTGTTCGTAGTGAACAACCCTAGAAGTGGCTTGTGGTCTGTAAAGACCGTGAAATGGCGGCCATATAAATAATCATGGAACTTTTTAATCCCGGCCACAACGGCCAAGGCCTCCTTGTCAATCTGCAGATGACAGGGTCCTCAAATAATAAGCGATGGGAGACTGTTTCCCATCAGCAAACAAATGGGGATGCATCACACATGATGCAGACTGGCAGCTTTTTGTTAAAATGAGTAAGCACTGAGGAGAGCAGTGGTTTGACTGCCTGGAAACTACTTTCGTGGACATTGGTCCACTGCCACTGAGCCTTTTTGTCTAAGAGCTGGTGTAACAGCTCTGCCACTGTGGCCTTATGTGGGAGGAATGCGTGATAAAAATTAAGAAGGCCCAAGAAGGCTTGAAGCTCCCCTTTGGACCTAGGGCTTGGGGCCTGCTAAATTGCTTTCAGCTTTCAATCCACAGGATGAATGCCGTCGGCATCAATGCGGAACCCAAGGAACTCAGTTGACTCTCCCCCAATCTTGCACTTTTCTTTTTTTAATTTAAGTCCCACTGTGTGGAACTGCTGAAGGATGGCTCTAAGCCATTCAGCCAGAACTTCTGTAGACTCCCTGGCAATAAGTACATCATCGAAGTAGGGGCAGACCCCCGGAATGCCCTTGAGCGTGAGCTCCATTACTCCCTGGAAAATCCCTGGGGCTATACTCACCCCAAACTGTATGCGCTTGACTTTGAAGGCTCCCCCAATGGGTAACAATGGTTTGGGCGTCTGCCATGGCCTCGTCCACCGGCAGCTGTTGATAGGCCTGCACCAAATCTAATTTGGCAAATATGCGGCCACCTTGCAAAGACACCAAAATATGATTGAGAACTAGCACTGGGTATGCATGCTGTTGAAGTGCCTGGTTAATGGTGCACTTATAGACAGCACATATGCATACTTCTCCATTGGCCTTAAGTGGTGTTACTATGTACTCCCACACCCCACTATCTACGGGCTGCAATAACCCCTGACTGACCAGCTTGTCCAGCTCTGCATCGATTTTGGGCTTTAAAGTGAAAGGCACTTGACAAGGCTTGACCCGGATTGGTGTTACCAGGGGATCAAGCTTGAGAGCTATCAGAGGGCCCTTGTACTCTCCTAGGCTTGAATTGAAACCATCCACGAACTCTTGGCAGACTGAAGACAAGTCTGCCGCCTGTGATTGGTGAATGCCAATTACTTGGATGCCCAATGCATCAAACCAATCAAGCCCTATGCGGCTCGTGCATTGGCCTTCCACCACTACAACATCTAGTGGGCCTGTAAACCCCTTGAAATTCACCAGAAGTGTGCCTTCACCTTGACCACCACTTGGGAGTTTTGGAAGTCTATGAGCAGAAGGTTAGATGGCCGAAGTTTGACCCCTCTGTTGCTGCAGTTGCATATGTGCTGGAAAGTTCCTATGAAGATGATGGACATGGCTGAGCCTGTTTCCAGTTCCATTTTGCATGGAACTCCCTGAAGCTTGACCTGAAGTCGAAGCTTCTGTTTAAGTGGGCAGTAGGCACCAATGTGTAACATGCTCCTCCAGCTGGAGCAGAACCCTATTCGGTGTTGCCCCATGGCCCCGGTACCTCTGCTCAATGAGTCTTCCTGCTGATGGTCCCTCGGGTGACCTCAGCAGATGGCAGTGATGTGGCCTGGTTTGCCACATGCCCAGCACGTTGCTGTTTGGAATTGGCATTCCGTGCATTGATGGTGGCCTCCACAGCCCATGCATCTAAGGAATTGAACAGCCTTGTCAACTGGCCATGGTCCCTTCTCCTTGTGCTTCTGTAGCTTGTTGACCTCATAGTCAGAGTTGGTGTCCTCCATCCGTTCGGCGTCCTCATGGTGGATGGCTTCAGTGCTTGAAGTGCTTTTGGAGGGCCGCAGGGCTTTAACGGCCCCTCTGGTGGCTTTGTTCACCATGACCTCCTTCAAGGCCTCTTGTAGTGAGAGGGTCTCCTTGGCAAACAGTTTTTGTTGGGAGCTCTCTGTTCCGGAGTCCACAGACTAAGCAGTCTCTTAGTCTCTCCTCCAGATCTGCAACATTGCAGAGTCGGGATGCTTGATGAAGAGTGGTGATGAATTCTGTGGCTGTCTCGCTGGGCTGATGCTCCCGCTGCTCAAAAGCATGCCTCCATGCTATGACGGATAATTTGGTCTCGGAGATTTTTCTTCAAGTCCACGTAGGTGACGGACTCAAGCGGCATCAGTATGACCAGGTTCTCGGCAATGTCAAAGGTGGCTGGGCTGCACATGCAGAGGAGGGTTGCGGCCTTCAGCCCATCTTCGCTGACCTGGTTGGCCCAGAGGTAATTTTCGACGCGGGAAATGTAGGACGCCCATCTCTCGGGGTGTGTGATGTTGAACTCTTTGAGTTTCCCCACTTTTGCCATGGTAAGTTGCTTGCGTTTCTTGTTGCTCGCGTTGCCTTGTGTTGCTGGCTTCTGCATAGGCCCTAGGACAGATCCTTAGGGCCTGATGGTCTCCAGCGTGTCTTGCTGGCAGACCGAGGGGGGGAAATGCGGTCCCTGCCAGCTTTGTGCTGGCCTCACTCCCTAGTGATTTCAGACTCTTGTGATGAAGCAGCACATCCCGCCTTCGTCACCACTGTTATATCTTTGGTTGTTTAGGCATTAAGCAAGATGAGGTGTTGAAACAGCTAACAAGTTGATTAACTCAGAACACAAGCAAGCTAATGGCTGCTACACAGCTATTTATATGGTTGGCCTCTAGGTGATGACCAATAGGCTTAAAGTAACAGTTTCATGCCCCAAACCTAATTATCAGCTTGGAGACAGCAAGTCTGGCTCAGTAACAGCAGCCATTACATAGCACAGAAAAAGTAGGTCAGACATTAAGCAAGTGATCAGACATTAAGCAAGTGATTTTAAACAGAAATGGCCAATACATTACAACACAAGTGACAGATTTATCCATCTCTAGTTTTAAGTCAAGAAGTATTTTTGTCTAGTTGCATTTACATTAAATCAGCTTAAATAGAGCTGATTTTTTTAGATGAACTTGTGTGCATATTCTTTAGTGTGGAGCTTATTGAAATTATACTGCTTGAAGACAACTCCAGTAAATTAATATTTTCCATGTGATCTGAGCATTTTCCCCCTAATATGCAAGCCACATGGAAATATGTACTGTGAGATTGTACATTATTCAGAACTAATTAAGTAATCAGTTAACGTCTTGAACTGTTTGTATGTTGAGCTTCAAGTACAACAGAGAACACTTGTGAAGTAAGATTTAGTGAAATAACTTCCCAAAAACTAAAAGTCTTTTAGCCATTGCAATGCACTCTACAATTAAAAAAAACTATATACAAAGTGTGCATGAGATGAAAAATGGGCAAAAAAATACATTCATATTTGGAAAATGTATCTACTGTTTTGGAGGACTGGAAACATACACAGAAAAGGTCACCCAAAAGATGTTTGGATTTTGGTGTGGATTTTTGAATATTTTGAAATTAAGGAAAAGTGAACATCCCATACTTTTCTAACTGATGCAATTGTTTCAAGAGATTTTTCGTTTTTAGTATACTTAGATCCTAATATTGTCCATTCCAACCAATATTCCAAAATTTGAAAAGAATTCCAAAATTGCCCAAATTGGAAAATTAACACTGATTGTTGGTCAGTATATATTTAATACTATATAAAGCAATATAAAATAATTTGTGAAAAATATTCATTTACCTTTCCCCAAAGGGCAAGGTTTAATGGCTCCCACTATTGATATCTGAAGAAACCTCTCTTTGTATTTTATTTATATTATATGATACTACTGAGTTATATCCTTTGATATACACATACCTAGATATCCAATGGATATGGTAAAAATTTAGAATTGATGTTCTTTAAATGAATGGCTAACCAAATTTTCACCTATAGGCATTAATTCTGATTTTGGAACAAATTATAGGGTATCCTGCTATTTTATCAAAGGCATCAATTGTTTGCTTCAATGCTGGGATAGTATTATGAAGTTTAGAAATACACAAAAGAATCTCAACTACAAAACAAAATTGAACGTAGGATTAGGCATTTCTGAAAATTTATGTGCATTATTCTCCCACAACCCCAGTCCTTGAATTGAAAATAGGAATGAAGTTGCATACTTTGGGGGGTGGGGTTGGGGGGTTGTTGTTAGTTTTTTGGTGCTTTGAAGTCAGTCATGACATGTGGTAACTGGGAGAATGACTGGCCCAGCTGGCTTCATGCTTAAAGCAGGACTGGAACTCACATACTTTAAGTGCCTACCCCAGGGGTAGGCAACCTTGGCTCTTTTATGACTCATAGCTGACTCAGGAATTCTGGGAGTTGAAGTTCATGAGTCATAAAAGAGCCGAGTTGCCTACCCCTGGCCTAGCCTGATGTCTTAGCTGCTACACCAAAGAGAATGATATATAGTGTGCTGTATAGTGGGACTGTCTTTTTTTTGGTCAAGATAATGTCCTAAGAAAGAAACAAAAAGCCACAGTGGTGATTAATCATATTCTTCCCCCTCACCAGTTCTGACAAATTTTCCAAAGCACGATTTAGGAAATGCGTGTTTTGATGGCCCTATGCCTTCAATAGATGGCACCTGACCTTCGCTCCTTCCGATGCGGTCTGAAGACCCATCTATTTGAACAAGCCGGCCTGGCTTGATGGGGGATATGCTGGGGTTTTAATGGGGATTTTTATATTGTTATTGATTGTTTTAGCTGGGCTACTATTTAATTCTTTTTTAATTTTTGTATTTTGTATTTTTTATATGTGCCCTGTTCACCGCCCTGAGTCCTTCGGGAGAAGGGCGGTATACAAATACAATACAATAAATAAATAAATAAATAAATAAATAAATAGCACTTGCTGTGTAAAGTGCAAGTTGGCAAATAAAGTAATCTGCCTTGGTCCCATTTTTATGATTACTATCACAGCCAATTCAAATACCTCTGAGTTTAAAACTGAGTTGACTAAACATGTCAAGGGAGAACTTACAGAGCAATAGGCACAATATTATGGTACGGTATTATGTCTCTGTGTTTGAAGCTTTTAAAGCACTTCTTTCTTTCTTGATAAACCTCTTCCAGTGGGGCAGATCATAGTCATCTTAGCTACTCTTGGCATAAACAGCAATGAGTTTTTGAGCCATCAATCTGGCATCTGTGAAGAACAAAATCTCTAGTTTGACAGGTCTTTGAACTCCTCCCAGTAAACTCTTCTTACAATGCTTAACCTAAGGAGCTGAAATTCTGAATGGATGGTATTCCAAGATTTTCTGTGTTTTAAGTCCTAACATATTAGAATGAAGTGGTTTCTGAGTGTGCTTTTGCTGTGAATGAGTGACCTCGAGCATGTTTAGCATTTGATCCTATCTTTCAAACGAAGGAAAATATCTTAAGGACACTACTTTTTAGCAAGTTTGTCTGCTTTTATAAATCTTCTCATTAAGAAACTACTGATAAACCTATTGCACTCAGAAGAACATAGTTTGAAAACCACAACTACAGATTACCTTAGTATTGCATTAAATATAATTGGTAAGTGTTATTTCAGGTCTGATGAAAGAATGTTAAGAGTATCAACAGTCATTCAAATAATTAAACAAAAAAGACTTATGAGATTCTTTTCTGCATTGCAATGTATTGCTTTTGTTTTGCAAACTTCTTGTTTTATTTTTCTAATTTAAAAAAGAGAGACTGGACTGAAATGCATAACTATTTTATATTATAAAATGATGATAGAGTTTGGGCACCAAGTGCAATTCATCTACGGCAGGAATGCAAATAAATTTCATATCAAAACAAACAGGAGACTTACTGCTCTCCCCATCTCCTGTGTAACACCTGCTTAGACTTTTAATGGAACTTTTTTTTTTAGCTACACTCACTTTTTATTTCTCAAGGCTAAATATTTTCAATTCTTTCAATTGCTGTGAAGAGGATGTAGTTTCTAATTCCCAAGTTACCCCCCCTCCAGATTTTTCTATCTTTTTAAAGTGCAGAGATAACACTCAAAACTAAATACAGATCTTAAAATGAGGGATGCCTAATGTGGAATAAAGTGGAAGTACTACATTATAGTTTTGGAAACTATACCTTTGTTGATGTAGCCTAAAATTGGACTTAATGTTTCTGCAGCCAGATGCTATTGACTAATGTCTGGGTTTTTTTTTAAATAAATATTGTTGCTAAGCCACATTTCCAGTCTCTTTGATGCACTTGATTCTTGTTCCCTAACAGGACTTTGTAAAGATTGAAATTTTGTTTCAGTCTTCTAGACAGAGGTTCTCAAATACAGTGATCTAGCATGATGAATCGGTTTGCATAACCCAGTACATGAATAAAACTAATTATTTCATTTGGGTTAGGATTGGGCAAGAAATAAAAATACTACTTATTTATAAAATAACTCACGTATCAAAAAAAAATATGCTAGAACTTCACAACTTAGAAATCATTGGAGATTTAAAACTGTTTCTTTTAAATGTCCAGGATAAATTTGCTTATTTCTGAAGCCCAAACCAAGCAATATTTATTTTCAAATAAAATAACACATTTTTATATTATTAATTTATGAGACAAAATACAAATATAGGCAAAAACTTAATTCCCACACTGATTTTAATTGGTGTGTGGATCAGGTGATTATGTTATTGTAACTTACTCTCTCCCTACTTTTAACTCAAGAAAGTCCAAAAAAAAGAATAGAAATGGATGGGTTTTTCCCCTGAGCTTTTACAATCATGAACTTCTTCCTTTAAATCACCTGCTCTTAAATACTAAAGCTTGCAAACCACTACAGCCTTTAAACTGGGTTTGGTACTTTTCCTCCATATAGTCGCAGTACCATAAAGTCATTGCATGATCATCTATTTCCTTTAGACTCTGATACTTTAAAATCTTGTCCCCTATTCTTGAACTTTCTCTTCCCTGTAATCTGATAGCTGCCTCTCTTCCTCATTCATAATTCTAAGATGGGAATTGATGGTCCTGCTCAAGGCATGATTATTCTTCCTTAAAAAGTCAAATGTAATGGAGGTGGGTGGGGGGAAAAAGTGAAACTACAAAGAAAACAAAAAAACATTAATCTTTATATAGGCTCTGGAAGTATAATATTATTTTTTTGCTTTGCAAAAGTTTTCATTGAAGTGGTAAGCCTGCTCATGAGGAACTGCTGAGAAGACATTCTCTCAGGAATCTCCCCCAATCCATGATCTTACAACTCCTCAAATTTTTTGACAAATACTTTGAGAAGCTGTTGTAGAGCTTTATCAGCAGATCTGATAAGCATTAATTCTTTCCTCAACCAAAAATCATTGAAATACAGGACTGAACCTCGTTACACTCCACTCGAGTTCAGTTTGATCAGTTCATCTTGAAGCAGATCTGTTGATGTTAGAGCATGATTGTTGATTGTTCTATGTATTTACTTATTATGGTTATACTTACAGTAAGTAGCTGCTAATCAGAACAGCATGAGGTACTTCACCTACCCCATTGCTGAAATATATTACAAAATATATTACAGATGCAGCCTTGCTATAATCCACTAATGAAAAATTAGATATAGGTAATCTGGCAAGACTGATTGATAAATCCAATGTATGTACCATACTTTTTTAAAGGTGCTCCCAGATATTGTCTGTTTTACATATTTTTTTTTACAAATCATTTCATAAAAATATACTGTGGTTAAAAAAAATCTAGAAAAATGTATTTAAGCTTTTCTTCTCCAAGATGTATCTTTGTTTTTAGGGGACATTTTATTTAATTTATAAAGGATTGCAATATAGAGGGAGAGGAAGCTTTTTATTCAGAACTTTAAAAAAAATATTAGATAAATTAAAAGACTATAATACAAGGTTTTGCTTCAAAAAAAATGGGCAATAGGAATATTTTTGGAGAGGAAAAAAAAAGAAAGCCCATTTGGAAAAATCACCTTATTGCAAAAATTATATGTATTCAGTCAAGATCAAAATAAGAACATTTCATCTTAAGTGTAGGCAAATTCTAGAATTTAATAAATAGTTTGGGACTGAAGCCAATCTCAAGAGACTGGAAACTTGCTTGGACAATGGCTTTTCAAAATTATGATCAACTCAGATTACAAAATTCTTGCTAATGTCAGTGTACTATATTTCTCAGCTAAAATTATGTCCTGTTTATAAAGTTAATAAAGGAGCAAAACATCAAATGTTAGGAGGTAAAAGTATCTGAGAGTGTGGGGGTGGCCTGGCACCTGTTCCCTAGGGTTTCTTAGACAGCTCATCACAAGGCCAACCCCCCATTCCATTGGACTGTCAAAATGACCAGTGCCATCAAATTCCTGCAAACACCAATTATCTATGCAGGAAGTCTAAAATTGACTAAAACACAATTTCAATAGTTTTACTTTTTCATCTGCATATGAAAGTCACTTCTTACATGACTGCAGCCGGCCCCTATGCCTACCAAAGCAAATTGACATGTTTACGCCAATGCTACAAGGTTTCAGTTTTATACATTTTGTATGAAGACATATAACTGAATGAAATGAACTGAGTGTTATCCTTGGAGGAGGAGGGGGTTGCCATGTGCTACTGCACTGAAAGGAGTTGGAATATAGCTGCAATGGAAACATTCACTAAGACTCACAAAATATTAAGAAAATGGAAAAATGGGGCAGTTTTATTATGGCAATTATTCCATTTACAAACCTACCTCCTTGGTTTGGTTGTGGAGCGGCTCATTGTAATAAAATGTGATAAGAACATTTCCTAACCAAGAAACCCCCTACATTCTGTTGTTTTGTCCTCATGGTGCTCTAAACCCTAATAAAACAAAATATGATATACTATTTCATTGAAATTAAGAGAATAATGCATTGTAGATAGAAATTAGCATGTGTTATTAACCCAGCCACCATGAAATTTTGTTGTGCGAGTTTATTTTTTGCTTATATTACTGCTATAATCATTATTACCACGATCCCTTGTACATGGAATAGTCTTCGAGCAGTCTATTCTTATTAAGTTTCTACATATAGCCTAGTGATAATATACTGCAATCTTGAATATTACTGTTACAATTATGGTAATAATTGATATTTCATAGGTGGCGATAGTAAGATTTCATCAGTGGATCGGCATTTCAAGGGTTTGAATATTCACCATGCGCCCGTGCCTCTTACATCTTCAGGGGCCATAGGTGTCTTGTTATTGCTCTCAAAAATCAGATGGAAATTTGGGTGGGACAATATCTTCCTCTGTGTTTCATAAATTACCAGGTCTTGTTCATTAACAAGAGGAAGTGTATAATCTAGATGTTAATTCTGTGAGGCTTTGTGAACCTGAGAACTGCAAAATTTGGATGTGTCTTCTGTTTTGCTCCAGCTCTGCTGACCACATTAGTGAAACGGAGGTATGAGAATAAGAGAGGCAGAAGAAAAGAAAAAAAAACCCACACAATTAATCCCATGCAGCTCTGCTAAATTAATAGTTGTGGGCGTGTAGGTCTTCCTTTAAAACTTGCTTTTAAGGACTTCATTCTAATTTTTCTGTTTGATTTTCCCAATCTAGAAAGTTCAGAGAGAAGGCACATCAGAAGTGAAATGGGGACTGAGCGGGCCCTTGTCCTGGACCGCTTAGCAAGCAATGTTGCCAAACGAAAACGTTCCATGCCACAGAAATTTATTGGTAAGGATGTTTTTAATGGACTCTCTTTTGCGTATAGTCATTGAAAGCAGTGGAAATATGACATGGTTCTTCTTCTTACGAATAAATTCATAAACTTGCATTTGTTAGACAACTGTAATATATCAAATAAGGAAGAGCCATTACTGTATTTCCTTCTTCCCTCTTTACAATGACATGAATGGATTTATATGTATCTGTGGCACATGCAGACCAGCCCCTGAAATATACAGAGCAGAGGTTTCTGGATGATATATGACTCTTTCAGACCACAAAGCATTAGACTGAGAATTGTCACTGATTTCACAGTATGTCAACTAATCAAGGCAGCTGCAATACAAAAGATCCTGGTACCAAAGTATATGCAGCTACTTCAAAGCAAATAGTTCTGTCTCCTTTCTCTTATATTGGGGGGGGGGCATTAATTCTTCCTCCATGAAATAGACATTATAATAAATATTTTTAGCAAAATTGGTTTTAGCCGACTGCCTTTCATTGATAAGTATTTGTGAATTTTCAAAAGCTGAGCAATAAATTTTTTGAAATATAGAATAAACTGCCACAAAAGTAAAATGTCTCATTCTTTACCATTGTCAGAGAGCAAGATGAAGCAGTGTTAAAAGTAAAGTTACTGCAGAGACATTCTGTTTGTTGATTGAGAATCATTTTCTACTATTTACTAATTAGATAAACTGAATATTGATTCAGTAGGGAATTTTTTAAAATAAATATTATGATTGTTAGGTCACATCAGTTGTTTGTACAATTAAAACTTATTGATTAGCATGATTGTTTATAATAAAATAATATCATTGTCATTAATACTGGCTTTTAAAAATATGTTTATTATAATGCAAGATATTTTAGGCATCTGATAATTGTATTGGGAGAATATTAATGGGGGTGTGATTTGTTGAACTATATCTGAAATAATTTGTTGAAAAAGAGAAAAAAGGCAAAAAAAAAACCCTTACTGAAGATATATATATATTATATCTTTTTAATTTCTAGGATTTGTAATATTTCCTAAGAACTTTATAATATCAAATATGAAATAAATTGAATATACATTTCATACTAACCAGAGTATAAGAGAGAAAAAATATTTTTAATTATACAGGCCATTTCAAATCAAATATATTTCTCAAATGGAAAAAATGGTGGTTACTTGACTTCTCAGCTTTTTACCCAACTTGATAGGAGCCTATTAAATATTCTCAGTGTGGATTTTAGTACAGTGTTAAAGGCTTTGGCCATTTGTTTGGGTAGTTTTTGGTAGCAACTTCATTTAACTTTTGAAGATTCATAAAAACCCACTAAATCACAGGCATACCTCTTCCAGAGTTTGATCTAAATGACATAATATAAATCTTTACACACTAGCCCTTAGAACTCTGATTTTGTGTATCATTCTATTTCCATTCAGAATAGAAGGAAACATTGTTTCTTAAGATACATATATGTCCAAACCTTTTCTTCCCTGCTCCCCACGCCCAAATTAAGCCCACCACAATTATATAAAGAGCTCTATAATACTATATATTTATCTAAAGATCTTACAACTATAATTCCTTTTTACTGTTTCTGTCTTTGTCATTGAACTAAAAAAAAAGTTGACCTAATATTTTTCCTCTGACTTCGCAAAAATGAAGGGGGAACAATTGTTCACCTTAACCGCAAAGACCTCCCTCCGTTATTTACATCAAAAGCTATGCAAAACTGTTTGGTGGTGCCATATATTAAACTTCAGATATGGTTCTGTGTAAGAATGTGTTGATCAGAGTGTATTTGCAGTGACACAGATTTTCTGCTGTGCAAGCTTCATTGCAAATATTGGAGATGAATCCAAAATGTGATAGTTGCAAAAAAAAGCAGATTATTTTTGTTGTGCTTGGAGAACTGAGGAGATACAAAGTTTGACTCAACATTACAGATTTTAATGTTCTATACGTAATCAATAACTCTTCCTCCAGCAGAGGTCAATAAATCAAAGCATTTGGAGGTACAAACCCTTGATCTGCTATGAGCTTCCTGCTGTGAAAATAAAATACAGAGAACCACCCTAATCTTGAAGAATGATAAGTATAGAGGGATGGGTGCAGGAATGCTGTATTTTAAATCAGTGATAATGTGTGTTTTACTGTGGCAGGTTACAAGTACAGAGCCTATAAGGTACTAAAGATGATCCTTGATTTTCAACAGTTCGTTTAGTGAGTGTTCAATGTTAAAATGGCACGGAAAACAGTGACGTATGATCGTTTTTCAGTTTGGATCTTTGCAGCGTGCCCATGATCATGTGATCAAAATTCAGATGCTTGGCAACTAGTTCCTGTTTATGACCATTGCTGTGTCCCAAGGTCATGTGATCACCTTTTGCGACCTTCTGACAAGTGAAGGCAATGTGGAAGCCAGATTCACTTAACAGCTGTGTTGCTTACTTATCAGCTGCAGTGATTCTCTTTACAAGTGAGACAAGAAATGTTGCAAAATGGGGCAAAAAATGGCAAAACTCGCTTAACAAATATCTCACCACCATAAATTTTGAGCTGTAAGTTGAGATCTACCTGTATTGTGTACCCCTCTAGCTGGCCTGCTGTCACCTGAATGCTGAAGCAACATGATTCCTAGCTTTTTATTGAATGCATTTTAATGTACATCTGATTGCATTATTTTTCTTTTATTGCATCATTTTCTTTTATATTATGTGCAAAATTATCATGCTGTTCAGATCCAATTGATAAAGAAGAACATATAGTGGCCTAGACATTGTTAGTCATCTTGTCTATTGAGCAGAAATGCCAAAAATCTGGTGATAAGGGACACGGTGGCTCAAAGGGACGCGGTGGCTCAGTGGGTTAGGACGCTGAGCTTGTTGATCAGAAGGTCGGTAGTTTGGCGGGTCGAATCCCGAGTGCCGCGTAACAGAGTGAGTGCCTGTTACTCGTCCCAGCTTCTGCCAACCTAGCAGTTCGAAAGCATGTAAAAATGCAAGTAGAAAAATAGGGACCACTACGGTGGGAAGGTAACAGCGTTCTGTGCGCCTTTGGCATCTAGTCATGCCAGCCACATGACCACGGAGATGTCCTCAGACAAGTGCTGGCTCTTCGGCTTTGAAACAGAGATGAGCACCAGCCCCTAGAGTTGGAAACGACTAGCACACATATGTGGGGGAACCTTTACCTTTACCTTAATCTGGTGATCTAAGTAACTTCTATGAAAGGAAGATCATTTTAAACCTGTTCTCTATTTTTCCCACTGCACCTATCAGCATGTGCTGGTATTTACAAACATCAAACTTTTGATTCACAGTGAGTATAAAAACAAGATAAGATATCTGTAAAGACTACAAAGCCAACTTCCTACTTGATATAATTATGCTAGAGTTTTTATAAAATAAGATAGACTAATATAAATTAATATAAAGTGAGAAAAAGAAAAGAAGAAAACAAATCAAAGACAAAACTAAAAATAAAAGAAAACAAAGAGAAAAATAGAAAAGTATGAAGATAAACCATACAAAAAGTAGCTTCTGATTTTCTTCACAGCAGTTATAAGTATAACAGTATGAATTTTCCTCTTACTTTATGATTACAACATAGCTGTCTTCTTTCTATGATTTATTCTGTCTAATCATCAAAATCATAAATCACAAGTTTTTTTCTCTTTCATACAAGGAAGTCTGTAAGGGGTTTCCAGTTAGCAATAAACAAATATTGTCTTTTCTCTGATCAGATAAATGAATTTGTTCATCTCAGCTACTTCCATCATCTTCTCCATCCATTCCTCCATTGTGGCTGATGTCAAATCTTTTTATTTATGTGCATACAATACTGTAATCTTGCTGCAATTCTAACGTACCAAAACAAAGTTCCATGACTTTTTTTCCCAAGCGTTTCTCCATTAATCCTGAAAGAAGAACCTCTGGTCTCAATTGTACATTAATGTTTAAAATCCTGTGAATTAATATGTATATCTGAATCCAGAATTTTTGTAGCTTTTTTTTACAGGTCCATCAAAATGTAAAATATCTGTTCTTGTTGTTTATATTTCCAGCATAGATTTGGAATGCCTTTAAACATTCTAGACAATTTTTCTGGTGATATATACTAATGGTACATCATTTTATAAAAATTCTCTTTAAGATTAATGTTAATATCAGTCCTTTCATCCATATATTTTCCATTGTTACAGCTGCATATTATAACCAAAAAATTGAGGCTACTTTATCATGCATGTGTTCATCTGTTTTCTTCTGTTTCAAGTTTCAATAAAAATGTTATACATTTTAGCAATTACATGTACTTAATTCTATTTCAAAGTCAGTCTTACAATCTTCAAAATCCTAAACTCTTTTATTTACTTTAAATCTTTTTAATAATTGTAAATAAGGAAACTATTGAAAACTATATCCCTCTGCCACCAGTTCTTTTCTTGATTTTATATTATATTTCTCTTGTCCAGATTCTGGTATCTTGTGATAAGTTAGCCATTTGCATTTGCCTATTATCTCTTTATAAAATGCCTCTTGTGCTGACAGTCACAAAGGTGTTTTCAGGCACAACCTGAATGTCCATATTCCATATTCTTAATATTGTGCATCCAATATAATAGTTTTTAAAATCCCTATTAACCTTGACTTTATTGTGTCACAAATATCCATGCCACTCACATCTTAGGTCGTATACTTCTGTTTCTCATCCAGACCAAAAGCGAGCTATGAAATACAATCTCAAATCAGGTCTGCCAATCCTCTTCTCTCCTTTGCATCTTATAATACTTTATACTGTATGCAACTTATTTTTTTTCTCCATGCACAAATTTACACATATCCTTCTGACACTGTTTAAATGGTGCATGAGTTATCAAAACAGGTACTGTCTGAAATGAAAACATCATTCTAAGCAAAACATTCATTGTTATCATAGAATTTTTTTCCAGCAACAATTTTAGCTTCCCACATCTTAATGTATCATTTAATTTCATTCCATGTCTTAACATAACTATTTTGAAATAACATGCAATCATATTTGACCTAATGACATCCAAATATTTTACCTTCTTAAAACCTGCTAGTGCACCAAATAATTTTAATTTGTCCATTAATATTTCAGTTCTCTTTAGAGGATCTTCCAGAACCAACACCAAATTATCTACAAAAGCCCTTAACTTTTAAATCTCTTTTCAAATCTTCATTCCCAGAGTTCTCTCATCTTATCTTCTATCTCTATTTAGTATTTCAGGAACCTAAATAAATAAGAGAAGAGACAGTGGGAATCCTTGTCTTGTTCTTTTTTTGTATTTCACATGGTTTTGTTAGTTCCACTGTTTTCATTAACAATTATTCATGCTTATGTCATGTATAAATGCATATCTTTCAAAACCTTGAACAAAGAGGCCCAATTCAAATTGTCAGAAGCCTTCTCTAGATCTTAAGAAAATCAGTGTGGCTTGTTTTTCATTATGTTGCTCTAAATATTCCAAAGTATCCAACAAATTTGTAACATTATCCTTTAACTGTCCTTTATGTAAAAATCTACATTGGTGTTTATATTGGTCCTTTTCCAAATCTCCGGGATTTTCCCTCCCAGTAAGATAAAATTCATTGTGTTTTGTAAAGGTTGTCAAAGTTCATCCTCAAAACATAAGAACCTGGCAATCCATTTGGTCCAAGCACCTTTCCTGGTTTAACTTTTTTAATATCTTCAGCAACTTCAGCAACTCTTATTGTTAGAGGTCCATTCATAATGTAGTTTTTGCTCCTCTGCAACCCTTGATAAACTTTATTTCTTTAGATATTCATCTATTTTCTTTAGTAAGATATCTCCTTTATATAAATTGGAATACTATTTATGGGATGTTTTTTGTATGGATGCATTGTCCATTAGAGCTGTATCTCTTTCTTATCATTTCATTCATTCATTCACTCATTCAGTTTCTAACTCAACCAAGTGACTCTAGGTTATTTTCTTCTTCTTTTTATATTTTACATGCTAGTCATTTTCCTGGTTTACTTGTTTCCCCTCCCTCCCCCTCTTTGTTTCATCCAAAATAGCTTATGTTTTCTCTTGGCTCTTCTTTTTAAGTTCACTATTATGTTGTATTAAATAATATAATAAAAATTTTACCAACATGTCAAACTATTCTTAAATTAGTGCCTTTACCTACATTATTTTCAAAAACTTATTTTAATTTCTTTTTACAATCCTTTGCTACTGCTTCTTTCTGTAGCAACATTTCATTTAGTCTCCATCTAAAAGAATTTGGTTTTCTTTTATAAACCAAACTCACAAGATTATAATCCTAAAAAATGTTTGATAATATCTATATGGTATAAACCTCAGTAGCCAAGTTCTTTGAAATCTAAATCAGGTCCAGTCTTGAAATGGATCCTTTGAATTACTGTTTTTCTACCTCCATATATCAGCTAGCCCCCCCCCCCCAAGCTGTCCATCAAATCGAAGAAAACTGTGAAAAGTTCCACATAGGATTGATTATGTGCCACCAAGTTGGTATCAGGTTCTTGGTTTTCTCCAAGACTATCTGTCTCTATTTTGAACTCTCAAGTCTTCTGTCAGTGCATCCATTGCTCCTGTAATAATAATAATAATAATAATAATAATAATAATAATAATAATAATAATAATAATAATAATAATAATAATAAGAAGAAGAAGAAGAAGAAGAAGAAGAAGAAGAAGAAGAAGAAGAAGAAGAAGAAGAAGAAGAAGAAGAAGAAGAAGTTGGAAGGGACCTTGGAGGTCATCTAGTCCAACCCCCTGCTCAGGCAGGACACCCTATACCATTTCAGACAAATGGCTGTCCAGTCTCTTCCTAAAATCTTCCAGTGTTGGAGCATTCACCACTTCTGGAGGCAGGTTGTTCCACTGGTTAGTTGTTCTAACTGTCAGGAAGTTTCTCCTTAGTTCTAGGTTGCTTCTCTCCTTGACTAGTTTCCATCCGTTGCTTCTTGTCCTGCTTTCAGGTGCTTTGGAGAATAGCTTGACTCCCTCTTCTTTGTGGCAGCCCCTGAGATATTGGAACACTGCTATCATGTCACCCCCTCACCCTTCTCTTTGGTAAACTACACATACCCAATTCCAGCAACCGTTCCCTATATGTTTTAGCCTCCAGTCCCCCAATCATCTTTGTTGCTCTTCTCTGTACTCTTTCTAGAGTCTCGACATCTTGTTTACATCGTGGTGACCAAAATTGAGTCAATCCATCCTGCTACTTGTACTCACTCTTTCATTTCCTTCTCTTTCTTTCCACCTTTCCTAGCACAATAGACTTCTCCAGAGATCTATAATGTTTCCAAAGTATGCTTGTTTGAGATTGGTAAATTGTGCTTTGCATAAGAACTCTTAGTTGATTTGTTCAGTGCCTGCCTTTTTGTTTTGTTTTGTTTTTTTTGCTATCCATGGTATTGTCAGGAATCTTGTCCAATACCATAATTCAAAAGTATCAGTACTTTTTCTATTCTGTTTCTTTAACGTCCAACCTTTACTTCCCTAGAATGTCACAGGAAAAACAATTTCCTGCTTCATTCTAATCTCTGTAATCATTATTTTTTTTCTAAGAACTTAACTGTTCTGCTGATTCCATCTTCAGAAGTTAAAGCTGCAGTTTCACTCTCATTTGACTCCACTCTTTATCTGTTATTCTCCTTCCCACTTGGGTGCCTAGACCTGTTGCTGTTTAATGGGAGTGCAATATTCATTTTTGTACTACTATTTTGCAACTTCTGTTATTTGGGACTTGTATCTTTTGGGGGGGGCTTTTCTTTGTGCTGGTCATATGTGTGTCACGCAATTTTCTGTAATAATTTGCTAAATGTACAAGCTGATTCTTTTGGAAAACAGTCAGACCATCAGGTAATATGAAACACACAAACTAATACCTGCATTGGGAAAGATACTAGAAGAGATTATAAAGACGTATGTTTTGGAAGATATAGAAACAATGCTGTGATTATTAGGACTCAGAATTGGTTGTCGAGAACAAATGTCAGTCTGTCCCTTTTTCATGACAGAGTAATCCCTTAGCTTGGTAGAAAATGGAATATTAAAGGGAAAACTGATACTGTTAGGTGATACAGACATTGAGCACCGTCTTTAGCAAAAGCAAAACCTCTCATTACATTCTTGCACCCAAGATGGATAAGTGTGAGCTAGAGATTCTGCAGTTCTGCAGTGCAGAGGATTTAGATGAAAGGCTCACACAAAGAATACTAAATGATTATTCTTTGGAATAAACATACTGAGTGAGCTCTGACCTTGGCCACCTGCTATTAAATATTATTATAAATGACCTGTTGGATGGAATGGAAACTTTTTAAATTGGTAGATGCCAGTAAGTGGTGATTGGCTAAAAAAATTAGAGAAAAAGAGCCCCACAAATTAAATAACACTGACAGACTTGAACATTTAGTTGTATCTAACAGATGATGCATCAGAGAAAACATCAAATATATAGATCCATGATTGGGGAAATCAGACTTGACCACCATGCCTCTGAGAATGATTTAGAGTTTTTAATACACTACCAGCTGAACATGAGCAAAAATTATGATGAAACACATAATTAGACTAATGCTGTTTTGGATTGCATTAACAAAGGCATTACACCTATGTGATGGGAAATAATGTACACTTATTAGCTTGGAGTTCTGCTCCAATTCTGGGCATTAGGCATTAAACTGAATAAAGAGAAACAAAAGTGAGTTCAGAAGGCAGTTTTAAATAAATTGATTAAAGACAATGGATTAGACAGCTTTATAAGAGACTGGAGCTGTTTGTGGACTTTCTATAAATTAAACAATTAACAGAGGGATTTGAAGATTATGTAATGTTTGGGTTAATCTGTTGACTGTTCTTTTATATATATAAACACAACAAAAACAATATATATATTGATTAGATGCTGAGAGATTGCCTCCTCTGAAATATTTGTTCATATATTTTTCTTGTTAAAAAAACACGAGAAACCTTATAATTATTTCTAGACCCATCATGTAAGGGGAGAAAAATTTCTAAGATTTTTTTAATATTATTTTCTTTCCAGCATCCAGCTAGGGTGGATTTTTTTGTATGTTCAATGTTAGATCTATTTGATGTTGATAAACATCATCATCATTTTAGCCATTGTCTATATATATATATTAAAAAAGACACCTGCCCAGAAAGCAAGAGACTGTGAGCTCAAGTTCTGTCTTAACCATGAAAACCAGCTGAGTGACTTTGGGCTAGTCATTCTATCTCTGCCCAACTCATCTCACAGGGTTGTTGCACTGGGTAAAATAG
This sequence comes from Vipera ursinii, assembly GCF_947247035.1. Lineage (NCBI taxonomy): Eukaryota > Metazoa > Chordata > Lepidosauria > Squamata > Viperidae > Vipera > Vipera ursinii. Next base: position 37,700,789 of record NC_139517.1, read on the forward strand.
GAGGAGGAAAATATGTTAAATATGTTTGCTGCCTTGAGTTATTTGTGAATATAAGAAATGTGGGATATGAATTGTTGTTAACTGCGAAGTCGTGTCCGACCCATCGCGACCCTATGGACAACGTTCCTCCAGGCCTTCCTGCCCTCTACCATCTTCTGCAGTCCATTTAAGCTCATATGAATAAATAAACTCTTTTCCTGGTATAGCCTGGCAAAATAGCAGAATAGATTATCTTAAAATCAGGATAGTGTTTTTTTTATTATGTCTATGCCTTTTATGCTACATCTCTTGAGATTAATGAAGTATCTTTGAAACTTTTGGGTGATGCCTGTTCCTGGGGCAAGTAAGCAAGGTCCAGTTATTTCTGCTGTGTCTTATTTGAGTGCAGTGGCATCCCCATTACATGCATTTTTCCCTCCTCCGCAACCTTTTCCACCATCATCCCACCCAACATTTTTTCCACAGTGATCATTAGAGTAACTCTAGATATTTCTGTGATAGTCTCTAACATAATTCTTTTCATTCTGTTCTAAGCGGTATTCATGTTCTTTTCCCTTGTTAACTTATGTTCATTCTGCTGGGAATTTAATCTATCTTCTTCTCTTTTTTTTCCTTACATAATTTGCATTTTCTTTTCCCTCAGGTTTTTACTTCAGCTCTAAGATTTTTTACTTCTTTCTTTCCTATGTCTTTTTTTTAAAGAACCATTTATGAACTAACAAAAAATGGTCTGTTACTCATTTGGAGCCTTTCATTATTCTTGTATCTTTCACTAATTTTCTCAATTTCTCATTATATAGAATTAAATAAATTATGATTTTAGGCTAATATTTTTTTGACATAAGTATGTATGAATAAATTTATGCTTAATTATGTATTAGAAACAAACAGAACTTCTAAGCAAATTTTAATCATTGTTCTCATTCATCCCAATCCTTTTTCTGTATTCTTTTATCATCTTCTTTTCACCCATTCAATCATATCACCTCAGAGAATAATATTTTCCTCTGAATCACATTTATTTTAAAGGTTGCACAGTTCTCCCTAAAACTCCTCTGTAGTTTTTCGGTTATTACCATTCAGTGGAGCATAAGATGCAATTAACACCAATCTATAAATTCCTGTTCTCATACATACTCATAGCAACTTAAATGACTCTAGTTCAGACATTTCTGCAGCCTTTTTATTCATAATTACATATATATCTTTACTTCCCTGCAAGTATTTACCAATTCAACTCAGACTACTTTTATATTATATATAAAACATTATATCATTTGTCTTATTTTCATAAAAACACAATTTATTTTTCATTTTTCATTTCATTTTCATTTGGAATTTTCCATATACCATGTTCATCACAGATGGCCCCATAAAAATTGACCTCCACTGCCCAACATGGCTTTGGTCATTCAATGATTTTGCATAGTACATTTTTGATAAGGACACGATAGACTATAGCAGCAGCCTTAGTACCATTTGGGGCATTTCCTTCTAATGGTAAAGATAAGAATGGTACATTCAGGCACATATTGGCCAATATTCAACAAGTGCAAACAATTCTCAGTTTTACCACAGAAATGATCACTCAGTTCCAAGCAACTTAGTATATCAGCATCCTTTTGCTCATATCTCAGCAACTTGGAGGGATGGCAAATGTATTGACATATATTCAGGATGCCCCTTGAGAACCTAGCTTAAGAATATTATTTGATTCATGTTTTCTAGAATAGGTATTATGAGTCATAATGAAATGTCATGTTGTGGGGATTTTTTAAAATTCCTTTGAACTATCAGATGGGTCTTGAGATTGGCAATAAGCTGTCAGCACTCTCAAGCACATTATTAAAGAAACGTGAGCGTATGGTTTCACTCCTATCCACCAAATACTGGAGGTCCTTGACTCATAGTTCTGCCAGTGATAAATATCTCAAGGTTTTTTTCTAGTTTCTATTGTGTAGCTTACAAAGTTTTAATATGAAAGTATTGTCTGCTGCAGGTTAAAAAGTTGGCTGTGTCAGCAGTTTTGATGAAACTGTTAACTCTGATTCCATGATTTTATTTCTGAAATACAGGTTTCTATATTGTACAGCATTTACCTGCCGAAGAATTTTTCCTTTTTTGTATTACTTTAAAGGTAATTTTCCAGTACTTGAACCAAGCTAGAAAATATGGAGAAAGTATTTGTTTGTTTATTAAATGTACATTCTGCACATCTGAGATTCAAAGATGTGGCCTCCTTCATCCATTGCAAATATTGCTGTTTTTGAAACCTTTTTTCTAACTCCTCAAGTATTATTTTCTTTCATAGGAGAAAAACATCCCAACTTTGAAATGAATTACAGCCATGGCTTTTTATATGAAAAGGAGAGAGAGGCTATGCTGCCAGGATGCATGGCAGAGCAAGCCTTCAACAATGCCATTGGCTATCTTGGTGCAGAACCAGTGCGCCCACTTGTGCAGACCTCAGCTGCTCCAACTTCAGAGATGGTGCCTGTTATCAGCAGCCTGTACCCCCTTACATTCACTCACACTGAAATGCCTAATAATAACCCACAAAAAATGGAAAAAAGTGACACCCAACCGAGGGACAAGATACCTACTGAACAAGGCCTTTCTCCAAGCAATAGTGGTCAACATTCTGCAGATTCAGATAACAATCAAGAAGAGAACCAGAATCATGCCTACCTTCAAAGTCAAATGGTTCCTCCTCCTTTGCAGGCCAGGAATGGACTCCTGACTTTCAAGGAAATTCCTAGAGCATATGACATGTTCAGACAACCAACCATTTGTCCTTGTGATGTCTTGAAAGTCTTCAACAAAGAAGGTGAACCCGTTGGATTCTATCGATGTGATCATTGTCGTGTTCTTTTCTTGGATTATGTTATGTTCACTATCCATATGGGATGTCATGGTTTCCGTGACCCTTTCGAATGTAACATGTGTGGGCACAGGAGCCATGACAAATATGAGTTCTCCTCTCACATAATTCGGGGTGAACACAGAATAGGGCTGATATGAAAGCAAAATTACTCCGTTATTTTCTGAGAGACTCAATGTGCATCTGTACTGCAAAATCAGCCAGATTTTGAAGTATAGTTAAATACTGCGTTTTCTCAAAAAACAAAACACATCTGATCATGATGTATGAATGGGTATTTTTATGAAGTTCACTTATAGAACTAAAGTGTTCAGCATTCTTTGACCAGAACTAGGAAGGTTAAACAGATTATAATTACTTATATAGAAGCATAATAAGATCTTTTTAAAAATAAGGATCTCCTTAAATTATAAACTTTTAGAAAAACTGGTTCATTTTTCAGTGATTCTCTGCTTTTCAACATTTTAATAGCAATGTATTAACATTTGGTCTAGTCATCTTTTGTCTAGTTAAACAAGTCTTGCGGCAAAGAGTTTATTGTATTATACTGTAGTGTTGCCTAAACTCCAGCAAACATTACTGCATAATTTTGCCGCATGTTTTTTTAAGGAAAACAAAGATTTCTTCCATACTAGACTTCTATTAAGCTGTCAAACTGCCTTATTCAGAATTCTACTAAATCTCCAAATGACATCATATTCTATTTCTAACCTTCTTGTCTCAGAATTGCAATATAGAAAAAAAGCTCCCAAATCATTCCACAATGTCTTTCAGCAGCACTCCAGAAGCACATAATGATGACATATAGAAAAGTATAATGACAAAACTGAAGGCAGGCCTCATTTTCTTACAAGAAGAAATTACAATTTAGCAAACATCTAGAACTCATATGGTTAAAATGCAAGGAATGCCAACAATAAGGGAATTTTTAAAATGTGGAAACCTGTGACTGAACTGAAATCTAAATCATTATGAAGCCAAAGTGCTGAACATGTAACTCATTGCCATCTTTAGTATTAAAAATAAGCTTTGGGATAGTGTTGTAGGGCTGGCATAATCATGTTTTGGACATTCATGAAAAAAATGAAGGTATATCATTATATGACCATTAGATAAAGATTTGTAGACGAAGAATTTAGAATTTCTTATACGTGACATTCTTTGATACATGCACTGTAATAGCTATTTGTATTCAATAGATATTTGAAGTCATGTGTCAAGGATACTTGTCAAATTTGCTGGGAATGCCTTCAGCTTTTGTTGAATATTGAGTACTGATTTGTTATTATTCTAGGAATGAAGTTATCCTCTATAATAGTAGTGTTCCAATCCAAAAGCTGCTTCATATGGGATAATAGTAGACTGTTAGCTATAAAATCACACCAAGCAGAAGACAATTTGATTATCTTCTGTCCTTCAAGATAAACCCCAGAACTGATGAAGAAGATAGAAAGGTGGGTGTGAGGAAATGAAGACATCCCACCAAATTTCAATGAGAGTCACATTTTCAATGAAATGTCAGAGTTTCTTCTGGTCAAAAAAAGTAGAGGAATATTGAAGGGATATTGAAATACAACGAACAGTAAAAAAATCTCTCAACAGGAAAGGGGGAAAATCCAATACATGCTAAGAAACTTTGTTCAGAATCAGCTTTCAAAATGTAGTTTTTTTTTTCCTTCAATGAATTCTTAAGAAAAAAAAAGAAGTTTCTATAAGGCTAGAGAAATTACTCAGGCCAGTCGGAAGATTTGCATTACTGTGCTGGTAATTTTTTACTCAAGTTTGCTTAATCTCCTTTCATTTTAATACTTCCGAAAGAACAAGCCTTTCTCTTACCTAGGAAACAAACTATTATCCAAATAGATTTAATATTATCACGTAATAGCTAAGTCATTCTAATATATGGTAATATTGTGTATAAACACTGCTATTTCAACTAACGGCTGCTCAGAATCTTCTCTAGAAAAACTCAGTGGAATGTTTTGGCTTTAAACATAAATTTCTATTGTTTTTAGTTTATATTGTAAAGCACTTATTTTAAAGTCTTTTCTTCAATGTAAATGAGTAGATATAATTTTAATACAATATGATTTTCAATATACACGGCTCTGACTATTTTACTTTATTATTAATATTGGTCTAGATTAGATATTATAAGCCTTCTTTGTAAACTGGAAAAAACAGTCAGTTAATACCTGAAACAAGGCATCTAGATTGAGAAGTAAGAAACCTAATAACAGTGGGATTAAAATGCACATTCTATTACAGCCAAGTCATTCTCTACCCATTACACTCATCAGACCTTTTAGGAATGAATAGCAATGTGGACAATAAAGGCATAAGAGGTTTTAATTGCAAAGGAAATAGGAAGCCAAATTCTCTCTCTAGGAGATCTTCTACTACCACATTCATTTTCCACGGGGGAAAAAATTCTATCCTTATTTGACAAGTGCTGATTCACTACTTTCAGTTGTATTATGCTAGTAATCAATCACTGCAATATTTTTTAGTCTGTCTCAATGATATCTTGCAGAAGAGAAAAGCACTATATGGGAACAAAGAAGCAACAAATTCAGAAAACCAGTTCACAAGTCTTTCCTATATTATCCTTGGTATAGGACACATTATACTTAAGCAACACAATTTCTCAATAGAGGAATTCCAACCAAGCTTTAGTGCAGGGGTAGGCAACCTTGGCTCTTTTACGACTCATGGACTTCAACTCCCAGAATTCCTGAGCCAGCTGGCAGCCTACCCCTGCCTTAGTGGAATGCTTGGTTGGCTTGGAATGGGAAGTTGAAGGTCTCAGATCTCCTCTGGTTCTGAATTCTGATTTTTCATTTCTGCTGCCACAGTCTATCTTCTGGGAGGGGTGGTGGTGTCATTTTATCTGTTGCTCATTTGATAAGCAGCATGCAGCAGAACTAGGTCGTTTATGTTAATTAGGAGATAAAAAGAAATTGAAAAAATACTGCCCTTCTATTGGGAGTGATAGACCAATCTCATAAAGAATGAACAAAATTAACCTTTTTATAAAAAGAAAAGAGATAAAATGTAACAATCTCTTATTAACTTTAAACACTGAAATACAAACATTAAGGGTGAAGAGAATCTGATACAAAGTGACCAACTCAGGTCAGCCACTTCTTGAGGAATTAAAAAAGGAAAAAAGATAATAAAATATCAGGCAAGCCACAAGATGGCACTGGTTTTCTAGAAATGGAGGGTTTCATTATTCAAACAATGGAGGAATTTTTAAACAATTTTACAGAAAAATTATAGCTGCATAAACAGTCCTGACAATTGAATAAAAGGTTAACAACATTTGGTCTAGTTTGGTCTACTGGTTAAGACAGCAGCCTAAAAACCAGGAAAACTGTAAATTCTAATCCTTCCTTAGGCATGAAACTGGCTGGGTGACTTGAGCCCAGGTCACTTCACAGGGTTGTTGTTGTGGGGAAAGTTGGAGGAAAAAGGAGTATTGTTTGCTGCCTTGAGTTATTTATAAAAAATAATAAAGGTGGAATGACAAATCTAAAATAAAAATTAAAAAATATAGTTTCATGTATTTTCTTACATTTTACAGAGAAATAAAAAAATCTTAGATTTAGATTCCATTCCATTCCAATTGCTATCTCCTAGCTAGAGGTTTAACTATTTCCATAAAAGTAGGACGTATTTCTGAAGCAAAAGTACTCTGCTTTCTTTCTTGAACTTCCTCAGCTTCTAGTAAATTTCAGGAGCTATTTAGAGGTAACACCATCATGCTAAGCTGTTTTCCCAGAATCCCTAATTAGAATCCCTTTTTATTATTTAAATAAACACTAGCCTTTTTTGATTTCCATAGACCAGTGTTCCTCAATCTTAGCAATTTCAAGATAGGTGGACTTCAGTCTTACTGGCTGCGGAATTCTGGAAGTTGAAGTTCACATATCCTAAAAATGCCAAGGTTGAGAAACACTGACATAGAGGAAAGGGTGTAAATAATCTGTCACTGTGAGGGACCAAGAATAATGTCTCCTTTGAGTGAATGTGCTTCTTTTATATATGGAGTTTCCTCTTGCAAATAAGTTCTGATATACTAAGTTTCCATGAATGTCACTAACCTCACTTGAGAGGATTCTAGTTAGCACTTTCAGAAAGTGTTTGGTGGAGACAAACTGATTAAAGCTGAAACTCCTCTAAACCAATGACCATTTCATAACTTATGGTAGGGAAAATACAAAGTTAAAGGTCTGGATTAAGTTCTTGAATTTATTGCCAAAACTTTTTTTTAAAAAAACCCCTCAAATTCTAGTCTTATGACAGTGGCATATTAATGCTAAAAACTTTTTGGTATTAAGCTAGGCCAGAGTTCCCCAACTGCTGTGTATTGTATTAAGCCAGGGGTCTTCAAACTCGGCCCTTTTATGACTCATGGACTTCAACTCCCAGAATTCCTCAGCCAGGCATGCTGGCTGAGGAATTCTGGGAGTTGAAGTCTACGAGTCATAAAAGAGCCGAGTTTGAAGACTCCTGTATTAAGTAATAGCTTAACAGATGACAGCTAGAAGAGGCTGTACATAACTGCCACTAGGCGTGGCTCAGCTTTCAGCGGGAAAGCCTGGTTAAATTGATTGGCTGTCAGCTCAACAGCCAGAGTATATAAAGGGCACAGGCAGCCCATTCTGTTGCTGGTTCTTCTCTACAAATAAAGAGCTGAATTCACTGCCTGGCGTTGTCTTGTGTGTGTTAACCCACTACACTTCACTGGTGACGAAGGTGGGATCCTGCTTCAGAAAGAGCTAATTTAACAAAGGGCCCACATTACTCACTGGGGGAAGAGGCATCTTCCCCAGCTACCAAGTTTAAGGGTTATCTGAAGCAGGATCTGCAGGACCAGACACAACATGGCACAGTTCAGCCAGATCCAGCCATTTGACCCAAGGTATCCCGAGCGATGGGAATCACACCTGAGTCAGGTTGAGTTCTACCTACGGGTGAACAGAATCATGGAGGACAGTATGAAGGTAGCAGCTCTAATGTGCACAAGCGGCCCAGCTGTTCACGATCTGGCTGTTGGACTGTGCATGCCAACAGCCATTGAAGCCGTTACATACAACGACCTCGTGGAAAAACTGAACAGGCATTTCAACAGAAGAATGTCTGAGCTGACCTGGCGATTCCATTTTGAAAAAAGGGATCAGCGGCCGGGCGAATCAGTGGTAGATTTTATCGCGGGGGTGCGACAAGCCACCCGCCTCTGTAAATTCATGAATTTAGATGAGAGGCTTCACGACCAGGTCATTTTTGGCCTCCGGGACAAGCGGTTGCGGCAGAAACTTTGCGCCAAGCCGAACCTGACCTTCCAGGAGGTCCAGGATGAGGTTTTGGCCAGAAACTTGGACGACGGTGCAGATCAGAGCGACCCTAGACCCAGCACTACCAGAGGGGCCATGCACCCAGCAAACGCTATGTATGACGGGAGTGGACATTGGGACGAGACAACCAACATTGATGTGGTTCACAAATACCAGATGCCACAACAACGGCAAGGGCACAACAACAGCAAAAGGACCCAGAAGAAACCAACAACACCAATGACACAACACAAATGCACCTACTGCGGATGCAGCACGACCCACCCCAAGTGTGCAGGCTGCGGGGGAAATCACACCAGAGCGGCCTGCAAATTCCTTACAGCCAAATGTCGGGCCTGCGGAAAAACAGGCCACATTGCAACAGTCTGCCGAAATTGCCCCAGAGACGGCCTGCACGAGATCCAGTCCGAGGACGAAGATCAGGTACCTGGGGGCCCCAGCAGTCATCCATTGGCAATTTCAAAATATATAACACCGGGGTTCACCGGCCACTCACCCCAAAAATCAAATTGGACTCTGGTTCAGCGGTCTCAGTAATTTTAAATGAGACTTTTGAACACGTGTGCAACCGGAGTCAGCGGTGGGTCAAGTTGAGGCCTTCCGATATCAAATTAGCAGATTTCTAAAACACTCCAATTAAAATTAAGGGGGAAGCCACATTGTATGTGGGGTTCAAGGGGTTCCAGGGGCATTTGGATGTAGTTGAAGGCCAAAGGACTAATTTAGTGTGGTTAGATTGGTTCAAGGCCTTGGGTATTGTGATTGGAGGGATCCACAACACCCAGGCCAAGAGCATCGAAACCATCTGCAAAAAGTTTGCAGACGTGTTCAATGATCAACTGGGCAAATACACTGGGACGTTCCCTTCGCTCTCAAGCATAAAATTGAGAGCGAACTGGACAAACTAGTGGAACAAGGGGTGTTAGAGGCTGTAGAAGGGGGTGAGTGGGAAACCCCAGTAATCACCCCCCTCAAATGAAATGGGGAGGTTAGGATTTGCGCGGATTACAAGTGCACAATCAATCAAGCACTCAATCCGCATGCTTACCTGGTCCCAACAGTCAGCCATGTCCTCGCTTCCCTACAAGGCGGCACCATTTTCGCTAAATTAGATCTTGCGCAGGTGTACCAGCAGCTCCCGGTTACCAGGGAGACGGCCGACGCACAAACTATTTTAACTCACCGTGGAGCGTATAAAGCTAACCGTTTACAGTTCGGAGTGACTGTGGCTCCAGGAATTTTTCAGGAGGTGATGGAGAGGACTCTGAAAGGGATTCCAGGAGTATGTCCATACTTTGACGATGTACTCATCACAGGGAACACGGAAGAAGTATTGGCTGACCGATTGGAGACAGTGTTAGGAAGATTTCGTGCTGCAGGGTTTAAGTTAAAGAAAGACAAATGCAGCATTGGCGTAAAGGCCACTGAATTCCTGGGTTTCAGAATTGATGCCAGGGGAATCCATCCTGCAGAGTCCAAGGTAAGGGCCATCAAGATGGCCCCCACCCCCAAGAATAAGACAGAACTGCAAGCATTCCTGGGGCTACTAAATTTCTATCATTCATTCCTCTCAAATAAAGCAGCTATTGCTTAGCCCCTTCACAGGTTGCTGGATAAGCAGGCAGTGTGGAACTGGACCGCTATACATGAAAATAGCTTCAGGAGTTTAAAGAAACTGTTGTCCAGCGATTCAACTGTGACTCACTTTATAGAATCTAAGCCCATTTGCATAGCATGTGATGCTTCCCCATATGGAGTGGGCGCAGTTCTGAGTCATTTGGAAGGGGATGGGGTCCAAAGACCCATTTCCTACTACTCCAGGACACTGTCAGGGGCTGAAAGGAATTATGCTCAAATTGATAAAGAAGCCTTGGCAATAGTGGCTGGGGTTAAAAAGTTTCATGATTACCTCTACAGCCGAGAATTCACAATATTCACAGATCACAAGCCGCTACTGGGGTTGTTCACATCAGATAGGCAAACTCCCCAGATCTTATCCCCAAGAATGCTCAGGTGGTCCATTTTCCTATCGGCCTATATCTGTAAACTGGTGTACAGGCCAGGGAAGGAGATGGGTCACGCTGATGGACTAAGTGGGTTGCCACTAACGCAAGTGGATCCGGATCTGGCACCGGCAGCTCAACTACTGACCATTCAGGACCTGCCAGAATGCCCACTCAAGGCAAAAGATATCGCTGCTGAGACAGCAGCAGACAAGATCCTAAGCAGAGTTTTAATATGGGTAGCAACTGGGTGGCAGGAGAAAAGCCTGGGGCCAGAATTCCAGGCGTATATTATTCGCAGGCATGAGATGTCCATGCACAAGGGTTGCCTATTGTGGGGCAGCTGAGTGGTAATTCCAGAAAAGCTAAGGGACAGAGACATCCAATCTCTACATGAGGGGCATCCAGGAATAGTAAGGAAGAAGGTGGCCAGCCCGAGATAAGGCCATAGAGGAGCAAGTAAATGGTGCTATGCGTGTCAAAGGTCCAGACCTGAGATGCCACATGCGCCTGTTCACAAGTGGGAGGCCACACACACCCCATGGTCCTGCGTCCACATTGACTACACAGCGCCATTCCAGGGACAGTTGTTTTTAGTGGTCGTAGATAGCCATTCCAAGTGGTTGGAGGTAGTTCCAGTAACTAGCATGACCACAGCAAGGACAAACCAAGCGCTCAGAGGACTTTTTGCCACACATGGCCTCCTGGATGTGTTAGTATCGGATAATGGCTCTCAATTCACCTCCTCTGAATTCCAGGCTTTCACGAGGAGCTACGCAATTAGACACGTCACATCAGCACCCTTCCACCCGGCCACCAACGGATTGGCAGAACGCATGGTGTGCACAACCAAAGACGCATTAAAATGAATTATCAGCGCCAAAGGTTTGACTGGCACCAAAGGTTAGCCCAATTCCTACTTAACCAACACACCAGACCATGCACGGCTACTGGAAAGAGCCCAGCGGAACTTTGTTGGGGCAGAAGGCTTATCACCAAGCTAGACAGACTGCACCCCGACAGAGTGGCTGCGGAGTCGGATCGATCCAACCCCCCTAGGGAACTACACACAGGCGACTTGGTATGGGCAAGGAATTATGGGCCTGGACATGTATGGATCCCGGGGGTGGTGGTTGACAGAATGAGGCCGTTGTCTTACATTATAGGGGTGGAGGGGGATCGACAAATAAGAAGACACATTGATCAGATCAGGTCACGAGTTTCTGAAAGACTGCCAGCCAGCAACCAACATGAGGGACACTTGTCAGTACCACCCACGATTCCGTATGATCACCAGCCAAACGCAAGGGGGGAACTGGATCTGTGGCCAGAAAGAACTGTTCAACCTGGGCAACAACAGGCACAGGGAGCTCACAATGAGCTGGGAACTGGGGGTGGTACACTGGGTGAGGACAGAGCAAAGGCACCCACTGACTCATCGGCTCAGGACAGGGGCGAGCCTCTGAGAAGATCTGCTAGGAATCACAGGCCACCGGCTTATCTCAAAGACTATGTGCCACCATAAGAACCAACTTATTGTCTGGAAAAATGTATATATAGTTGTATTATATTGTTGTATTGTTCATTCTTAAGAGGGAAAGGGTGCTGTGTATTGTATTAAGCAATAGCTTAACAGATGACAGCTAGAAGGGACTGTACATAACTGCCGCAAGGCGTGGCTCAGCTTTCAGCTGGTTAAATTGATTGGCTGTCAGCTCAGCAGCCAGAGTATATAAAGGGCACAGGCAGCCCATTCTGTTGCTGGTTCTTCTCTACAAATAAAGAGCTGAATTCATTGCCTGGCGTCGTCTTGTGTGTGTTAACCCATTACACTTCACCAACCTTTCCAGCTTTGTGGACCAGTGGGGAGGGAGAGAGGGAATGGTTCTACACGAGCAACGGGCAAGTGCACACATGCACACATCTCCATTAGCCAGAGAAATGTATGCACGTGCGCCCACCACTCATGGAAGTGGGGATGTGGGTGCACCTGCCTGGCTGGCACTTCCACACCCCAGTTCCAATAGCTCAGGCTCTGGTAGTGGACCACAGCCTGGGGTTGGGGACTCCTGATCTCAGCCACTTCCCCCAATGTCCTACTTGTGAGAAAATATTCCACTTCGGCATTTGTGGTTCTTGAACATTTCAGAGGCTGAAATAGGTATGCTGCTGAGAATTATCATGGAGAGTTGAAATGAAATATTTTAAACCTATTCTGAGTCTGACTTCTTCCATAGGGTTGTACTATAGTCTGCTAAATTCCACTCAAATCATTGGTTACATTGGCAGCATGCTGAAGTCTCCTCAAAACAGTGAAACATTTTACTAAATATAAATTTCAGCCAACATATAAAAATGTTCTATCCTTCAGAGCACTGAACTAATTAACACCCAAGATAGTAGAGCTTTGATTAGAAATGTCAAGTATCTAAGAATGGTTCTAGCTTAATTGTAGTGCAGTGAAGTAGTGCTACATCTCAGAAGGGTGATGTTCCTGCTGGGGGACACAAACAGCAACTCAGAGGAAAAAGCTGGAAATCCTACAGCAAGCTGGAACTTGTAGGGACAACTAGAATCAGTAGATTTTGTTAGAAGACTATCAAGATTGTGCGATATGTGTGTATAGTATTTAGGTGAGGTTCGCTCTACGTTTGCCAATCTGTTTAATCTTTGGAACTGTGATATTTTCTAATATTTAAAAAAGTTGGTTTATTAATGTGTGCTTATATCTAAAAAAAGAGGGAAGGACACAAGAATAACACTTCAAATCTAGAAGAAAAGAGCAGGCAGAAAAAGGGACGGTTTAGAGATCAGAAAGACAAAAAAGTGAGTGCCATGTATAATAAAGAACTTTAAATTTCAAAAATAACAAAAAATAAAAAATGAAATGTATTCTCATATCAAGATGGGTGTAAATAAGGCTTAGATGGAGTGATGCATATATTTCACTATCCCCCCCCCCCGCTTTTCTTCTGTGGGATAATCATGCTTGGCTGGGAATTCTTTATAAGCTACAATCTTTATATGCCTGGTGGGTAAAATTTAGGGAAGAACATTCATCCTTGTTGAAATATTATTTGAATGCAACAATGCACAAAAACAAAAACAAAGCAAACATTGTTATAGAAATGGCTAATTTATATTATTATGTAAAAGTGAAAAGTTGAGGTTTGATGTTATTATCTTATTCCACTTCACCAAAGGGAGTTGGAAGTCAACACCTTTTCTTTCTTTTTTCGCTTTGCCCCACACTTTTCCCTTCCCTTTTTCCTCCCTTATTTTACTACTATTTTCTTTTGTATTTTTGTACTAATATATTATAAACTAATAAAGAAAAAAAAAGAAACCAAAACAATTTTTTTCTTTTAAATTGTTGGGCAAGGATTGTTTTTGTTTTTTTCACCAGATTCTTGGCTGCTCTAACAGTGACAACTGACTTCATTGAAAGACTGAAAGATACTACTATTCGACACTTATGCGGATTAGCAAACTTTTGTGGCACTCTATTTCTCCCATGTTACCATGTTATCCATGAGAACTTGTCTTACATTCTTTTTTTCTCTCCCCTATCTTAAGCCCCCCTTGACCCAAACAAGGCTTCCCACCACCCACATATACTTTCCCACCTCAAATTAGTGAACAACCACTGCAAAGGTGAGAACTTTAAGATTGATTTTTATCTTCTACCTCTTTCAAGAGGTTTTCACAACCCTTACAAAACATTTTCTAATTATTAGGAGGTGTGAGTGAGGAAGAGAAATGATTCAGTGGTTTGGTGTAACAAATTCTTTGCTTTCCAATAGCAGCTGAAGCCTCAACAAGTCTCACTTAACAACAAACGAAATGACATTTTAACCGGAAGGTCTATGTTTCTGCAGATACTTAATGGGTATGTGTGTGTGTGAGGGAAATCTCCTGTATTTAAAAATCTGGAGAAAAATTGTTATATTGAGAATTCTCCAAGACCCTTTCTGTTTTGCCATTCAATTATGATGCAGATATGCCATAGCGACTTTTTTCCCTTCTTGTCCCCATGATAATACCTTTAATTGGTCTTCTACTTATATCTGGGGCAATTTATAGACATAGCTTATTGTTCTGTTGTTAAAACAATGTTTTTTCCCCTTACATAGCCACCAAACAAAAGAAGTTTTCTTAGAGTTTGCTGGTAAACAACTTAGTTTGCTTCCCTAGTTATTTTATTGATGCACTTTAGGTGACTTGGTTTGGGAAAACTCAACACATATTGGCCTCTTTAAACAGTGTGAGCTCAACCCCTTCCTTCCCCTCCAAGGTCATTCTGGTTTACATAGGAAGAGAGACTAGTTCTTTTGAACTGAGTTGTCTTCCATTTAAGTCTCTGAATTCAGATCTTGATTAGCTCTAAGAACTGCTTGCTTGTAGCTGCAGTCTCAGAGCTATATGGTGAAGCAGAATGAGAAAAGACAGAATTGACTTTTTCTTTCTGCTATTTCACAGCTTTATATACATAATCATAAGCACTCCAAGCCTGTCAGTTACTGTCAGTAATCTTTGAGCTTCTGGAAGAGATCTAAACCCATGTCAAAAGCAGCCAGAATAACAGTTGACAGGCCCAGTTGGAGTACATAGTGAAACAGAAAGAGGGAGTGGGTTCACGCGCCCTCTTCCTGTCAGCCTTCATATGAATTTCAGCTATTTGAGCTGTCCAGGTGTCCAAATCAGGGATTACCTCAGAAAATAAAGCACCTCGTCTTTCTTTGCCTGCTGTCTCCCTCAGTTTGAGAAGCTGATCCTGAAGTAGGGAGAGTCTCCCGAGAGGTTGGAGGCAAGTTGCAATCAATTACTAAACTCAGAGGCTTAATTACAAATAGTCCTTGATTTATAACCACTTGTTTAGTGACCATTGAAGTCACAATAACACTGAAAAAAGGGACTTACAACTGCTCTTTGTATTTATGACTGTTGCAGTCCATGGTCAAAATTTGTCTTTGGCAACTGGCAAGTAACAACTGTTGTAGTGTCCTGGGGTTATGTGATTGACATTTCTGGCCTTCCCAGCAGGCTTCCAACAACCAAAGTCAATGGAGAAAGCCAGATTTGCTTAACAACCCTAGCGAAAAAGATTTTAAAACTTGGTGTCTCACAATTACCTTGCTTAGCAACATAAATTCTGGTTCCAATTGCCACTATAAGTTGAAGGCTATCTGTCCTGTATCTGTCAAAACTTGCATTATGATTGGTGGAAGGTTCCCCCACTGATAAAAGGTATAGGGACAACTGTTAGAATGTGAGGATACCATTATTTGCCTGTAGGTGAGGCTTAGTGGAAATTGGGATGGCAATGGAGATAGCAAAATCTTACTGATATAGGGTGTATTTTTTTTTGTCACAAAGAGGAACAGAATCGTTTGAGTTAGTTGTGAGGAAGAAATCCTAATCAGCATATGGCAGTTGTCTCTTATCTGATATAGTTTTCACTATGCTGAAAATACTTTGATTCATT
Source organism: Vipera ursinii (assembly GCF_947247035.1). Lineage (NCBI taxonomy): Eukaryota > Metazoa > Chordata > Lepidosauria > Squamata > Viperidae > Vipera > Vipera ursinii. The sequence goes on from NC_139517.1 coordinate 37,716,518, forward strand.
TGGCATTTTATCTTTCTTAAAACCTGCTCATGGTCATTAGTTATATGTTTTAACTATTGTATATTGTTTTGTGTTGCATAATATTTTGAAAGTTAATAATAATAATCGTAACATAATAATATCTGCCTGTCTCAGGTCTTTGGAAGGATTCAATGGATAGATAAAAATATCAATCCAGTATAAACATCTAGCTGACTGTGTGGTCAGTCATAATAATAATTGGAACAACTTATGATCTGCAACAAGATCTTTCACACCATCAAACAACATCTGTACATCATTGTCTATTGCTGGTGGTTGGGAAGGATGTGAGTAAGTGAACAAAAATGCCAAATCCAGGCTAAATATCTGCTGACAGGATGACCAATTATCATCATACTAATATAATCCCCATGGATAGATTGGCTGGAGATGGTGGGAATTGTACTCTCATATACATCTAAGACATTCCAGGCTGAGACTGCAATGTTTAATGGGAAATGAGCAATTTTAAATTTAATAGAAAAATTTCATCTCCCTACCATTGTACTATCTCCCCACCTAGACATTAAAACTGCATCTGCATTCTTAGTATCTTAGAATATATTTAAAAGAAGGTGGGACTAAAACTTTTGGACTTTTGGTTTCTAGTATGGTGCCTTAAACATTAGGCCAAGGTATTTTCCCATCCCAATTAAACATGTACAGGAAATTTTTCTAACCCAGTATTTTTTGCTTAGTTTGAAAAAAATATTGATAATGTGCCATGACATTATCACAATGTCCACTCTTAGCAGCCATATAGGTAGATCTTCTCCATGATCTGCTGACCAGCCTGGTCCTTCAGATCTTCCAATCACTGCTGTAATTGAGACCATCCACCTTGCTGCTAGTTCTTCTTCTCTTTCTTTCCCACTATTTCTAGTATTATGGACTAGGGAGTTTGTCTTGCATAATGTATCCAAAATATGCCTTGAGTGAGAACTCTGAATTTAATCTGTGATTCATTTGATGTTTTCATGGCTATCCACAGTATTTTCCAACATCAAAGTTCGAAGGCATCAATACTGTTTCTGTCCTGCTTTTTAAGAGTCCCTGATCTGACTATATTTTGTGTTATTTAAGATTCAAGACTGAAAGGAGAAATTGGAGAATATTGTCTAGAAATGCTGAGGCTATTTCAACCCATCCCAGATGACTTCTTTGGTGCAAAAGAGAATTAAGCATCTCTCTTTCTCTCTCTGTTTTTTTCCCTCTCTCTCTTTTTCCCTCTCTCTCTTTTTCATTCTGTCAAAAAAAATGATGAATAGAAAAGTCTATTGCTTGTTTCCCATGAACTGAAATTTACCGCAGTAACATAATAATATTCTCTAATTACGCTGCGTAGACTTTTCAGTTTTTGAAACTGATCTCTTGCACAGAATCCGTTTGTTTCCTTCATTAGATTTGCACAAGGGAGTTTTTTTTTCCTTGTTACAGATTGCTCGCTGAATCTCACTTGAAAAAAAAATAAACAAAAGAAATAGAGAACCAGAAGCCAGGGAGCTGCCAGCTTTGCAGCCAGCTGCCGCCTCCTCCGCTGCCACAGTAACAGGAAGAGCACCTGCCGGATCCACAGTTCACATGTGTTCCCATCAAAGACCCCAAAAGATGCAGCCACCCCTGACTCTGTGGTTTCTGCAGATTTGAATAAAACTTTCCTTTGTTCAAAAATGTAGGGAGTGCAGGAGAAAAGATGTGTGAAAAAAAGGCAAAAAACAAAAAAAAGGTGGGCAGGGGACAATCCCTGCTGATGTTGGTCACTTCCAATTTCAGTGGAAAAGATTTAATAACTTGCTGAAATTTCCAGTTGAAACCAGCACTTTCCTGGGTTGAATCCTACAGACAGATAAGCAGAGATCAGATCCTTTGCTCTGACTGCTGCCACCATTGGCCAAATATGCATGAATGCTTTTGCTCAGGACCACAGCATCAGGTGCAGAGAGCAAGCATGCTCTCCCCACCACACCGTTCCCCTGCAGTTTCCCTAGAGGATAAGCCAGATGGGCTGTAGCCTACCCAAGGAGGGCTAAGTGGAGTACTGGCTCTGCACTCAGGAAGTACCGCTCCTCTTCCTCCCACATTCCCTCACCAATGTACTTGCATCAGGTTGAGAGGCCACATGTGGCAGCTGCTGCAGTCTGTTGCCTGCGTCTTTCTTTCCCCTCAGCCACGCTCTCACAGCTGCCAAACCCATCCCGTATCCTGCCCACAAGGGAGGCCTGGCCCTGACGAGCAAAGCGAGCAGGATGGTGATAGATGCCCTTGGGTGTCATTGCTAATCTATTTCTTTCAAATGGTTTATTAGAGCTTTGCAGCCAAAATGGAAGGAATCATGCCCATGGTATGTTTAGCAATAGTTGGTTGAATAAACCACGATTAGCTGGATTCATTGGACATGTAAAAAAAGGCATTAAAAACATCCATTTTCTGTGTTTGCACAGTACTCTAAGTGAAATGAAACATAGTAGCTTAATGTACTGTATGAATCAATACATAGAAGACAACAAGTGAGGGATCCCTCAAGAAACACTTCATTTGCATGCTTTTGGTCATACTGCTAACCTGAAACAGGGAAATATGGCTGGAGTTACTGTGGGCAACCTCACATGTCTTTCTTACCCCCTCACCCCTCCAGGTTTATTTATTTCATTTGACTTTTAGCTTGTTCTTGCTTTTTTGTAAACTCAAGGCAGCATACAATATCTAATACTCCTACCTCCTGTTTTTCCAACAACAACCCTGAGAGTGGGTTAGTCTGAGAAAGAATGACTGGCCTAAAGTCACTCAGCTGGCTTTCATGCTTATGGAAGGATTAGAACTCACAGACTTCTAATGACTAGCCCAGCACTTTAGCACCAAACTAAACTGTTTCAGGTTCACCCTCTCCATCGCAAATGCTTTCAGGACTATACCTTTTTCCCATGACTTACATCTTTATTCATAGGCCAGCTGGCTTTAGCAGAGGATGGGGCTGGAAGGTAGGTAAGCTGTGAGATAGCAGAACCTTCACTTTGTTCTCATCAAAGAACGTGGAATGCAAAAATGATCTCGAATAGGATGAACGTTGCTGTTCACGTATGGCAAAGTAGAAGCAGGACTGATAAAGAAGAACCGATGCAATGGGTCCCAGAGGTGGGATCGCTGAATTGTTTGATGCCTTCTCGTTAGCTTAAATGTTTTAAGTTGCACTTCATTTCTCCTAGCTTCACCTAGTCCTTGTGCTGTTGGATTCTGAGATGCTGAGCCCAGGAACAAGAAGGAAGAAAAAGGTTGCATGAGGACCATTCATTAGTAGATATAAGCCAGAAGGTTATTCTTTGTGGGACTGAAATGACTCTGAGTTTCTTCCAGGTCTGAAGTCCTCAGATCTCCTTTGTCTTTGTGGTCAAGATTGTCCCTTCCTCTTAAACACCTTCAAGCTTTCAGTTCTTGTGTCCAGTGCAGTGCACTGAAGTTTGCATCCACGCACATCCTGATAGTTCTCCTTGGCTCCCCACTTCCTTCTTTTCCCTATACTGGGCAGTGTTGAACCATTGTCACCAAAGGGACTAGGTTGACCCCCTCCTCTCTGTGACAATCCCTCAAATATTGGAAGACTGCTATCATATCACCCCTAGTGTCTATGGAGATTCTCAGTCACCCAGGTCATGGTTGTCCCAAAGGTGCTTTTTCAAGAGGCAACTGGACTTTCTTGTTTTTCTTTGAAGATGTTTCACTTCTCATCCAAGAAGCTTCTTCAACTCTGACTGGATGGTGGGAAATGGAAGGATTTATATTCCTTGCAGACCGCTGGTCATTTGCATTCTTTTAGGGAATTGTTGAGACCACTTGGAAGTTTATCTGTGTCCTCAAGGTCACCTGAGTGGTGCAAATGATTGTGGAGCCTTCTTGGAACTTCTGAAAGGACTGTGTTGTAGACTGGAGATAGATGATATCATATCCCTTCCCTTCTAAGAAAGACAAAGGCCACTCTTTTGAAGACAGCAAAGTCCACATTTGGGGCAGAGAGGACCACTGGTTTGAAAGAGGCCATCTATGTCAAAAATTAACAGCCGTTTCTCAATAGAGGGGGAGGGATACGACATCATCTATCTCCAGTCTACAACACAGTCCTTTCAGCAGTTCCAAGAAGGCTCCATTTGCACCACTCAGATGACCATGAGGACACAGATAAACCCCCAAATGGCCTCACTGATTCTCTAAAAGAATGCAAATGACCAGCTGTCTGCAAGGAAAATAAATCCTTCTATTCCCCACCATCCAGTCGGAGCTGAAGAAGCTTCTTGGTATAAAACGTTACTTTCCTCACCACTGAATTGCATTTTGCTGGATAAGGCCCAGTTTTCAAGTCTGTCAAAATCTTTCTAGATCTTGAGCCTAACTTCTAAAGTGTTGGCTATTCCTTCCAGCTTAATATCATCTGTGCTGTCCCTGTTTATAAGTCCTAAGAGCTTTACAAGGAATGGGAATTGAGAAACAAAGGCGGTTTCTGACAAAGTTACTTGCAAAGGATCTTTCAAAAGTTAACCCGCTGTTTATATGGGAAAACATTGCAGGGGATCATTTCATCACAAGGGAAATTATCCAACACATTATTATGGCTACCAAGCTCTGTCTAAGGCGGTATAGACAGTCCTCAACTTATAACCATTTGCATGGTGAAAATTTAAAGTTACAGCTGCACTGAAAATTGTGACTTGCAACTGGCCTTCTCACTTACAAGAGACACAACATTCTCATAGTTACATGACCACCATGTCACAGGTGTTTGGTATCCACCATGTATTTACAATGGTTACATGTGATCGCCATTTGCGACCTTCCCAACGATCTCCAACAAGCAAAGTCAATGAGGAAGCCACATTCGCTTAATGACTGCACGATTCACTTAACAATCATAGCGATTTGCTTAACAACTGTGGCAAAAAAAAGTTGGAAAAAAGGGAGCATGACTAACTGCCTTGCTTAACCATGGAAATTCTGGTCTCAGTAGAGGTCATAAGTCAAGAACTATCTATATAAATAATCTTTTTTTTTCCTTCTGGGGAAAGAGCTGTGCGTTCCTAAAAAAAGATATCATTGCACAGAAGCTCTTTCCCTCCCCCCCTAAAAAGACTTGATCACTATTGTCATTCTGTAGCTATATCTCATAAAGCACCAGTCTGACTTATGATCCCTCTGCTGTATAAGCCACAAGTCTTGACCTGGCACCTGCTTTTGCCAATCCAAGCAGTCACACAAAGAAAATGCAGTGCTTCTCAGTCATTTTTTGTTGCTTAGACCTCATCATGACTAAAAATATTGTGTCATGGTCTAATGAATACCTCTCACTGGAGATATTTCTGTCTGGGACTGGGAACTGAAACTCCTATGGCTGGTCATGGGCTATCTACCTTAGGATCATGTGAGCTGTTCAACCCAACGAAAGCCTCCCTCCCTGCACACAATTTAGTTCACACTCAAAAGAGATAGCCACAATCACCGCTATCACCTCCCCCACAGTGAAACTACTACAGGAAAAGTTGGAACATAATGGTTGCAAATAAGACTGAAAGCTGCAAGCACTGAGGGAAGTAGAGTGAACTGAACACAATGTACTAGAAGATTATCTTCTTGTAGGTTCATCCTTCAATTAATAGAGCAAAGGAAAGAGGAGATAGCAAAGGCTAAAGTTTTTCACCTGCTTATGTATTTGCTGGATTCATGCATTATATTAATGTTTTTTTAACTGTACTTTTAATGTCACAGTTAGGGTCACGTGAAATGGAAGTGATTTGCTATTGTTTAAAAATCATATGCTTGGGATCATACTTTGCATAAAGCTAAAATAAAGAAGTCATTTTATGGTTTAGCATATTGTCTTAAACATAAAGCCGAGCTATAGCTCATAGTTTGCAAACAGTAGTTATTGGGCTTACTCACTTAGAATCAAGGAAATCAGATTATTTATTGATGCAAATGGTCAATCCTCTGATTCTAGAACAATTCTATAATGAATTCTATAGATTCTTCAAGATGGAATGTTTATAATCCAATGGGTGTATTTTTTTTCCTGGATGCTACCTGTTATAACTCAGTTATGATTATGTACAATTCAGATTCATAGAGAATATTATTTTATATTTCCTCCTTGAATGTTATTGGAGTATCTCTTTGTTTCTTGGAAAAAGCGGTAGCATCAGGTGCTCCCAGAGAAGCTCCCTATTGTATCTCTGACTGAGTACTTACTCTGAAGATCCACCCAGAAGAATGATTCCCTCAGAAAATTTTAGATGTCACAGCATCATGTTGATTCCTAAACAAGAGTCTCCACAAGGACAAGGCAATCTTATGGAAGCAAATATTTGCACAGAAATAGATTTAACTTATTCAAAAATAAGATACAGCAACTCCTTTGTATGTGGAAAAGTTGAACTGTTGCTCCAGCTAGATCTTCCTTAAAGTTTGAGAAATACAGCTGTAGTTGATGATTCGGCTGGAAAGTGCTGAGTTCCAGATATATTACTCATTTAAAATACCGAAAGGGAGCAAAATCTGATAATCCAGCGACTGTAGTGAAAAAAAAATCTGTGTATGACTCAGATCTTAACATATTCTGGCTGAACGATTTATAATCAGCAATAGCAGGGACTGAATCTATGACTGTGAACATGCAAATATATTGGCTGTAGCAGTCTTTCTAAGGCTGTGGGCCTCTCAGAAGTTTTGGGATGACAACTTGATGTTGGAATTTTTGTAGATGGATAGGCAGGTGCGGTGAACACAGCCAATCGTGTTTCCTGTTGCTTAATGTTCCAATTTCCCCTATTTGCAGTATCTTTAATTTGCACTTTGACTTCTTAGAAGTAGTACCAATAGTTCTCGACTTATAACCACAACTGAGCCCAAAACCTCTGTTGCTAAGCAATACATTTGTTAAGTGGGTTTTGTCCCATTTTACGACTTTTCTTGTCACAGTTGTTAAGTGAATCACTATAGTTGCCAAGTTAGTAACTCTTGCCACAGTTGTTAAGTGAATCTGGCTTCCCCATTGACTTTTCTTGTCAGAAGCTCGCAAAAGGTGACCCCAGGACAATGCAACCGTCATAAATATGAACCAGTTGCCAAGCATCTGAATTTTGATCATGTGACCATGGGGAAATGCTGCAATGGGCGTAAGTGTGAAAAATGGTAATCAATCACTTTTTCCAGTGCTGTTGTAACTTTGAATAGTCACTAACCGAAATGTAAGTCAAGGACTAGGTATACTAGAAATCCTAATGTATATGTGTATATATGCATTTACATCTACATTTACATCTTGAAATATATATTAAAAGTGTTGGATAAAAAATTGTATAGTAAAGGTGAGATACAAATAAATAAAATAAATATAATAACTTACAAAAATATTTGAAATGAATATGCTAACAAAATGTAATCAGGAATGAAAAATTACCAACATAGACCATTAGGTGTCTCCACTTACCCACATATTCAGTGTTGAGGTCCTGGAATTCATTCCAGATAACAATCATCCTACTTAGAACTTTCTTTGCTGCCATCTAGTGGTCATCTGGCTTTTTTGCAGCCCAGTTTTCATAGTCCTAATTTTATTAGATGAGTTTACCTTATATCTGATAAGATTTAGTTAAACTTTGCATTACTTTCCCCCCTCATGTTATTAGTTGTGATGGAATGTCTTACAGTTAAAATTAGGACTGTGCACTTTTTCCTGCATTAGCAACTTTTATACCCAGTAGCTCATCACCACTGCATATAAATGGGCATCAAAGAAACTGCACTGCACATAATTTTCTTAATTTATAGACTTTCGGATAAAGATACACATTTTGCATAAATTAACAAGCTATTGTGGGGCACGGAATAAGGGAGAATGCATATAATTATGTAGAACTCAATGCATGAATTCAATGACTTAAAGAGGGAAACAGCTATATTGACAGTTATATTGACCTTCAGGTTATTGGACTACAATTCTCATTCATCCCAAGCAACATAGTCAGCACACATATCTGGAAGAATTACCATATTAGAGAACACTAGAATATATTTGAGGGTGACTTGAAATAGACCAAGAGAATGAACTATATAATACAATAAGAGACTATTCTTTTCCATACTGTCCACATGTGAGTGAAAACCTTTGGAAAAGCATAAGATACGTCAAAAGCTTTCAAAAGAGTAAAAAACTTTAAATTTTAGCTGGGAAGTAGAGCAACGTATACATGGTTGCTCTATACATAACCATGCATCAGGTGAGCTCTTTTCCCAAAGCAAAGGTAGACATTAGTGAAAATTCTGGATCCCTGGAAACAATATCTTAACTGAATGTCACAATATAAACATTATTAAATGAAAACTTAGTCCTACATTATTGTTCAAAAATTAAATCTGTCCTTGTGCAATTATATCTCCCCAGATCAACCCTGCTTTTTCCTAAAATAAATAAAATATTTTCAATTAGAAAAATATTGATTACAATATATGTTGTCATCACTGTTTTTAGATATTCTGAAAGGTTTTGTGGGAGCAGAAAGTAAAAAACTGCATTGGGAAATTAGTTGATTTTATTATTAATCAGTTATATTTACTCACAAAAGATGTAATTAAAAGCAGTGGACTCAACAAAAGACCTTTTAAAATAAATAGGATTACTAAATTCTCTCATTTTGTTTGACCTTATTATTAAGCATTAGCAAAAAGTATCAAGAAAAATATTCAGTATCTTAATAAGTTGCTTGCATATACATTTTCTTTGTTGCATATAACAAAGCCTAATGGTTGCTAGGATCCATTTAGAAAATAATTAGGGAAAGTCCCGTACCCTCTGAATGAAGGGTTTGAAAGGTCCAAATTAGAAGTTGGAGTTTATAAAGTGAAGCCATTTGATGCAAGAAAAAGTCAAGAATTCTTTGGAGACCCATCTGTGTCAAAGAATTTGGGGGAAAAGGGATGAAATAAAATGTCCAGACTTAAATGGAATCAAAGTTAACAGAGATTTCTGGGCAAAAGAGCCCATTTATCCCCTATGAAGAAGTCCATTGCAAAGTCCTTACATTTGGTGCTCAGTGAACACATTAAAAATACTATCTTCCTTAATGTTGTGTCCACTTTTGTTTTGTTTTTGTAAAATTTCTTATATTAGGGGGAATTTGTATTTTAACTTTCTGAGTTAAAAAAAAAACTGAGAGTGAAAAAATGACAAGCAATGAATGGGACCTATGGATATTGGTATAAAAGATTCAGCAACCTGAAGGAGAATCAGGGGGAGAAACTCCAAGGAGTGATCAGCAGAGGTAAAGCAAAAGCTATTTTCATGTTTTCAAAGATGAAGATAATCTTGGAGAGACAGTATGATAGCTGAGTTAATAGCAACAGCCAAAGCCTCAAGAAACTAGTAAAAAATGTAGTTGGCCAAATCCCTATGGACCTCCAAAGGATTGTGGCCAGCAGGTTGATGGAAAAAGGTACAGCTGAACTCAATGAGATTCAAAAAGGCATCATGGGGCATCTAAACTGACTTTCATGCAGAAACCTAGTTAGAGGAGATAGAATTCCTGATATAATTCCAGAAGTGCCTTGGAACCAGTAGAATTTTTCAGTGTGTTGTTAGCCCATAATGCAATGTGGTAGCATTGGGAAACAATAGACAAAACTTACTGATCATTAGTTATCTAGGCCTATGAAGATGGTCTTTGAAAGGAGAATGCCATGGTAGAGTCTTGCACCTAGAATCTTTTGTTGCACGAATAAGAAGACAATGCTTTCAATAATCCCTGGAAGCAGGAAGATACAAATGATCTGTCTTAAAAGCTAGCAGTCTTGGTTCAAAGTATAAGGAGAACAATGGATAACAAAATGCAAAATAGGCTTGTTGCAAAGCCCACTTCTATATTGCAGTGCATATGTCACCTATGGGCATTGTCATATAGAACAAACCATTCTAACTGAAAAGGAATTAGATCAGCCTGATCTAGGAATAGAGGACTAGTGAGAATATGTTGCCTGGTCATCACTTTGGACATCAGGTGGCAAAATGAAGCCAATAGAGGGAGAGACATAATTGTCACCTTTTAGTCAGTATAAAGGTAAAAAGGTAAAGGTTCCCCCACACATGTGTGCTAGTCATTTCCAACTCTAGGGGCCAGTACTCATCTCCATTTCAAAGCCGAAGAGCCAGCGCTTGTCCGAGGACGTCTCCGTGGTCAGGTGGCCGGCATGACTAGACGCCAAAGGCGCATGGAACGCTGTTACCTTCCCACCGTAGTGGTCCCTATTTTTCTACTTGCATTTTTACATGCTTTCAAACTTCTAGGTTGGCAGAATCTGGGACGAGTAACAGGTGCTCACTCTGCTACGCAGCACTCGGGATTCGACCCACCGAACTGCTGACCTTCTGATTGACAAGCTCAGCGTCCTAACCCACTGAGCCACCACGTCCCTTTTTGTCAGTATACACATCATAAAAGATAAATTGAGCAGATCCTTGGAGCTGGAGGCAACTTAAGTATTTTGGGGTTTGGAAACATCCAAGGATAGAAGTCTGAACCTTAACCGTGAAAATGGCAATCTTTGAACAAGGAGCCATTCAGGACTGGAACTCAGAAATGGCAAGGCTTTGTTTAAAAATGTCCTTAACCTAGGAAGTATCTTGGGAGAATCTGGATGCCCTGTTTCATATTTGCCAGTTAGAGGAGCTTCAATTGGTGATAGCTGTAATGTTTAGATGGAGGAAAGTGAAAAGAGTATGGAGTGAAGAGACATAATGAGTAAATTTTGGCTTTACTGTATTTTGAGTTGTCCTAGGAGCTATAGGCCAGCTGATTGGCATAATGGCAAATTTGATAAATGGAGATTTAATGGTCAATCAGTAAAATGTAGTGTGAAGATGCAGATTTTATAACAATTAGGGAGTAGGGTTTCCCAAAGGCAGAACAGTTGCAAGATATCTGACTTCAAGCTCATTGTTTTTGAAAGAGAAGAGTTTGGATTGATTACATCCAGAATAAATATGGGACTAAAAAGTTTCATTTAGCATTTGCATAAGTATTGATGTGATATTAGTATTGCTTGTAGTCATTTTCTATGAGCTAGAGCGCGATAGACTTAATAGCTTATTGCTGTTAGCATATGGTTGTTTATGATTGTTTTTACTTTTATACCTTGTATTTAGCTCTGGGAAGTCGGGGACGGGGAGGGGGGAAGGGGAGGGGGGAGGGTCGGGAAGTGTTGGGTAGGGGGTGGGGGGAGGGGTTGTTAAAGATAAAATGTATTGGAAAAACTTTTCAATAAAAAAAGAAAGAAAGAGAAGAGTATGACAACCTTAGTTCCTAGACATCTTTGTTGATATCCTCTGCACATGCTCCAGTTTGCTAATGTCTTTTGTAAAATTATCTCAATACTTGACGTGGGCTGATCAATGCTGAATAGAGAGAAATGGATTTTGCTACCACAGTGATGGCAGTTGCAGAATTATGCTTTCAAGGCCATTAGGATAAAAAAAGTCCTGAAGAAGGCTTCCGGTGGCGGCGCGGCGCCGGAGACAGCCCTTGCGGGCTGCCCGCGGCTCAGCTGTGTTATTTCCACCCGAAACAGCGCCGATCAGCTGTTCGGGTGGATTTGAAGCCCCCTCCTCGGGAGAAGAGGAGGGGGTGAGCTCCCAGGTAGGGGTTGAGTTCTCCGGGGCTGCCTGAGCTTAAAGCTTGGGCGGCTGAAGGATCGAACTCCCCCGTAGCCTGGGTTGCTCCCAGCTGGTCAGCGTCTCTGCTCCGTGATTTCTGGAGCAGAGCCAGGTGTTTGCGACCACCCCTGCCAGAAGGAAAGACCATGGAATAAAAGGAGCAGGCAGAGCGGTACAGGAGGAAAAGGTGAAGAGGACTTTTATGGCTGCTTTCTAGCTTAATGGGTTTTATAAATTTAAAAGTGAAAGTGTGTAGTAAGTGAAAGTAAAGATGGCGGCTAAACCTTCCCCAAAAGCTCTTAGGAGTGCTGGAACTTCTCCGATGCAACAGTCATCATTACAAGCGTTGCTTCTTCCTGATGTATTGACACCGAAGGTTCTACAAGATGCTCTTGAAAAATATGCCCAGGTAATTCTGGAAACAATGGGTGATAAATTTGCAAAGATGGAGGAGAAATTGGAGAAATTGGAGGAGAGAATAGAAGAGAGGATGGAAGAGAAGTTCAGAGTGATGAAGGTAGACATTTTGTCTTCAGTGTATAGAGTGGCTGAATGTGTGGAAGATTTGGAGGAAAAAGTGGAAGATTTGACTCAAAAGAATGCCATATTAGAAGCAAAAGAGAATGAAGATTTAAGAGAAAAAATGGACACAGAACTGAGTCTTGCTCAATATTTCCAGATGCAATATGCTGTTAGAATCAGAGGTTTAAAAGAGAATATTAAGGAAGACCTAAAGCAGTTGATTTCTGAGGCTCTGGAAGTAGTATTGAATCAGCCAGCATCTGAAATAAAGGGAGGCATGGATAAAGTGTTTCGTGTGAATTCATGGATTGCTAGACAGAGAAAGTTACCTAGAGATGTGGTGGTTTATTTTGTAAAGAGGGAAATTAGAGATGAAGTTATTCAAGCTGCCTATGGTACTAAAGTTGTGATTGCTGATCAAGAAGTTTTGGTTCTAAAAGAAATTCCTCCAAAGATTTTAAGGAGAAGGAAGGATTTTACATTTTTAGTGCAAGAGCTCAAGCAACGAGATATAAGGTTCAGATGGGAGATTCCAGTTGGGTTGATGGTGATGTATGAAGGTAAAAGGCACCGTTTGGCCACTGTGATGCAGGCGCGTGATTTTTACAATAATGTTTTAAAAGCAACCCCTCTATCACTTCTGGAAGCTGCAAAGGGATCTGGAGAAGGAGAACATCAAGAGGCTGAAGATGGACAGACAGAGGAGAATGGTGCTGGAGGAGATCAAGCCATAACCTCTTTGGATGATTCTGGAGAGCAGAGGGAGACGCGTGCTGCTTTAAAACGATCAAAGAAAAATAAAAGAAAAATGTACTTACAGCCAAGCAGTGGGAGGAGTACGGCCTAAAAAAGATAGTCCTGTTTAAGCAGTGCTCCAAGAGCTTTGGGATGATATGCATGGCAATTAAATTTTTAACTTGGAACGTTAATGGACTAAATTCATCACAGAAGAGGAAGAAAGTTTTTCAATATTAATGTTCAACAACAAGCTGACTTTTTTAGTTTACTTTATACGAAGTTTGCCCAGTTGGATTATAATTTTTTTTATTTTTATGAGGGATTGGAATGGTGTTTTGGATGTACAGATGGACAAGGCTGGAGCTTTTAAGCGTGTCCCAAGTCATGCTAGACTGCCTAAATCCTTTTTTGAAATGAAGGAAGACTTGGAACTGTGAGATATTTGGCGTGAAAGACATTGCAAGAAAAGGATTATACTTTCTTTTTTCTGATATCAATTTTTTTTTTCAGGATCAATTTTATTTTGTTGACTAATGACTTTTTTTAAGGATGAATGTAAACAGCGGATAAAGGGGTTTTTTTGTTGTTGTTTTTTTGAAATTATTATGAATAAGGGCACCTCTATGGACATGGTTTGGGATGTTAGCAAGGCCTATATGAGAGGGGTGTTGATATATATGAATAATAAATTTAGATGTGCTGTGGAAGCTAGGAGGAAAGAATTGGAGAATGAAATAAAGGAAAAAGAAAAGGCTCTGATTTTGAATCCAGAGGATGTGAAGTTTAAGGAGGCTATTAAACTGTTAAGAGGAATGGTTTGAGTATATCCAGAATAAATATGGGACAAATGGATTGAGTATATCCAGAACAAATATGGGACTAAAAAGTTTTATGTAGTATTTGAATAAGTCTTCCCTTCTTTTCTCTTTTTCTTTTTTCTTATTTTATATATTTTATATTAATAGTGTTTGTAGTTATCCTATATGAGCTAGAGAGTGATAGATTTTAGAATTTATGGTTGTTAGCATATGGTTGTTTATGATTCTTTTTTTTTGTTTTTTATACCTTGTACTTAGCTCTGGGAAGTGGGGGGGGGAGGGGGGGAGGGGAAAGGAGGGAGGGATAGGGGAGGGGTAGGGGGATTGTTAAAAATAAAATGTATGATAAAACTTTTCAATAAAAAAAAAGTCCTGAAGAAAAGCCACATTACATTAAAATAAAATAAAAGAAATTAAAGATAACATAGATAACCGTTTTTTAAAAGTTCAATAATGAGTTTCAAGAAGAAATGTACTATTGCTGTTGTGGCTGAAAACAAAATGAGGGGATTAGCATGTTCTGTGCCAGTTATAAAAGTTAAATACAGAGAATAAAACCCCTGCCAAGAAATCTGAAAGCTTAAGAACATTTGCTTGCCAAGTTTGTTTTTTCTTGATGTTCTTCCTTTCCTTTCCTTTCCTTTCCTTTCCTTTCCTTTCCTTTCCTTTCCTTTCCTTTCCTTTCCTTTCCTTTCCTTTCCTTTCCTTTCCTTTCCTTTCCTTTCCTTTCCTTTCCTTTCCTTTCCTTTCCTCTCCTCTCCTCTCCTCTCCTCTCCTCTCCTCTCCTCTCCTCCCCTCCCCTCCCCTCCCCTCCTCTGCCTTGCCTTGCCTTGCCTTGCCTTGCCTTGCCTTGCCTTGCCTTGTTTTCATCCCTTCCCTTCTTTCCTCACCCAACTCAAACAGTATACCTCTGGTGGCATAATGCATAGCAGGAGGAAGAGGAGGCCATATAACAATAAGCAAATAATATATAAAAACAAAATGTAAAACGGTGACCAGCACAGAGTCCTGCTCAACTAACTCCTAAAGCTTGAAGAATGAACCAGTTATAATAGCTTTTGTAATGGCAAGATAAACTGTACCGTGTTTCCCTGAAAATAAGACCCAACTGGAAAATAAGCCCTAGCATGATTTTTCAGAACATTCATAATGAAAGTGCCATCCCAAAAATAGATCACCAGCCAGACGGACGCATTTAGTATCATATTTTCCTGAAAATAAGACCTAATGAAAAATAAGCCCTAATGCATCTTTTGGAGCAAAAATTAATATGACCCCATTTTATTTTTGGGGAAACACAGTAGCTTGTGATAGATACATCAGGAGGAGAGGCAAGGGAGATTGTTCCAGAGAAAAGGCACATTTCCTAGATTCCATACGATGACAAGATTTAAAAGAAGGAACCTGAAGCTGGCTGTCTTTGTAGGAGCATGAGGGACTGGTAGTTCTTGGAAGAAGGCAGCCCCTCAAATAACCTGGTTCTATGCCATGTAGAGCTTTAAAAGTAGTAACCAGCACCTTGAATCGCACCAAGAAGCTTATTGGGAGCCAGTGCAGCTTGCAATATAGCAGTGTTATATGAACCTAAGAGTTAGAGTTGCCTGAACCATGAGATGGGTAGCAAATAAATTTGATTGATTGATTGATTGTTTGATTGATAAATAAATAAATAAATAAATAAGAAAAAATAACAAGATTTGCCCAGAACTACCCACACTGCTGCATTCTGGACCAATTGAAGCTTCAACAGTTTTCTAGGTAAAGTACTCTGCAAGAATCCAATTGGGAATTGATCGTGGCATGAGTGACCATGAACAAAAGCAGAATTGCTAAGGTTCTGAACTGAGGATTGTTGCATGGATCCACAAGTAAATACTGATGTCATAACTGGCAAGGACAGATGTAGCAGGAACTAAAGTTTGGCCATTTCAGGGACAGGAGAATGATCCTTTCCAATCATGAAGGAGGACCCTTCAACCTAAAGATTCTTTATTTTAATGCTAGTGTACTTGCTGGTAATATTTATTCATCCTGAATGAAGACCCAGATATGTAAATGGATTAGGAATGCCTTGCCTGGAGATGAGAAACTGATTCCTCCCAGCTCTGTGTAAAATGGATTACTCTGCAATGCATCAGGCTAAGGCTAGAGAATAGGGATCTGGTGTGGCCATCTGTAACTATAAACTTCATCAGACAGTCCATCAGTGTAGGATGTTTGCTGCTGTGTCTGGATTGTCAGGACAGAATGGGATACTGTTGGTATGCTATCTACATTGCTGCACAACAGCTGCTCTTCCTGAGCTAGACACAGTGAATTCTTGCATGGCAGTGGACTGCCCTATAGGTCTTCCATTATCAAACTGAAGTTCCCCAGGTAGGAGATGGATCAGGATTTCTTATCTGTCATGAGGACCTTGGACTGTTCCCAATGTTTTCTGATCTGTACATACATTTGGTATTTTGTTTAGCTGGAAACAGTGATCTGAAAGTGAAGGAACTGTGCTGTCCTGGATAATTTATTTGTTGTGCAGTTTTAGGCTGGCCTCTGCTATTATCCACTATAGCTGTGTTTCTCAACTTCTGCAAGTTTAAGACAGGTGAACTTCAGCTCCCAGAATTCCCCAGTCAGCATATTGCTTCTGAAACTGTGGCAGGTAAAGTCCACCTATCTTAACCTTACTGAGGTTGAGAAACATTGCTGTATAAAGTTGGAGGGTCAGTTAAAAGTGGTCTGACAGGCACTTTGATAGATCCAGTTAATTTCTTCAATATTCTTGGGAAAATCCCTCTTTCTCAGATATGCTGCTGAACCTCTGACAATCCGTGGCATTAGAAGATGTCCAAGTAACTATTACTATTACTAAATCTATCAGACCTAAATTACTATCTTGATTTAGCAGGGAGCTGAAACCAATGAAGCAATAATTAGTGGAGTTCTCAGAAGGGGCCAGATTGAACTTATTCACATTCAGTCATTACTTCATACAACATACGTACTCCACAAATCATTAAGATATGAAGAACAACGTGCATTTAATTTGATGTAAGAGAACCTTATCAAATTAATATAAGACTTTTATACTAAGCAAAGTGGCTTTCTATAAGGAATTTTAAAATGGTGAGATTATTTGAGTGCTAAACTTTATGAACATCATTGGAATTCTTGTTACATTCAATTTCTTTTAAACCTTTTTAGTAAGCCATCAAGAAATTTTAAAAAAATTCAGCAGTGGTATTACACTTCATTAATGTTACATTGTATACATTATGACTGTGCTAGATTCAGTTCAATTGAATCAAGTCACAGGTTTACCTAGCATATAAAAATTAAAAAGGTACAATAAAATGCCATAAAGCAGGATATTGAATTAATGAAAAGAGTAAAATACAATAAAATGAGATAATAACAATACAGCCTTCTAATGCTCTGCACCATGTAAACAATACTCAATTCCAAATTAATTTGCCATTAGCAAAGCATGAATTCTGCAGGCTAGAAATATAATAAATTGTGTTATCTGGGGTGTAAATGAATTGGTGCATACTATCACTTTAGTGGTAATGCCCAATTAATTAGTGCTTTGGTCAGAAGTTTTTTAAAAAACCAAGAAAATTACTTAAAGCCTTCAATAGAGAATTAATGTTGTTTTACAATACAATATATTGGGAAAGTAAAATATCGTTCATTTTATCAATAGTGTTTTAAAATGTAGATTGTATTTCTGTAAAATTACTACTATAAAAAAGCTCCAAAAATTATTTTAAAGCAGGAAAAGTTAATCAAATTATTTACTATTTGCAATTTATATTAATAATTGTTCTTTTAATATATCATTCTTGTCAGAAATATTGAAAATGGATGCTCTTTTTTTGCTTTTTTTTCTCCTCAATATTTTGTGTGTGTGTGTGTGTGTTTCATGTTTTTGTGTATATACTTATGAATTTGGCAAAATCCCAGTTGTTAGTGTTTTTCAGCTATGCTTCTTGTGTTTATAAATTGTTTTTCTTTGGAGGAATTCTTATTGATGCTTCATTGTTTTATTTTTTTCGCTCTGTTCTCTTTTTTGCAAATAATTATATACGCATTGCAATTAATAATGCTACAGTGCAGATAAAACAAGAATGGGGAGTTAAGAGAGGTTAACAGACATAAAGTGTAAGTTCAATAGTCTAAAGCTAATACATTAAGCAATTGCTTGGATAGTTTCCATGCAACAACCCCTCTAAGCATCTGTCCATCTTGCTGACAGTGCAGTTTGGGCTACCATCACAAAGAACTTTATCTGAAGCCCAGCAATCGAGCACCTTGTTTCACTTTGCGGGCTTGCCAACGGAGAAGCTGGATGGCTCTTAGGCTAATGTGCAAAAGGCTGTCATATCTGAAGATCAGTTTATAGAACGAATTGGTCATCAGGGCCCCAGTGGGATCAGCTTGCTTGAGGGCCATCATAGGAGTATACATGGCATTAGTTTGGTGACGGAAGGGCGGTCTGTCTGTACTAATGACCTTTAGGACATGCTGCCAAGAGAATCAGAAGACATTCATGTGAGTATTATTTAAAAGTCATCTTTAGGAAACAATGATTTTTTTCAACAAAAACAAATGAGGTTCTATGATGTAAATCAGGGGTCTTCAAACTGGGCCTCTTTAAGACTTGTGGACTTCAATTCCCAGAATTCGTCAGCCAGCATCTCTGGCTGAGGAATTCTGGGAATTGAAGTCCACAAGTCTTAAATGGGCCAAGTTTGGAGACCCCTGATGTAAATAAACAAGAGTCCTAAGGATATCAAGTGTCAGAGAAGAGCATATCACATTTATCAATACAGTGTGAGTGCATAAAAAAATTACGTGTAAACAACCTCTTTTCATATACATGCTTACACATACTATAAACACACAGGACACAGGACACAGGAAGTATAGTTAGTATGGTGAGATCACAGGGCATCTCTGAACCTTTTGATTCTACAGTATCAAACTCCAAGTTAGAGGATATTATCACCTCAGCTACATCTTCAGGTGTTTGACTCAGGCTGGAGAAGATGGCTCTGGAATTTTTCATGTAAATCTGAGAAAATATCTCAGCAGTCTCGTGATCTGTCTGGGAATAGTCAGCTTTTTCTGCATCTTCATAGATTTTCATCTCAAACTCAGTTACCACTGGACCAGGTTCTATCAAGCTGACACTACAAATAAAGCATGAAAAATCATAACAAAAATGGATTTTTAGAAGCAGTCCTATTCTGCAGGACATTGACTACAAAATTTCAGTTTCCTCCAGTTTTTAATTTTTGTAAACTAGTCGTGTTCATTGGTACTTTCACCAGCTATCTTCAAAATCATTGAATGAGCTCAAAAATCTATTCAGTCATACAGATCTAATATTTATACTGGTCGGAATTCATACTGGAAACTGGAACCAATCAGGTAAGCTTCCCAAGAAAAGAGTGAAAGTTGTTTGTATTGAGTTATTAAGAAAATATTGGGCTACCTTCTTCAAGTCTCACAACTCACGAATTCCAAAATACTATTTTATTATAATAATAATAATAATAATAATAATAATAATAATAATAATAATAATAATAATAATAATAATAAATAACAACTTTATTGTCACTTTGAATGTACACCAATCAGCATACATCAAAATGAAATTTGGTTGCATACAGCTCTCAAAGGGTCACCACCTCTGATAAACACTCCTTGTTCGTGCCCAGCTCAAATTTCAGATCATCCATTTTAATCTCTAGGGAGTGAACGATGGCAAACAGGATAGGTGGAAATGGAGCTCCATGTGGATTAGCCTTCAAATTAGCTTGTATTCCTGCACAACAACCTTGCCTCCTTTCCTTTTTCTGATTCTGACTCTTCCACCTTTTCCTTAAACAGGCTTTGCTTCTTTTCGGCCCTGGAGCACACTGTCGCCACCACAAAATCCTCCAAAAGTCTCTCTCTCTTCCTCTGGGCCTGCCAATAGCCTCATCCAGTTCCTTCACGCCATAAGCCTCGGGACCTCTCCTCCTCTGCCTCCTTTGTAAACAGCCCTGATTTGCAGTAGAATCCGTTGCTAGGCCAGCAGTCAGATCTTGCTGCTGGCAGAACAAATTCAAACAGCGCCAACAACTTTTAACGGTCTCACCAACAGTTCTGAAACAGCTAGAAACTTGCCATGCCAGCAAAGATTGTCTGTTGTATGTTACCTTAGTTCCGCCACGTTGCTCAAACACATTAAAATCTTCCTGATCGTGTGGCCTGTATCCCTTATATCCCTCCAAAAACTATTTACTTTCGAGAGCCAATGCAGCCGCAGCCTATCCAGGTGCTGCCATCTATTGCTATTGCTTATTGGGTCAATAATTTGGAGGATACCAGGACAAGGAAACCTGTTTTAGACTAGTAATGTCCCTCTTGAAACAGCTTTTAATCAAAATATGTATAGATGCTAAAGCAGTTTTCTTCTACTTAACAATACTCTGAATTTGGATTGGGCAAATACAATTACAACTGACCTGGAGGGGAACAGATTCCAAAAGTCCACACAGGTAATCCTCGACTTATAGTAGTAGTAG
This sequence comes from Vipera ursinii, assembly GCF_947247035.1. NCBI lineage: Eukaryota > Metazoa > Chordata > Lepidosauria > Squamata > Viperidae > Vipera > Vipera ursinii. The sequence continues at coordinate 37,736,875 of NC_139517.1, forward strand.
TAGTAGTAGACGACTTTATTGTCATTTCAACAATATACAGTACAGTACATAGTGAAACGAAACAACGTTTCCCCAGGACCAAGGTGCTACATCAGACGACATGAATCAAAAAAAAGAACAGAACACAACTACATATGACTCTAAACTAAAAACTTAAAAAAACTACAAATACAAGTATTTATGACACAATTGCCACAGTTGTTAAATGAATCACTGCAGTTGTTAAGTTAATAACACTATTGTGACTTTCAGTTTTGCACAGTAGCGCAGCAGCTGAGGGATCGCAGGCCTCTGCACCCTATGGCTGATTTCTGCCTGCCAGGGGACCTTAAATGGGCCTGAAGTTGCCCCGTAGAAACAACATAGAAGGGGGGAAGTCCTGCCGATTGTGGAGAAACGGCGGTTGATCCGATCATTTTGAGAAAAGCCCTCCAGAAACTGGCAGGAGAAGAGGCTAGCTTAACTTCTGAGTCTAACCCAAGCTACAAGCAACCAAAGTCCAAAAGTACTACTTCAAGCTGATTGTAAACAACGTGTTTGGAACTGCATAAGATATGCAATTTTCTCTCTTCTACTTAGAAATTGATTTCCTGGAGGAAGGAAAAGAAAAACCCCAGAAGCAAAATGCCTCCAAAAGTGAGAAGGAGGGGGACCTTTGCCCCACCCTCCTGCACACAGAAGCGGTGAATTAAACCTTTCAGGGGGAACAGAAATATATTGAAATGAAAAGAATATAAGACTTAATTTGGATAAGTTTGAAATCGGTGGAATCTGTTAACATTTTCCTTTTATATCATGAAAATAGATGTAAATAATTGTCTATTACTGAAAAGAAATGAAAGAACTGGTGCTGACATCTAGTAGTGGATGAAAATATACAACAACAGCTGCTCTATTACAGGGATTGGCAAGGCCCAGAAAAAGATAAATTTTATTCTGGTGACCTTCAATATCTTAATAACAGAGAACAGCTATGACAAAAAGAAAAAAGAAAACATCTTGGGCTTTCTACAAAGTGAGAATTATAAATTCTAAAATAAAGGGGGGAAAAGAATTAACCTTTCTGGATTACAAATACTAACTCAACTGTGACTCTAAAGCTTTCTGCAGAGAAAGGAAAACCCTGATTTTTGGCTATCATGGAAAACCAGAGATCTGCAGAAAGAATATATCAAGAAAAAACAAATACTTTCCAGAAGAAAATCAATGCTATGTTGCAACTAATCAAAACAACAGTAATTTCAAACCATGAGGAAATTAAACATAACATTGAAAATATAAATGAACACATCTCCAATTTAACTTTACAACATAAAAATTTTCAGAAAATAAAAATAGAGAGTGAGCAGAAAAAACAGACAACTGAATATGAGACCGAAGAGAGAGATTTTAAGATGGAATTTAACAATACAAGGAAGTATAACTTAACCTAGATGGAAAACAATTACAGGAAATTCTGGACATGGAAAAGACAAACTACACTTTAAGATTACAAAATAAGTTTGATGATAAGAAAAGATTTGGCAAAATGGACTTTGCCAGAAGAATTACGAGAACTTGAGAGACAAAAAAATAATAAATAAAATCAAGAAAGGAAAAAAGGAAAAGTTTTTCAATGAATACAAAAGGGCAAAACCTTCCTATAAAAACATCTTACCTGTTTTGCCTTTTGTACCTGCAATAACATTTATAAGATTATGGGAAGATTCTTTGATTCATCGAAGCATGTTGAACAGGGAAGATGTTGGGGGGAAAAAAGGCTAAAGTGAGAATTAAGAAATTAGATGATGGGAATTACCAGAGAGAGTATTTAAAAATTAAACATTTGTTTGAAAATGGTTAAAGAAATAGAAGGATTTTGAATATAAATGAAAATTAGTTTAAGAGGGATGAACCCCTCAAGTAATATAGTATGCCTTCTTTCTTTTTTTTTTATTTTGTACTTGGTTTTTTGACCTGAGAAATATAAAAATGTTGGGATGGTTTACATAAAAGAAATATTTTCTCAGTTTTATTTTTTTTATTTTTTCTTTTCACTTATTTTTCTTTAAGATACAAGAAATGTAAAAATGTGATGGCTTGTATGAGGAAAAAAAGACTTAAATACTTAAATACCTGAGTCCTTCGGGAGAAGGGCGGTGTAGAAATTAAATTAAATTAAATAAATAATAAAATAAGTGTAACTAATTTTGAGAAAATCTTAACCAGTAAGAATGTTTTGAATATTGTGGGGAAAACAAATTTAAATAAGAATGTAAACAGGATTTATGATAAGGCAATCAAGATGATCAGTGAAAAGAAGCTTTATAGTATTTGCAGAAACATGAGAAAAATGTTTATATTCAACTGTCATTTATTTAAATACAAACTGTATTAATTTAAGGTTGGCAAAAGAGAAAATTGGAAGAAGAGGAAATCAAGTAAAGCTACTATATGGGCTACAGAATTATAGAAATTAATTGTTATTGATTGTTTTCTAAATACTAATCAAGACAACACGATGTTTACCAAATATTAAGGTGTATGTTAAAAATTAAGAAAACATGTTGGGGGGAAAAAGTTAGTAACATGGTTAAGTGAATCTGGTTCCCCCATTGACTTAGATTGTCAGAAGGTTGCAAAAAGTGATCATATGACCTAGCACACTGCAACCATCATATATACATGCCAGTTGCCAAGCATTCAAATTTTGATCATGTGGCCGTTAGGATGCTGCAACAATCATCTGAAAAACGGTCATAAGTCACTTTTTTCTTTGCCATTGTAACTTCAAATGGTGATTAAATGAACTCTTGTAAGTGAAGGATTATCTGTATAGAGGTTGACCCTGAACTATTCATAGTGATCAGCAGCTATGTGATATTTAGTTAGCAGAAGAAATCTTTTTCACATATTGCCACTTTTTTCTGCTAAAGGTCAAAAGCTAAGCCTTCTGCTAGATTATTCCAATGAGTGTAGATGTTTTTCCTGAATTTTTGTTTGCATTACATTCATTAAAACCTTATAGAAATAAGGACATGGCAAATCTGACTATATTCTAATGGGAGGGGAGTTTATTAGCATCACTACTACTACCCACTTACAAGATATTAAATCTGAGTGCTTGGATAATAAGGCTTTCACAGAAACCTTCAATGGCAAATTTGGATGCAGCATAGATGTCGTTGAAAATGATGCCTAGAAGACAAAACACAATAGATTTTGGTTAAGCAGTCATGACCTTATCTCTATAGTTTGTTAATCAGAAATGAGGAATTTAGCTTGGGATGTTAAGATCCAGTTGGCTATTTCAGGGCAGTCTACAAAGGCCCAAATAGTTTCACTTGTTCTATTGTTCTCCCTTATACTACTGGCTTTTCCTTACACAACTGGTGTGATCGAATTCAAGACCATGTTGGGTGAGTTTTCCTCACATTTTTAGAAAGGACCATTTCCTGGCCTAGGCCTATTGGAAGAGGAGGGTTGTTGAAGGGGTTTTACAAGAGAAATTGAAGTGAATGGCTTCCCACAGCTTTTCTTTCCCCAAAGTTTAGAAAATAAAAAATGTTGGGCAACCTTACCTCTGAAGAGCCAACCACAGTTGCCAGCAAAATATCAAGAAATTTGTGGTCTAGACCACAGACCCTAAACCCTGAAGCTCAGCACTTCCCATAGATAACTGGTTGTGAAAGCCTACACTAGCTGGATACATTGCTTCTATCTTTCCCCGATGTTACTTATGGTCCTTCAATGGGAAGATAGAATGAACTACAATCCCTAACCCAGGAAAAATAATCAGTCCGTAGGATAATAGATTATATTGGCTGTCAACAAGACAGGATAATGACTAAGTTCGTATAACATGCCGAAACCAGAAACTACCAAATGCTAATCTGATGTGTTGCGAGAATCCAACCTTGGATTGGAATTGGTTTTATTTTTATTGTTAATTTTAGAATCATGATCAAGCAGAAAATTCTTGTTCATTTGGATGCCTGAGTTTTATGCATTTTAGGAACCAAAGGAACATTTGGACAGACTAAATATAAAATTGAAAGCTTTTATAAAGGTTTTTGGTCTCTCCAATTTGGATATATTTATTACTTTTTAGATAGCCTTAAACATTGCTGCTTGCTGTATTATTTATATACCATAATATACCAATCAGAATATCTGCAAGATTTGTCTCAAACTAGCATTATGTAAACAACTGGATCTATACAGAGAGGATTATATGTATAGAGTATTTATTTTGTAAAAGTACATATGTTGGTGCATGAATGATCTATGATATCTCTACCTCAATCATGATTTAAAATGGTTATGATGGTTATTTTATTCAACCACATTATTTTCAAATCATGGATCCTCCAGATAACTTAGAGAAAACTTCTCACAGTTTATTTGCTCATGCTATCTGGAAATTGGTTGTGATCTAATATCCTGTTGGGCAAGAAATATTGTCCTAAAAGATATGCATTTGAAAGGGATGCCTTATCTGCTGCTTCTGAACTGACTATTGTACAGACAATGTAGATAAAGTCAGCTTACCTTGCAAACCCAGGACACTACTGATGACCACAATGTGTCCACTCCTCCTTTTCTTCATGTCTGGCAAGACCTCTTTAATCATCCTTACTACACCAAAGAAGTTGGTTTCCATTATAGCCTTCATCTCTTCAATTGACTGACACTCAATAGGACCAATGAAGCCCAGCCCAGCATTGTTGACTATAAGAAGTAATTAAGAATTTTGACTGTTTTACCCACTCACCACACAATAAGACAAAACATCAAATGGAACCAGTCAACTGAAAATGACATTATTGAACCTTGAAAGTTTGCCACTTGGATATGAAATGGTATAGGGTTTCCTGTCTGTGCAAGGGGTTGGACTAGATGACCTCCCTAGATGACCTCCAAGGTCCCTTCCAACTTTATTATTATTGTTGTTGTTGTTGTTCTTATTGTTATTAATCATTGCACAGTCAGCCAGATGTTCAGACTGGCCTTGGCATTTTTGTCTACCTATCGAGTCCTTATCAAAGACCTGGGAAAGGCAGATGTGGATGTTTAATGGTATTACAGATATCGTCGCAGGATGGAAGCAGTTCCTAGTAAGGCTGCCTTTTGCAATTGTCAATGCCAATGGTGTTCAAGTGGTGCTCCAGTTGTTTTGGGATTGCACCCAAGGTACCTATTACTATTGGTACTACCCTTGCTTGCCTTTGCCACAGTCTTCCTATTTTTATTTGTAGGTCTTTGTATTTTGTTATCTTCTCCAGTTCTTTCTCATCTATTCTGCTGTCTCCAGGCACTGCCATGTCCACTATCCAGACTTTTTTGTCTTTCTTATTGACAATTGTTAAGTCCAGGGTGTTATGTTGCAGGTGCTTGTCTGTTTGAATTATTATTATTATTATTATTATTATTATTATTATTATTATTATTATTATTATTATTATTATTATTATCATTATCATTATCATTACTGTTTTGTTGTTGTTGTTGTTGTTATTATATTATTATTATTATTATTATTATTATTATTATTATTATTATTATTATTATTATTATTATTATTATTATTATTAATTTGCCCTTATCTTCCATGGCCATTTTGGTTTGGGCCATAGGAGAAACTGGATACCTGGCTTTCATGGAGGTATCTGTTTAACTGAGACATGTCCATGCAGACAGAGAGACAGACAGACAGACACACACACACACACACACACACACACGGGGGGGGGGGGAAGGGGGAGAAAGAGAGAGAGAGAGAGAGAGAGAGAGAGTTTCACGGGGTTTGTTGTATGTCCCCCAGAAGGCTGATAAAGCTGCAACTCTCTGGGTACTCACTGAGGATATCAATATGTCTCTGAGGAATGCTGTTAATGCAGTTGTGGATGGATTTCTCATCGCAGACATCCAGCTGTTTGATCTCTAGAGTCTGGTTGAGTGCTGGCCCTGCGGCTGCTTCCAGCTTTTCTTTCTTGGTGACATTCCTCATTGTGGCAATCACTAGAATACAGGTGAGGCTTGGTCATATATTCCTTTCAACTTGGCGGGCCAAATTGAGGAGTGGATTCTTTCCTGTTTTATTTCAAATGGCCAAGTGCTTAAAATTTTCTCAAAGCACAAACCCAATATAAATAAGATTGTCAAGTGTATAAATATATACATATAAGGTAAACATGAACTTACCTAATACATTAGCAATTTTACCAACTGGTCTTTTAATTTTGCTTTTGTCAAGTTCTTCTAATTTTTCTCAACCTGGTATCTTCAGGTGTGCATTACAATAGATATTTACTTCATTTTTATGTACTGCAATGTATTTCCAGAATATTCAGTAATAATTTCCTGGTACCAGAACTTTTGGAAGCACAAATGTGTTCTCAGGGCACGTCCTCACAAAATTGAAGCAGACTCTCACTTGACACTGAATCTATTTTCTTTCAACAGGTGGTTGAAGGAAAGATCTATAGCAAAGTTGGCATTTGCTAAACATTGGAAGTTACAGCATGGAATATAGTTTATTTTGTCTTTGAAAATGCTGTACGAGACTCATCCTTTGCAATATAATTGTTAGCCTTGGGTGTAAGTCCACTAACATTTGACTTGAGCAAAGGGAAGAAAAGTCTCTCTATGATCAGGATCAGGATGGTACAGGACTATAGGGCCAGTTAGTGTATATAACAATCTCATGGTTCTTCAAATATAACTTTTCTTAATGTAGTAGTGTCCCGATGTGTTCCCCACAACGTGCTGGCTGATAAATCAGGAGACTCTGAGTTCTAGTCCCATTTTAGGCATGAAAGCCAGTTGGGTGACTTTGGGGCATTCACTCTGTCAGTCTAACTAACCCACTTCACAGAGTTGCAGTTGCGGGGAAAATGGAAGAGGAAGGAGTATTGTTTATGATCACATCCTGAAATAGTTATAAAATAAAAAAGGTGAGATAAAAATTTAATAAATAAAAGCCTGCCTTGGAATATACTAAAATTCATTTGTAAAACCAGTTGTTGGTTTCTTTATATCAATCTACTAAAGGTCCAAAAGTAAAGACTTGGATGTTTTATTTTCACTAGTTGATGACCCTAAACACTGACCAATAATCTACTCCCAAAATATCAAAGTATCATTTTATGATCCAAGATGTCAATGTTTTGAAGACCATGCAGTGGACATCTGGATTTAAAACTGGAACAGTAGAAGAAAAAGGTAGCATAAATCAACAGCTTTTGATCATGCAGGAATTCTGAGGGAAAATAAATTGGAGTAAATAAATTCTCAAGCTTGCACACTAGAGATCCATAGATCCCACTTTTGACATAAATTATTTTGATCCTCAAGAGGACAAGTCAACAAACTGCAGTTTTTGTAAACATTTGTAAGCTAAAATAAGCTTGCAAATTATGCAAACAATTAAATAGAACTACAAAATGCCCATGCAGACACAAGATGAAAAAATTATTCCTTATACCAAAAGTTTTTAATAAAGTTAAAACAAGAAAAGGGAGAATTCAAAATTTGCAATAGATAGATAAGCAAAGGTTCCAAGAGATCATAACTTCTAAAATTGGTATTATGTTATATTAGAATTCTTTATTCTATTTGTCAAGAGATGACTAAACTTTTGCTGTAAAACACCAGTAGTATAAACATATTTTTAAAATTTAATCCTTTCTTGCAATGAAATATAGTGGGCAAACCAGGAAAGAGCTCTAACTATGGTTAATCTCATCCCAATATTAATATTTTCACCATTTTGTCCTTTAAGACTGTTAACTGAAATGGTGCTTCAGTGCGGCTTATGGCCTGTTAATGAATACACATACAATTACTAGGGAGGAAGTCTGAACTCTGAAAGTATTCAACATTTACCATAAATGGGCTTTTCCAGTACAACAGATCGTGCCTGTCCTGAACAAATATATAACAATGTATAGAGACTGCCCAGGCAACTGAAACTTTTTTGAAAGTGAGGTTAGTACTCAGTACTGTGCACTTTTTAACATATTCATATAAAAATTGAGTTCCCATTTAGCAATATATTGTATAATTCATCAAAACCTATTTGACAGAGAAATTGTATTTGCTTTCAGTGCCAAATAAATATTTAAACCTATTTATATATGTTCAAATTTTAACCTGGTTACTGAACTTATTCTTGTATTAATTAGATTTATATCCTGATTTTATCTTGTACAATTCAAGGTTAGGTGGTATTCTGGATTAGTATAATACACAGAACTCCTAACAACCAAACATATTTATCATAACTAAGCTAGTATCATTAACTGTATGTAAGATTTTGTGCAAACACTTTTGTTACATCTGTAACTGGCCTGCTTAACCATGTTTTGTAAATAGTTACTAACTTATCATCTATATAATCATTATATATAACAAGGCTACCTAACATTTGGGGATAATAGCAATGTTGGAATAAAGAGAGTTTATTTTAAACTTGCTTGCAAAATGATTGTTGAAAAAGCTGTAACCCGTCATATAACACTCATATTTTGGAAGGCAGATGAAATTCTCAGGTACAATCTACTCAACATTTTGTTTTCTAAGAATGCTTTAGATATTTTAAGGATGTGAGAGGCATTGTTGGAAATAGTTTACTTTGGCTGATATTTGTGTTGCATGATAACATACCAGCTTTTTATTTAATTACAGAATATATACCTTGCTAGGCCCCAAACATGGGACAAATCTAGTTACGGTAACAAGCATTTAACACATATCTCCCTTGCTTCTCAGCTAACAAAGTGAGATAGAGCTTGCAGCCTAGAGGTTAAAACAACTCCCTAATGTGCAATCAGCCCAGGTTCAAATCTCAGAAGGGTATGGCTGACTGATGAAAACAAATAAGTTTGAAATGCATATCAGTCTCCCTTTAATTCTTTGTTAGCAATCTAAAATTTACACACACACACACACACACACACATATAATTTCATTATTTATGAACTTAGTCACAGTTTGCATATACAGCATTTACACACACATATACATAAAATCCACAATTTTGAAAACTCACCTTGGAACCTCCTCTGTTTATCTTTTGCTAGTTTAGCAGCCAAAGCCAGCCCAATGCCAGAAGAACAACCCGTTATCAGTACAATTTTGGGAGACATAGTGCCGTATGTGAAGGAGAGAAATGTAGACTCTCAAAAAAAGGACTTTTAAGAATCTTTTGAAAAGACTTGAACTTCCTAAAAACTTTGTACCCTGACATCTTCTTCAAAGGGTTCAAAGGGCTTTAAAAAGGGCAGCTTAAGACCTAATTGGCTAAAATGTAAACTCTTAATCTCCCAAATTTTTGTTAAACCCAAAATGGATTTGCATACAAATCCCATCTAATCAGTTCCAGGGATCAGACACTCGTGATACATGAACAAAACCATGAGACTTGGCAAAGTATTTGGAAAAAAGAAAATGGCATTTCCCAATAACCTTTGTAAGGCACATTACTGAGCTTGGTTTGTTTGTAGACAAAATATCATAGAATCATCATAATTAATCTGGAATAGTGGTCTTTTTTCCTGACACAATCAATTTTCAAGTGATATTTACTGGATGGTTTTGCAAATGTTATTTAGCACTCCTCTCTCCAAGGCATCCAGAAAGACACTGGGCAGTCAAATTATATATGTATGTGTGTGTGTGTGTATATATATATATTTGTTTTCGTAGATTCTCGCGGGTGTCTGTATGTGTAGATCTAGAGTCTCGGGTTTCTTCCCGCGTTCCTTTCATTTTCAGAAAGTTGTGGCGACGTTTCGACGAAATTACATCCGTTATCATCAGGCCGGAGTGTTCCTCCTGCTGCTTCCAGGAGCAATGCGTGGTCTGGCTGTTCCTTTCTTTCCAACTGCCGGTGGGGCTGAGTTCTGACTGGGTGGAGGCGTGGCTGCTTTCTCATTGAGTGGAGGTGTGGCTGTCTTCTGATTGGGTGGGGTGTGTTCTGAATGGGTGGGGTTTTTTGTTGTGTTGTAATATCCTGAGTGTTGTGATTTGGTGTCCTGAGGAGTGGGCTGTGTAGTGGCCTCCAGAGCTTTGGTTTGGCTCCGAGTTCGAGGACCTGCTATGTATCTCTGGTATGGGTCAGTCAGGAACAGCCAGACAACGCATTGCTCCTGGAAGCAGCAGGAGGAACACTCCGGCCTGATGATGACGGATGTGATTTCGTCGAAACGTCGCCACAACTTTCTGAAGATGAAAGGAACGCGGGAAGAAACCCGAGACTCTAGATCTACATATATATATATATATATATATATATATATATATATATATATATATATATATATATATATATATATATATATATATACATATATATACATATATATATATATATATATATATATATATATATATATATATATATATATATATATATATATATATATATATATATATAATTCCTGCTGTAGGCACTGTTTAGGATAGGAAAATATGAAGTTAAAATATATTTATATTTAATTATACATTACAAGGCTGGTGTCTTAGATATGGAGATTTATATGTATTTAACATTCTTTCTGTTAGGTAACATTGATTATGCATATCAAAGGTTGCAATTAGCTTGTTGGTTTTACAACTTGATTTGAGTAAAAAACCAGCACTAGGTATCATAAAAAATAAGATTTATTATTAGCATTTACAGATACAAACAAAAAAACATCACAGTATATACTGGCCTCAAAAAGTAGCAGAAAAAAGAGTTTCACAGCGTTCTTGCATCATCCCCTCTTGCCCTCACAATATTCTAAGCCCTTAACACAAGGAGGAAAAAACAACAACTCTTTGAACCTTGATTTCTCATCTGTCGCATTAACTAAAGTTAACCAAAAATCTTTCAATCTTTGCTCTGCTATAGGACTTGCAATTAGAAGAATTTATGGGTTTTGTGATTTCCCAAAGCCCAAGGTGATTCTGTCTACCAGGCAGCCATTGTTCTCAGAGCTAACAGAGTCACAATACATTTCAGAGCAGTCTTTGGCTTCATGTGAGCGTTCCTACTGTGGATTCTTTCAGGTCAGTCTCAAAGATTCTTATCAGATCCTTATAACATTGTAGCCTGTCTCTTGAACAGGTTGCATTTACTTTCATAAACTGTCATGCTACTAGGTACCAGGGAAAAGATTGAACAATAAAAGAGCTCCATTTCTAACAAAGATGACAGCACCCACAGAATTTGGGGTACAACCAGACAATAGTTCTTAAGAGAGTTAATAAGACAAAAATTCTTTGCAATAAGAATCAATTCTTACATTTTACTATTGTTTCTAGTCAGTTAGGATTTTGAAACAATGCATAACTCTGCCATAGATACTGGACAACATCCAGACTATTAGAAATTGGCAATCACATTAGAAAAATTAAATGATCAATGCAGCAAAATCTCTGTAACATGGTGACAAAGCAAAGTCTATATAAAAACATATATAGAGAAGGGCACTCAGGAAGTAAAAAAATGTCATATGAAAAAAGACACCAGTCAACAATGTTGTGACTATTTCCAAACTAAACTACTATACTGTGACCTCAAATCCTTCTTTGATTCTGAAAAAAAACACCTCAAGGCTTACTGATGAGTAGCCTCATAGGAAGGTCCAACACTGTTCTTTTCTTGGTTTTTGTAGGAGTGGCTGAAGGCAAGGTGAAAGTCTGAATTAGCTGCTGATGTATGCATTTCAAAAGGACCTACCGTATATACTTGAGTATAAGCCGAATTTTTCAGCCCACTTTTTGGGCTGAAAAATTCCACTTCGGCTTATACTCCAGTCAACAAAAAAACTTACCGAGGACTTGTGCGCGGCCGAGGCTTTGGTGCTTCCGGGATCGCGCGCACCTCTCCCAAGCCACCGCCGTCCGGAGACCTGCCGAAGTTTGGGGAGGTTTGGGGAGGTGCGCGCGCACCTCCCCAAACCTCCCCAAACTTCGGCAGGTCTCCGGACGGCGGCGGCTTGGGAGAGGTGCGCGCGATCCTGGAAGCACCGAAGCCTCGGCCGCGCGCAAGTCCTCGGTAAGCTCCGGGTGGTCACTTGCTTCGCGTCTCCTGAGGGAAGGGGGGGCGACTGGAGCGGGCATGTTTCCTCACCTGCTGGGCGCCGCGATTTGCCCGGGGAACGTGCGGGCCCCGAATGGCAGCGTGGAGCGAGGAAGCGGACAGCCAGGGCTTCCCCGAGAGCCGCGGCCACACAGGGTATTCCTGTGTATTCAGGCTTGCAAAATGGCGGATCGATCCTCTGCTGGCGGCAGAGGCTTGCAGAACGGCGGATCGGCTTATACTCGAGTCAATAACTTTTTCCAGTTTTTGGGGGTGAAATTGGGGGTCTCGGCTTGAGTCGGCTTATACTCAAGTATATACGGTATATATAAGCCTTAGCCAATATATATATTCAGGGCCCAGGAATGGCCAGTGGACGACAGTCTATCATAAGGCAACACATGTGCAGTAGTGCTTCAGCTTGCAAGGCAGGATGCCACGGTTGATTTGGTGAAACTCTACTAGTTGAATCAAGTCAGCAAAACGTGTCTGGCCATCATCCATAGTATAGTAGAGGCGTCCTTCTTCTTCACACTGAAAGGCATAAAGAATGAGGAAACACTGGCATAGAAAAAGAGGCAAAAGAGAACAGAATAAGTGGAATGTGAACTCAGACATAAGTGCTCTACCCCACCCCTGTCCATTTTGGCTCTCCAGTAACAGTGCTTCCACAGGTTGATCTGTGTACAGTACAACGTCTTTTTGTGGTGGGGAAAGTAAACACCAGAGGAATTGCAGATCTCCCCAGAATTCCTTGTGCATGACTGTTTAGCTCTCCTGATGTGGTTAAAAAGATGAACTGCAGATAATTTTTTCCTGCTTTGTCGTTTTCATATTTTTCAACAATGAATTGGAATTTAATCTTATCACATATTTATATTCGGTTTGGTCAGATTCTGTTTCTATTCTATTTGCCTAAACTTAGATAACCTTGATCTAGCTAGCAGTAGGGAACTGTATGTTCTATCAATACTTTACACATCTACAAATGCAGATTAAAGTAGATTACATTTTGAATTGTTTTTTCTTAGCATGCTGTAAATATAGCTAAAAGAGGCTAGAAGTGATGTTATTAAATAGAAGTCATCTTTTGTGGAAGGCAAAGTACAATAGAAGAATACATGCAGAACATTTAAACTCAATCCCTAGCATATTGAAGCAATAGTAATTTAGGTAAGAAACCAAGGAAAATTCCTGCTTTGCACTTAGACAACAAACTAGGCTGGATGGTTTAAAACAGATCAACCAGTTTCATTGTTCACTTACCGGAAGTATCAGATAGTGCTTCACTTTTTGCGTATGACTAAGGGACAAGACAAAGCCTTTGGGATTTCGCTGGCTTTCACGCACCAGGAATAACCTGCAGTTGATAAGATCCCAAACAAGGATTAGTTTTTACCACCCAGTAACCCTGGCGACTCCCCATACACTGTTCCAATTTCCATTGTACTGCAATGCTTGCAAATTATACATCTTTGAATAATTTGTCTTTTCTGATACTAGTCTCTTCCAGATGTATACAGATTGCAGATCTGAGAACTGCCAATGTCCTAACCCAGCTAAAGGACTATATTATAGAAAGCCGCTAGAATGAAATTTTCTGCAGAGTTGGGAGATGCAACAGGCAAGTATTTGGACAGATGATGATTCCTTTTCCTTGAAAGTCAAAGTCTAACAAAACCTCTGGTGGCTATGAGGGTGAAGAACACCAGCTGCTAAGTTTCCTTACTTGACTCTCCCAAATCAAGAAATACATTGTTCTACTCTCTTACAATATTCTTATGGGACAATTTCAGGTACACCTATATCCCTCTCTATCCTGGCCAATTTCCACAGCCCTACATCTGAATATAGTAGCATAATTAATATTACAAACTGGAATGTTATTCAAGCAACATACCCATCCACAAGTCCTTGTTGAATTATAAGTCGCTGGGTATCTTCTCTAGAAATGTGACCATGAAACCAGGGTTGAGTTTTGTGAATGGCTGGAAGGAAGGAAGGAAGGAAGGAAGGAAGGAAGGAAGGAAGGAGGGAGGGAGGAAGGGAGGGGAAGGAAAAGAAAAAGAAGAAAGAAAAAAGAAAAGAAGGCAGAAAGAAAGAAGGAAAGAAAGAAAAAAAGAAAAAGATTTTTTTCTTTGAGAAGCAAAGCATTTAAAAAAATATTTACAAAAAATGTCAAGCGTAAACACTAACTTTTACAATGAAGAATATTAAAGCATATTGAAGGATATTGGGCTGTTGAGAATAAATTGCAGCTGATGAACAGAGAAGAATAATTAATCAATAATCTGTTAGGAATTAATATAATCAGTATGAAATCCAATTACCGTAAGTTAAATTGAAGTTTAATTAATGGGAAATTCTTTCATTTCTATCTCCCTTCATTTCCACTCTTCCTTACAGCATCCTGTTATCTACAATGCTGTCAACCAACATTTCACAACTTATCTTTATCTACAAGTAAAAACTATCCATCACACTTGTGGTTTTTATATATATATATATATATATATATATATATATATATATATATATATATATATATATATATATATATATATATATACTGTATATTACGGTATTGCAGATTTCCCTATAGAAGAAGTTGTACAAAATAATGTTGGATAGTATTTATAAGACACCTTCCCATTTTGTCATAAATTGCTGAAAGGAGGATATTAATATGATAAATGTAAGTATTCTATGATGATTTGGAAAAGTAAGCTGTTTTAGCTACTTAAGGACAAGTAGTGAAGGACAATTAGTGCTATAAGAAAGAACATTATTTTCCCCTGATCAATCATGAGGCCTCATTCACCCCTTAACTTGCTACCAACAACACCAATCAGGGTTCTGCTTATGTTGCCAATATGAAAATATCACATCACGTCCTTGGGGCAGGCACTCACCAGCATTGAATGGACAGCTGTGGAATGCAGTGGGCAGGCTGTATCGCTGAGATGTCTTCTTCTGCAGCATAGAAAGAAAAACATCAGAGGTTGTTCAAGTGTTTAAATTTGGCATCACAGTAATTATCCTGGCTAATTGCCATACACTTTTTGACCAACTCCAGAGCAACTATATAAACGATTTACAAAAATTGCTGTCCTAAATTTACTGTATAGAGTGGGAGCTTCTTTAGAGAAAACTTTCTTGAGATTGGACTGTAAACATCCTTGGAGAAAAGATGGTGTCATCAGATGCATCTGACAAAGCCTACTGAGCCTCACAGAAGCCAGATGGTATGATAAATAAGTTAATTTTTGAGTTGCCTTAAATTATTTCAGATTTACTTGTCTAATAATTTTGTATCACCAAAGGAATAAACGTGTTCAAGAATATTAAAATTGGACTTTTTTTGCTTGGCATAAAGAGAAAGGGAAATAAGGAGGGAGGTTAACTGAACTGTGCTGTTGTCCATGTGTTTATTTGTTTGTTTGTTGTTTGTTTGTTTTGGTGAGTGGGACCATTGTTTTATTTAGGAGTGCTGTGAATGGTGTGTTGCAGGTTTTCTGCTTTTCATCTTTGTACACCACTCAGACTCATCTATGTGAGATGTGCAGCCATATAAAGGATATTAAAAAAAACCAGGAATTTTAAACACATAATGAACATTCCTGTGGGTTTGATTCAAGCTACTTGCTAATATTAGGAATCGGAGCCTAATGGTGTTTAAAATCCTTGTTAATACAAGAATTGTTTTGTTTAATTACTAGACCAGGCTTCTGGCTATTGTCCAAGATATTCCAATGTCAGGCTTTTAGGCTTCAACTCTGCACATCCTTGCCATTTGTCCTAAACTTTTAAATTTCTTTGCTAGCAGCCATCCATGACTGGCCTCACAAACGAATGCTGCTTCCTGTGCTTAGGATGACCTTAGCTCTTATGGGACATTTAGTTTCCTAAAGACACTTTGAGTTTATCCACACACAGTTACACATACAGTACACTCACAGTCTGGCTAAAATAAAAATGGGTTGGTTTTGGCTGAAAGTATTGTGGAAACTGCTATTTTCTTAATGTGTTGAATAAAGTCTTGGTAAGACTTTAGTAAGTCTTTATATATTTCAACTTTGTGCACAAGTTATAATATCACAGTTACTGTGTTTTGCTAATTCAACTTTATGATCAAAAATATTTATCTGTTGCCACCGTAGATTAACCCAGCTCTCCTTCTATAACATTTCTGTATTAATGTCCCTGAAATGTCTAAGTAAGAAATAAATTGTAGACCTACCCTCCATGCCCGAGCTTCCTCCAGAGCTACAGTCAGTGCCTCATTGGGATTTTCAATCACTCGCCCTGTGCAACCCGAGAAGTCCATGGCCACAAGGGTGTTATCAGACACACTCCGCTAGTGGATTTTTAAAACAGAGTTTAGCAATTGCTCTCTTCACTAGTACATAATCAGTTCCTACTGGCAGCATGGTAAGGCAAGACTAATTTAGTAGCTTAAAAAAAAGCTTTTACACAAATCTTCAAAGAAATAGAGGGAGATACCTAGCATAGAAATTAGCAGGTTTTGATACCACATATCAACATTCTAAGGTTTATGTCAAGTTTTGATACTGTATACCAGTTTCTAAATTCTAAGGTTTATGTCTACATTTAAACTTCTTTTCTTTAAAAAAAAGAAAATAAACTTTTGAAGAATAAAATAAATGACTTCACAAAAAAGAATATGAAAAAATACATAATAGGTAGGCCATAAAACTGTAAACAGATTTTATAATTGACATAAAATTTAAAATGGTTTCATTATTTCAATGATCAAATAATTGAATATATAAGAGCTATGAAGGAATGAACAACATATACTTCTCTAAACAACAACAACAGAACAGGATAAAAATGGTGATAGAGTAGAAGATGAATATATTATATACATCAAAAAATCAAACTCACAATATCTGAAAGAAAAGGTTTTGAATCCCAAACTAAAAAAGTTCTTATTTTCAGTGTAAATAACTTCCTTCCAACAGAGCCTCATAGGTAAACTTTCTCAGCACAAAGACAAGTATAAAATATAAAGCAGTAATTACAAAAGGTTCCACTGTGTAAATTTGGTTTTGCAATTTGTCTGGAAACTCTCTCAGTTTTGTCCTTCCTTATTCTTGAAATGGATGTTATCCATTTATAGACCAGTATTTATATGTCCATGCTTTTTTCAAAAAACAAAGCTAACTTGTTGACTAGCACTGAATTGCATACAAAACAGAGCAGAAGAAATATGCTTGAGATCTGGTGAAGTACAACCACTCCTCATTTAGTGACTATACAATACTACTACAATACTTAATACTACCATAATACAACAGAATTTATTACACTATTTATTATGACAGTAGTAAGGAACTCATTTTCAGACCAATATGTGTATTTAAGACTAAATTTCATGTCCTGACTACATCGCACACAAGAGTAAGAATAATACTGGCATAGCTATGGGAGATGACTTTGTCTGAATGAGAGAGCAACAACCAGTGATCTTTGCGGTGTGCTTCTATCTTGGCCACTTTTTTCATTTTGTTTAACAACTTGGTCTTTAGAACTCAGTTGCTACACAGGAAGTGGGTATGTGAAACTAATATATTTGCATAAAAAATTTACCATTTAAAATTAACCCCAGAAAGGGTTTCATTTCATCCACTCAGGAAATATATACTTATATGATGAAGGTATTTCTAAAATGCCTACACTTTCATAAGCTATCAAAATGTTCACCCAAACAATAAAAAAAACTGATTTGTAATCAGACTACTTACCAGGGGCACAGTGCCAAACCAAGCTGGTTCCTTTTGCCGTGCCTGACATTGCTGATAGTTTCTGTAAAGCTGTATGCCATACTGCAGAAAGATTAATAGTTGTTGATATAGAGAAAGCAACTCCAGCCCATGAAACAGTTTTCTATGCCTGAAAGTGACATGTTTGACAATACTGTACAGTTCTACTATATCTTTCCTCTGGAAATCATAGTATTGAGACCACACAAATTATTAAAAGCTACCAAATGCAATTGGAAATCAGCAATAGAGCGATACAGCAGGCAAGATCTGAAGGATGGTGTGGGCAGAGCTGAAAATCCTATGTCGAGCTAAATGTTACTGAAATGCATCCTTATATGTGCACACCTTTTGATAAAGGAAAGTTCAACCACTGAGGTAAGGTTGCAATAAGGAGGAAGAGGGAGTTTCTTTTTCCTTCCCATTTGGAGGAACATGGTTTCTTGGAAGTTTCTATTTATATTGAAAGAAATGGCCTATTATTTCCAGTGCCAAACTGAATGGCTCCCACCTTAAAGAGACGAAAGGCAGCCATCCAGCATGTGCGACTTTCTTCATCTTCACAACAAAAGAGCTTCAGGCCTTTGATTCCATTGCGTGCCTTATGTGGCTTCAAGAGAGAGAGAAAAAACTGATAAAAATGCATACAACATGACAATTCTGGCAAGAGATTCCTCTTCCTCATCTGAAAAAAATTCTACATGTGCTTGGTCTAACTTTAAAAATCGTTAACCCTCCTGTTTTAGGGGTATCTTGACTCGGGAATCATCATCCCAAATCAAGATTCTTCCCATATGGAAGAAAACATTTATTAAAAAATTAATGTGTTAAAAGCATGATTTCAGATGCCCAAAATACTTATTCTTGGTTGACTTTTTAGTTTGTTTGTGTTCATCAGTCTTAAAAGAATGATGGTTCTAGCCTTTCTATATTGGGCTTATCAGGAAAATTAAGTTATTGCATCTCTTCCTGAGTTGAATGAATGAATGAATGAACCTTTATTGTCAAGGTACAACCATGTATATATTGAGATTAGCTGAGCCTCCCTTCGTGCCCCCACCCCCAACTTACACTGACACAAACCCTCCATCTTATTACACCATGTGAGCTAATTGCACAACGCACCAGCCTCACAAGTCAATCATGCATAAAGTTTATAAAACTATTTCCCGTTCAAAAGCCTAACAGCCCATGGATAAAAGCTGTTCTTCAGCCTATTGGTACGGCTGGCTATATTCCTGTATCTCCTACCCGATGGTAGGAGAGTAAAGAGGTATTGTCCAGGATGTGAGTCATCCCTGAGAATTTTCCTCACTCTTCCAAGGCAGCGAGCCCTGGCAATGTCATCCAGTGGTGTCAGGGGACAGTCCACAATGTCTTATGCTGTGCTGACCACCCTCTGTAATGCTTTCCTATCCGTGGCTGTCAGACCAGCATACCAAACCACAATACAGTACGAGAGGATGCTCTCTATAGTAGACCGGTAAAAGAGGGTCATTAGCCGTTGTTCTACCCTGTCCTTCTGCAAGACCCTGAGAAACTGAAGTCTCTGTTGGGCCTTTCTGGCCACCTGGGCTGTATTAACTTTCCAGGTAAGATCTTCGTAGAGGTAGACTCCCAGAAATTTAAAGGAGGAAACTCTCTCCACACAGTCCCCCCCCAATGTATAGTGGAGCAGGTTCCTCCTTTTTCCTCCGGAAGTCTAGCAATATCTCTTTCGTCTTTCCGATGTTCAGGTGCAAGTTGTTGTTGCAACACCATATGGATAGTTTTTGTACCTCCCCCCTGTATGCTGTCTCATCCCCACCTGTAATAAGACCCATTACAGTAGTATCATCTGCAAACTTAATTATCACAGTAGATGGGTCGGAGGATACACAGTCATATGTGTACAATGAGTACAGATAAGGGCTAAGCACGCAGCCCTGTGGCAAGCCGGTGCAAAGCTTCAGGGGGGTGGATTATTGCTCAGGATTTTTTTTAATAGGGAAGCATGTTTAGGAGAGTGGCTTGTGTGACAACTATGAGGATGGCATGTTTTTATACATTCTGAAGAGAAGTATGGCTTCAATTTTAATTTGAAAAAGTACTGCCAGTTTTCAAATATTGGTCAGCATTCTAAATTTTATTTGTAGAGATTCACGTTCAGGTTTTTTACAGTAGTTGAGAAATGTTATATACAAATATAAAATTATAAAAATACAAAGATATTAAAAACCAAATGAAAAGGTAAAATAGATAGCCAAACTGTGTGAAAAGAATTTAAAAGCAAACCTTAAGATATTCAAAACAGAATGAAACATTAAAAGAAAATTATTACTATTATTATATTTTTATCCTGCTCCTCTCAGCTCAATAAGTTGTTAATAGTAATAATGTTAATAATAGCATATTATAAATGTAGTTATTTGGATATTGGGATTTAAATTAAGAATCCTAAAAATATTAGTATTTTAAGAAAAACTTTATAAACCACGACTTCCCAGAGAATCAAAGGTTAAAGTTAGGGTTATAGACTGAACAACAATTGAACAACAATACTCATTTTGCATTTTACCTGATCCTTAATATTAAGTTCTATGGATATTTTAATGAACCTGATCAGTTACAGATATTAAAGGTGGAATGAACCCAAGATTAATTCTCACTTCTCTTACCTTGATACAAAAGCCATATTCGGTGGGTGTGTTATACTGTTTTTTGCCTTGGCTTATATAATAGATGACTGATTCATTTATGTCAACACAATATTGTAAATGCCGGGGGTCCTACCATAGAGGAGGCAAGAAAACACACACACAAATAGATATATATATATATATGTATTAACAAATGAAATTTTACTTCAGATCAATTGTACCTGGGGATTTAGGTTCTAGACATATATAAGGCTAAGAATGGAATTTAGCATCTGATGCAAAGGTAAGAATCCTTCTAAATTAAAAGATTTTTTTCTTTCCTCTGTCTAGAAAAAAGTAGCTTTCATAATTACTAAAAATAATAAAAGTTTTATGGACCAAGAGGACTGTGCTTGTTTTGTATAGTTCCCATCTCAGTTCCCTAAATAAAAGAAAATGTGCACAGGTCCATAACACATACATGTTTCTAATTTCTGAACAGAGCATAGCAGTCAAGAAACATTCATATTTCATCAGTTCCTTGAATTCATCTGTTTAGCAATGTCAGAATAATAATATTGAATACTTTAAACAGGGCTATAACAATTACTGAGCTAATAGAAGCTGAAGGCAAATTGTATCATTATGAAAGATTAAAGTTATTACTGTATATATCTTATTTTACTTGGGCTTAAACATATTATACATTAGATGAATTCCAGAAATCCATAACATTTGAGAAGAATAGATTTTAATTCCATTATTCTATAATTTGTATGATAGTTTCAGCTTGGGCATACCAAGTCCCAGATCACCAGTTTCTGCTATCAAGCTTCATACAAACATCATTCTTCTAAATATTGCTGATGCCTAATCCTTTCTGGGAAAACTGTTGCAACATACACAGAGAACTGTGTCTATAGGGGGGAAAAACAAGGGAATCCTCCATTATATCTTGCACTCACAAACTTACTTTTGACATGTCTTTTGTTGAGTAATAGAGCCCAGAACGCCGGAGAGAAAAGTAAAATCTTTTCCAGGCTTTGCGCCCAACTTCTTTCAGATGCAGGAACCCCTGGATTTCAGGGCAACTTCCTGAATTTAGAACATTCTGAAAGAAAGAAAAATGGAATTAAAGACTAGGCCACATTACAAATTTACCGGTGGTCCTAATTGCTTCTTTTTGAGTGGTGGGGAATTATGGGTAGAAGGAAAAATTATGGCAGAAGTTCTGTGTTGCGTGATTTAGATTTGTAACATGCAGCCGTGGGAATATGAAATGTTTCTAAAATACCTGTTGGCATCCTGCTGTTAGCTGAGCTTAGTTTTCTTCTTGTAAATATTTCATAACCAAACTAGGTAATATGATCAATACTTTGACACAAAGGAGTGTGCTTTGTTGTATTTTCTCCTTAAAACTCCTTAAAGATGTTTTGGTTGTCAAAAACAACAACAACAAAACTACATGGCAACTTGGTATTCATTGCTAATTCATTCAGGGTGGAGCCACAAGTACTAAAAATGATGAGTACCAAGCAAACCATGTAGCTTACTATGTAACCCTTTATTTCAATCTGAAGGAGTAGCAAGTTATGAGGCAGCCGATGCCAGCAAGTTCTAGCTTGTGTATTGAATACCTGGAGAAAGATGAGTCCAAGGACAAAAGTTTCTCTTCAAAACACACTATCAAATTCAATGAGTTTTGAAGCAGTTAAGTATCAAGGTATGAATGTTATCTCATCAGGTACAAAGCGAAAAAAAGAGGTATTATATATTTTGAAAATCCAGGTATACACAATCTGCCTCCTCATGTGATCTCTGTTACTCATTCTGTGTCCCCACCCATTCCCCCCCCCCCCGGCTCAAGAACATCCCAGGTCATGTTATCATCACAACTTGCTAGCAAAAATGCAGATTTTGGACATCATTTTTTTTAAAAAAATTCCATTTATATCCCGCCCTTCTCCGAAGACTCAGGGCGGCTTACAAGCTTAGCAGTAGCCTTCATTCTATGTATATGCCTGCTTATTAGGGCTTTCACAAAACAAAACACAGAACTATCATACCTGAACTACGAAAATTTAGATCATCACCTAGCAGAAAGTCATTAGCTACTATTTAGAGGTCACATGGATTTTTGTGGACTACATATAGTAACCCTAGGTTTTTCCAGGGTTTGGTAGTGAGATGCAGAGGAGAAATTAAAGGACAAAATGTATGTCTGAAGCCTCCTTTCATCTTTTAAACTCCCTGCAAACTCCCAGAAATTACTACCATATCTCAGAGGCCAATAGGTATACTTATTTAATTTTCAAATAAGTACATTATAGCAACAAAAAGCTGAACATCCAGCCATAAAACGTTGACATAGTTTAAGTTCAAGTGATATTTTAAAAAATGGAAAATATAAGAAGTAATAATATATTTAACACAGTATTAAGTATTAGAAAGTAATTTCTGGAAAACTCCTGTTCTTTATGAATTTGTCTACTGTTTTTAAAGCCATCCAACATTACGGCAATCGGTTATTGTATGGAGAAATACATTCACTTCTCTGGCTGGAATTGTTTGCCAATGAATAAAGAACTTTTGCAAGAGAAGATTTCAACAATTTAATCATATTGTGCAAACTTTTACAGATACAATACATTCCTTCTGTTACCTTTCATGATGGGCAAATAATTAAGGCAATATAATTTACATTGCAAATTTCTGACTGTTTCCTATCCAATATAAAGAGGCAGTGTCTAGTTTCTTTATCAAAGCATCCAAGATCTCTATTTTCTCCTTTTGAATGAAAGGGGAACTGAAAAAACTCTGAATGAGTAAAGCAGGAATGACCCAAGTTCCCTTTTTTCACATCTCAGATTGCAAATATTTTTCCTTGTAAATGTGTAACAAACTGTCAAAACAGACATTTGGTAGCATGATTTTTGAAGAGGGGGAAAATGTTGTTGAAATGTCAAATGTCAAAAAGGTAGCAAAAGCAGTCAACCAAAGACAAGCACATCTCTTCTCCAGAGATATCACTAAATCACAATCACACCTATGATCTTCAGAAGCCTATATTTGGGATTTGAAGGGTAGTCTTTGTCTCATTCCCTCTTGAGAATGAACATTTGTCTAAATAATTTCTCCTCAGTGTTTGGGAAATTTGTTGTGACTCTATCTATATAATTTCTTTTTAACATTGTTTTAATCTTACTACTAATCTTACTACTAGATCATATTGTGCAAAATTTTACAGATACAATACATTCCTTCTGTTACCTTTCATGATCCTACAAGCTAGACTCCAGCAGTATGTGGATCGAGAACTACCAGAAGTATAGGCAGGATTTCGAAGAGGCAGAGGAACTAGAGATCAAATTGCCAACATACGCTGGATCATGGAGAAAGCTAGAGAGTTCCAGAAAAACATCTACTTCTGCTTCATTGACTATGCCAAAGCCTTTGATTGTGTGGATCATAACAAACTCTGGCAAGTCCTTAAAGAGATGGGCGTACCAGACCATTTTATTTGTCTCTTGAGAAACCTATATGTGGGCCAAGAAGCAACAGTGAGAACTGGTTGGTTCAAAATTGGGAAAGAAGTCCGGCAAGGCTGTATACTGTTGCCCTGCCTATTTAACTTATATGCAGAGCACATCATGAGAAAGGCAGGGCTAGATGAATCCAAAGCTAGAATTAAGATTGCCGGAAGTAATATCAACAACCTAAGATATGCAGATGATACCAGAAAGTGAAGAACTAAAGAGCCTCGTGTTGCGGGTGAAGAAGGAGAGTGCAAAACATGGGTTGAAACTTAACATTAAGAAAACCAAGATCATGGCATTCGGCCCTCTCAATTCCTGGCAAATAGATGGGGAAGAAATGGAGATAGTGACAGATTTTATTTTCCTGGGCTCCAAGATCACTGCAGATGGGGACTGTAGCCAAGAAATTAAAAGACGCTTGCTCCTCGGGAGGAAAGTCATGGCAAATCTAGACAGCACACTAAAAAGCAGAGATATCACCCTGTCAACAAAAGTGTGTATAGTCAAGGCTATGGTCTTCCCAGTTGCAATGTATGGCAGTGAAAGTTGGACCATAAAAAAGGCTGAGCGCCAAAGAATTGAGGCCTTTGAACTATGGTGCTGGAGAAGACTCCTGCGAGTCCCTTGGACTGCAAGGAGATCAAACCGGTCAGTCCTAGAGGAGATCAACCCTGACTGCTCTTTAGAAGGCCAGATCCTGAAGCTAAAACTCAAATACTTTGGCCACCTAATGAGAAGGTAGGACTCACTGGAGAAGAGCCTAATGCTGGGAAAGATTGAGGGCAATAGAAGAAGGAGACAACAGAGAATGAGGTGGCTGGATGGAGTCACTGAAGCAGTAGGCGTGAGCTTAAATGGACTCCAGAAGATGGTAGAGGACAGGAAGGCCTGGAGGAACGTTGTCCATAGGGTCACGATGGGTCGGACAAGACTTCGCAGCTAACAACAACAACAACCTTTATTGTCATTTTTTACAGTGGGCACAATGACACACATCAAAAATGAAATTTAGTTGCCCACTCTCAAAGTGAATACATACATGACACACACCTAAACATAGTATATAGAACATATATATACTATATACAACATATGTAGAGACCTACACCCCTACATATACATAACATATGAATATTAAACACTGTCCAACTTGAGTATATAACAGGAGGAAGCTTGAGAGTTCACAAGGTTTATATTTAAGCCTAATAAATATAAATATATGCATGCACACAGAAACAGAAGCTTCTGAAGATACACACACCCAAACACATGTATGTGCCTATATGTATGCATGTATGTAAAGGTAAAGGTAAAGTTTCCCCCGCACATGCGTGCTAGTCATTTCCGACTCTAGGGGCCGGTGCTCATCTCTGTTTCAAAGCCGAAGAGCCAGCGCTTGTCCGAGGATGTCTCCGTGGTCATGTGGCCAGCATGACTAGACGCCAAAGGCGCACGGAACGCTGTTACCTTCCCACCGTAGTGGTCCCTATTTTTCTACTTGCATTTTTACGTGCTTTCGAACTGCTAGGTTGGCAGAAGCTGGGACGAGTAACAGGCGCTCACTCTGTTATGCGGCACTCGGGATTCAACCCGCCAAACTGCCGACCTTCCGATCAACAAGCTCAGCGTCCTAACCCACTGAGCCACCGCGTCCCTATGCATGTATGTATAAGTGTGCAAAAAGATTTTATTTATTTATTTATTTATTTTATTAGATTTATATATCGCCCTTTCCCGAAAGACTCAGGGCGGTTTACAAGGTATTTAAAACCAAACCAGTACAAAAGTTAAAAACAATTTTAAAAAAAGATTAAATCATCCCTAAAAATAAAAACCCCAGTTAAAAATTCTCAGCCAGGCCGGAGAGCTCAAAGAGCCAGGTCTTCAGATCCTGGCAAAATGAACGAAGGTCGGGGGCAGTCCTAAGCTCCACGGGCAGCTGGTTCTAGAGGGCAGGCGCACCCACAGAGAAGGCCCTTCCCCTGGGTGTTATCCGCCGGCAGTCTTTTACTGGCGGCACTCTGAGAAGACCCTCCCTGTGTGAGCGCACTGGACGAAGGGAACTTGATGCTGGCAGCAGGTGTTCCCTCAGATATCCCGGACCCAAGCCATTTAGGGCTTTATAGGTCATCACCAGCACCTTGAATCTCACCCGGAGGGCAACCGGAAGCCAATGCAGCTCGCGGAGTAGAGGTGTTACATGGGAGTATTGGGAAACCCCCATCACAACTCGCGCGGCCGCATTCTGCACCAGCTGAAGCCTCCGAGTGGTCCTCAAGGGCAGCCCCATGTAGAGAGCATTGCAGTAATCCAGACGGGAGGTCACGAGTGCATGAGTGACTGTGCGTAGGGCATCTCGGTCTAGATAGGGTTGCAACTGGCGCACCAGGCGAACCTGGGCAAAAGATTACTTGTTGCTTAGATAAAGGAAAAAGATAATTACCTGTATGAGTTCTAGGTGGGACATGCCTTTATTAGCTGCATCCTGACATCTGGAGACCATAACCTCAGGAAATATTGATTGCTATGATGGGAAAGAAAGAAAAGCAGGATAATGTAATGAATTTGGACTGTTATATACTGTATCATGGTGTTCTTAAACATATTGTTTTAATACCAAAGGGAAAAAATGGTCTGAATACTAAATTGTGCATTTAGATTTTTTAAAAAGTTTATTGCGCTTATACTTCTAGTGGAAACCCCTACTAAAATTGTAAAAGTTTGGCTTTCAGTTTTCCACAAATGTTATTTTACGTTTACTCTTTTTGGTGGAGTGGGGTATTTATGAGTCAGTACCAATTCCTGTTGACTACCTGGACTAATCCCTGGATTTTTCTTGCCATGATTTTTCAAAAGTGATTTGCCATTGCCTTCTTCCTAGGAGTGTATGACTGGTCCAATGTCACCCAGCTGACTTTGTACCTATATTAATTATTGTTTTAATATAACTTATCTTCTGCATTTGGGCATTAGGGTTTAATTTGTTTTCAATTTCTGTATTTGTGCATTTTGATATTTTTGTCACTGTTCACCGCCCTGAGTCCTTGGGGAGAAGGGCGGTATACAAATCAAATCAATCAATCAATCAATCAATAAATAAATAAATAAAGAGGGACTATAGCTTGTAGTCTCCTGGTTTCTAGCCTGGTGACTTAACCAATACATTAAACTGGCTCTTTATAATTATTCCAATACCTAATATAAAAGGAATGATTATTAAATTAGATTGCCATCCTAGAGCAAAATTTTAATATTTTTCTGAAGCATACATTTAATCATAAAGTATAAAAGGTAGAAAACAATGGTTTCTGTAGAAAGAATATTTTCAGAATCATGCTTCTCAAATTTTCTTCAATCATGGACAATTCAATAAATATTTTTAAAGTATGAGCACTGCCCAGTGAAACAAACATATCCTTCACAACAATTTGTATTTTAATAGCGTGGAAGCTCACTTTGGGGAGGAGGTAAATAGGTTTTCTGGAATGTAGTAAACATGTTGTTTATATTACTACCACTTCTTTGCTTTAGTGAACCAGTTTTCAGTTTCTGTACTGATCTATTTTCACAAACTAACCAAGTGTTATAAGGCAAGCAGTTATGGATTACTGGTGATCTAGGGATCACATTGTGAGAATCATTATTTTTGGGATTAACATTAGAGATGTGAAACACAGAGGGTTTTTCTTTTACTAAACAATAGCATATGGGAACACTATTTCATTTCTGAAATTTGGAATTGTTTAAAAATGAAAAATGAAATAACTGCAAATTACAGGAATGAAATGATGTTTGTTGCTACTTTTAAGGTTATTCCAACTTACTGGTGAGCTCTTGAACAACTCATATTTAGCGTAATTCTTCCTGAAGACAAACCGACTGTCACCTCCCACAGGCCATGTGGCCTGAACCTCTACCACAGACTCATGGTCTTCTAAGATCCGCTCTGGAGAAAAGGCGGGGGAAAAAAAACACACTACATTAATATCATATGTACATACAGACAAGCAAGTGGAAAAATCTGATCGCCATCATGTTTAATTATCTGATCTCACTTTGTAATCAAGTTTTCCCCCAACAGTCTTTGAAGTGAACATTTTAGATTTCAGGTAAGGAAATCAGGTAGGAGTTTTGGTTTCCTCTATATAGAAAAATAAATAATATTTTCTCCTTGATACTCTAAATCTTTAGGTCCTAGGAATTATTTTATATGGTGAAGCATCCTTTCACATGGAACCAATAGCAGAACAGGTTTACAACCTAAGTGACAACTAGGCCGCCCAAAAGTGAACACGAGCATATTTGCTTCTTGTTGCAAAAAGTTCCTTTTTATTTGTAAAAACATTCCTGGATATATCTGACAGAATGCATGTTTGTGGATGTGAATGCATGTACATGCACATGTATACTCGTAGTCTGGACTTTTTTTTTCTTTTCCTCCTCACCCAGAGATAAGTGATGATAGACCTCTACTAAAGACCAGCAGTCATCATGCAAAGAATGGGTTTTCTGCACCAGCATCTCACAAACATGACGGGCCGTGGTCCCTGCTGTGACTTCCAAAGAGCAGCAAGTATGATCTTCACTGTAAACTTTTACTACCTGTGAGAATAAGATCCAAGAATAAGCTCAAACACTTAAAAGGACTGGCCTGTTCAATTCTGTGAGCAAAATTATAAGAACAACTTTTAAGAATTCTTAAATTGACATAAAATTCATTACTCCAATTTCCTGTTTTTTCTTTCTAAGTATTTTTTAAAGAAACTTCTAAACAATAACAGTGTACAATAACTTGTACTTCATTCTTTTAAAATGATATGGCAGCAAAAATATTATACACACAAAGAAAGAAAGACTCTGAAATACACATAAAGGAGGTTAGTGAAGATGACAGAATTTGCAAAATGGCTAAATTGACTTGCCCGGTTAGGGAAAAGATAACAAATACATTTGTCAGTGACTTGAAACCCTTCAAGGTCTTTTTTCTGAAAATGGAAAAAATGAACTGATAATCAGAAAGGGTAGGATATAGAAAGAAGGGAGCCATGATATAGCTATAAAGAATAAAATATAAATGCATGTATAACTGCTGTAAAGAAAATTGAAAGTTGCTTGTTTATATCTTTTTTCTTTTTATTTCTTTTCTGCATTTTCTTTTATTTCTTACTTATTCACTTATCCTTTCCTTTTCCTTTAAATTTGTAAATTTTTATCCTGTTTTTAAAAAACCCTTCAATAAAATTAATATAGCTTGTACTTCATTCTTAGGGTTCAGTTTTTTGCTGCTTGACATAATCTCTGCAATCAGCTACAGATGGAAGAACCCATCTAACTGGTGGTTGCCAGATTAATATGTAAACTGACACATTGGTAAGAAAGTTCTCTGAATTTTGCAATGTAGCTCTCAACAAACAACAAAATGTGCATCTAGAATTCTATCATGGGGAAAACACATACTAAAAAAGGATACACTGAGAGATATGTGCCTCGTTACACAGACATCTTATTAAAAGAATCATCAAGAATGAATATGTGGTCCAAAAACATGAAAGTTGAAGGAAACAAAAGAGACACATTCATTTATCTTCAGCTATGATGGTGATTCCAACATGATCGTCCATTGAAAAGTGATAACTACCAAGGTCAGTGAATAAACTATTGCACCAAGGAAAGCCTCAAAGCCCTCAGCAATGTAAAGGATTCTATCAGCTTGTTCAGAAAACATAGGGATAAATTCTTCAACAAATGAAAGTTAGGGAGAAAAATATATTTTGGTTTATCCATTTTCTATGTTTTTCAAATGTCCAGATTGTTTCAGGTAACTCATTTACCATTAGCTATTACAACCTGATTTACATGTGTATCAAAATTACCTGTTCAAGACTTACATACCTCAATATATCATGCACGAAGGCAATCACCAATCAAAAAACAGGAAAGGATGTTGCTTTCCTATCTCCTACATTTCTCCTACATGTTTGGTTGGCTACAACGTCAAATGACCCAGCCCTGATTTTATGTTTTTATGAATTAGTCAATTCTGAACTATCTCTGCTACAATCCAGTTATTCCACAAGAGGGAGTAAATCTGTTATTCAAGTAACAAGTAATTCAGTTAAATATATTATGCTTAAAGATAATTAAAGATATACTGTTCAGTTTATTAAATGAGAGTATCCAAAACAAGTTCTCATAATTATTGATAGTCCTGTATTCTAATGCCTGATGATGAAGGGGAAATATATTATACATATATTTAGATTTTCTCTTTATTATTATTTTATATAAACATGATATTCAAAAGAGATTCTTAAGGCTCATTTTAAGCCTTAAAAAAAGAGATAGGATGGGATGTGTGTCTTTTAAAGATTCCTCCACAGTTAAATTCAAATTCCCAGGCTATTTGTGATGGAAAGAAGAAAACTTCTTCTGAACTGTGGTAAACACTCAGTTTGTATTATTAAATATATTTGATGTCCATTTAATTGTTTTGTTTACATTTCAACTCTTCTATAGTTGTATAAAAGCTATTAATAAAGCAGGGCACAATCCCTCTAAAGAACAGGGCTCTAGTTCATCTAGTAAAAATCCATCTTCAAGATGCCAGTAGTTGAATTTGATAATTCAAATTATTGAATTATTATTATTTTCTCAGTCTCATGTTTTTCCCCAAACATATGACAAGATTGACAACAGTTGCTGGCTTGATATTCTATCTAACTTGATCATAGGTGAAAGGCAGAATGTCATAAGTAAATGTCCTTATAAAGGCATGAAGTTATATCTGAATGTGGCTGACATTCCTCCCTCTAACACATATGACTTAATACAACTAAGTTTGGGTGGAATCCAGCATTTCCTTTGTTCCAACCATGTCTCCTTTTACCATTTTGGCCTTTGTCTCAGCATCTCTTCCTTTTATTGACAGGAATCTCCACCTACAGATTTGGAATCATCAAGCAGAAAGTGGTTTCAAATTATTTCTGCTTCACGAGTGATCATTTTTAGTATTTGAATACAGATCACCAGGATATGCCAGCGTTTAGGCTAGATGGGGTGTTAAAAAACACTCCAGAAAAAGGTAAAAACACACAGTTCTGTACTGTTGCCAAGAAAGCTACTAGATACATAGTCACCAGGAGCCAAGGAGTTTTTACCTTTACTATCCCATGGCTCTTGGGCAGTGGAAATCTCAAATTTAATTTTTAATGCTGCTTTTGCTCTTATGATTTCTGTTGGTGTTACTGTTGATAACATATCACTATACAATGTGCAAAACAATGTTTATACATTAGTGAACTGATAACTCCTCTAAAAAATTCCCATTGTCATGAAGATTTTAGGGCAAACAAATTTAGATTTTGCTAAGTTCCAAACCAGTGATGGCTATACCAAAGGGATTTCTATAGTCCTTTGGTGAGTCACTTTTGCACAAGTTCCCAAAGGTATGCCACCAAACTTGTAACAACAGCAACACTGCACATTCCTTACAGGTATTTAAGGTGAAAGGCATCCTTTTTGCAAAGACTTGGCAGCTACAAAAAGTAATTTAAATTCCATGAGAAATATTAGATTTTAATAACTATACTACATAAGTAGTGGGTGCTATGTCTTAGTTTATTACTTTAGCCAAAGGTATGCCTTTAATTGCACTGAGATCTAGAAAATTATTGTTTAAATTAGCATTGATGGCTGGAGGTTAATAGGCAACCAATGTCCACTGTTCCATGCAAAAGCAGTCTGAGAAACATTTAGAATACAACAAACAAATAAGAAATGAAGTAGTTTTTGCCACTAGCACTAAGCACTAATCTTTGGAAAGAAGAGATTATGCACTTACGGAATATATTAATTTATGAGAGCTGTAATATATAAGCTACAAAAATAATTAACATCATTGGATGGCAGCAAAGATTTAGAGTTCTCTGTGACTGTTACCTAGTAGCCATCAGCTTTTTATAGCTCAGATAGAGTACACCTAACTTATTTTTCAATAATTTTCAAATTATTGCCTTAGGCTATTACAACTTTAATAACACCCTGATCAACAGAAATCATTGAATGAAGGGCATGTTTGGTTTTGGTTTTATAGTTTGCAGGTAAAAAAAAAATCATCACGGGGCATGGTGGTGTAACCTGTAATTTCCATTGCTTCTTACTTAGTTCCCATTGCTTCTACAAGATTGAAATTGCTAGAAGTTATACTTCAGAAATATTTGGAGAATCACTGTTTTCCCACTGCTGCACTGAAGACTGCAAATGAAACTTCTGTTAATACAAAAGTATAGGGATCAGATGAGAGAGAGAAATGTTTAGTTTATAAAAATGTATGGTCACTGGTCATTTTCAGAGTTGAATAATGCATGATGGCTTCATCACATCTTGTCTGTGCCTTAGTACTTGGAAATAAAAATGTAGAGTGTGAAATCAATGTGTTTTCTAATTGTGGAAAAAAAATCTTCAGTATTACTTTCTAAATTCAATCTGTGGGATCGCAGCCAACTTGGCCACTACTTTCCATGCTCTTCTATGTTCCATATTAAATTACTGTACTACCATTCATGATATATGGAGCTTTCTGTGAACACTAATTACTGATCTGGACAATTTAATATGTCCTTTTAAAGGCAATGGAAATGAAATCAGTTCCCACATTTGAAATGGAGTGAACGTATCCTTTAAAATTTGAAATGGTCAGCTGGATCAATAACTTTCACTGAAAGCAATAAATCCAATCAGTTACAATATAATGTCAAAAACTCTTCACATGTTAACACTTGAGGATACCAGTCTGAAAAGGGTGCTATATTTATCAGAATTACTATATAAAATTGAAAGAAAGACTAGCCTCTCTCCGTGAAATAATTTAAATTCAAAACGGAAATGGCATTCTCGATTGACTGGGAATCTTATAATGGAGATAAAATGAATTTTTAAATTTTAAGCAATACTTCTTTCAGGTATGCCGCTTTTTCTTAATGCAGTTCTGATGTTGTCTCTTTAAGTTCATCATAGAATTTATTGTTATTTGTTGTGATATAAATGTGGATTATTTATTTAATAAAAACATATTATTACAATTTCTATTAGCAATCATAACAAGACAGCAAGAATAAGATGCTTTAAAGTTCTTTGATGTGAGGCACAGGCAGGCTAACGAACCAGCTGATAGGAGATTATCAGCTGATTTGTTAGCCTGCCTCTGCCTCACATCAAAGTCCTTTTTTTAAAGCCTATCTTTAGATAAGAAACCAAAGAGACATCAAATGGACTCCAATACTTACAAAGCAGCTGGAAGCCTTCCATCCCATAATTAAAGACTCCCAGCAGAGGCTCCCAGGCTAGTTAAACAAAACCTGAGAATCCTGGCAACAATATCTAAGGGAACCAGCCTCGCCATATCTTGTCCTATGAACTCAGAGTCCAAAGCTGTAATTTTCCCTTGACTGTTCCTTTTCTCCATACTTTATGGAAGGGGAAAAACAATGGGTAAAGCTGAATGTTATGGGTTCAACTGTCAGCTCTTAAGAATAGAGAAGGCTCAGATTATGTTGTAATGATATTCTAGAACCAAATCATGGATATTTCAAAGAGAGTGAATTAGTGATTGGTTGATTTTTTTGCAACATGGCTGGCTGAAGCATGGTTAGCTAGTTCACAACTCACTGTGTTAGGATGGAACTTAACAAAGAATTTCAGAGAGCTTTTAGAATTAACAAGAAAACAGAATTACAGTATTTATAAAGATATAGAAAAAT
Source organism: Vipera ursinii (assembly GCF_947247035.1). Lineage (NCBI taxonomy): Eukaryota > Metazoa > Chordata > Lepidosauria > Squamata > Viperidae > Vipera > Vipera ursinii. The sequence continues at coordinate 37,770,622 of NC_139517.1, forward strand.
AAAGAAATATTACAAGAGATCTCCAAACTAAATGATTTATTTAAAAATGGTTGATTAAAAATAGTGTCTGGAATCATATGTTGCATGAAGCAAAATAAAAAGAAATACATTTGCACAATGTGTGAATCTAGCCAATTATAATACCTTGTCAGGTTATTTAGCTATAACTCATTCTTACTGTGAGCCAGCAGGCAATTTTCACTTAATTTTTATACATGACTGCCCTTTTTTTTGTAGTCCTGCCAAAATGTACCTTGGTATACTTTTTATCATCTTTGAATTGCAAGACTCAAAAACAAACTCCCTGAAACTGGCTCCTTTCAAAAGAAACGTATGGAATTGAAATCAATCATTTGTACAGGCTATCACATTGGGAGAAGCTACTATAAACTTGGCATTTATGTGTAGCTGTGATGAGAGGGAAAGTTCCCTTAGGCCTTTGTTCAGAGGCAGGTTTACTATGCTTCTGTTTCACTCCAGCTTTGGAAGAAAAAAAAAGAACCTGTAAAATGAGTTTGTCCTAAGAGTTCAATCCTAAAGATTTTGTACCTTTGTCCATGAAATTTTCTTGAATACTCATGGTCTTCTTCTGAAATACTTTCTTGGTTTGTAGTTTGGTCTTTATCCTGGGATTATCTAGGAGCCCAAGCTTTTCCCAGATTAGTCAAATCAAATAGATATTGCTACCTAGCTGGACCAGTAAGCAGAAATCGGTATAGCCCTGGGGCATCTTCCTCTTTCCCCAAATGCAAATGGATACACTTACATGAGAGCCACCTTCACGCTGTGATCCTGGCCCCAGTGTGGAGCTGGTGAGGATAGGTGAGTTTGAGGGGCTACAGAGTTCTGGAAAAGGGTTTGGGATAGAAGGCAAAGATAAGGTGCGCGGCTTTTCCTCCATTTTTCTAAAGGGAAAAAATGGAAAGATTGTTATAAATGGGTTAACTACTAATAGGACATCTGGGTTAGTTAATAATGTCATTATTACTATTATTGGAGTACGCTTTATCCTAAGTTTATATTCCCTCAGAGGTAATCTGGTAATCATGTTATCTACATGTACAGCGTGGCCATTACTGAAACATGAATATTTCAGTGTCTATCAAAGTTTCTGAGGCATCATAAGAAACAAGATGTAGGTGTACATATTTATCTAAGCAGTAACCAGGAAGTCAAAGTGGCCTACATGACATGGCAAGTGGTCTAGCCCTGCAATTCAAATCAAGTGTTCCTCACAGAGACATGGTGGATGCAGTTGAGGATGCTGTACAGCACTGGAGGTTTTTAAGAAGAGATTGGACAACCATTTCTCTGAAATGGTCTAGAGTTTCCTACTTGAGCAGGAGGTTGGACTATAAGACTTCCAAGGTCCTTTCCATGTCTGTTATTCTGTAGCCAGAACCAAATATGGATGAGACATTCATTATCTCTTGGAAATCAATATTTTTTTCTGACACCCTCTATTTTTTTTAATCCCACAAGCAGCAAGCTGCAGAGAAGAGGCAGATAATTCCTACCAGAAGTCTGAACTCATCTGTTGCATATAATTATTTCAGATCAATATATCACATTCAACATTTATTGCACAAACTTTAGATCACTCTGCATTTGTTCATAGAGAGCTCATTCAATAGTCAGTAGACTCAGCAAACTTGCTATATCCATTTTTGTGTGCCACTAATACTGTGAGCAGACAAGAAAGCAAATATTTAATTCTTTTGGCATTTTCTTCCCCAACCCTTCTGTATTATTGCAGGTTTGTAATCTATATGCATGGCCATTACTGAGGATGAAAGTTTGCACATCTACCAAAGCATCTTGAGGCACCACAAGACACAAGGTGTGCAGATTTACCAAGGAATTCAAAATGCTCTACATAGCGTGGCAAGTGGCCTAGCACTGCAGCTCAAAATTAACTGTTCCTCAGTTTCAGAATTAAAATGAAATCAAGTAACTGTAGATCAAGAATGTACAAGAAAATATGTCATAATGAGTAACAGAATGGCTGATTACATCCATGTTTTTGTTTTGTTCCAAACGGCCATTGGCATACAGACTCAGCAGATTATCTCAAAGGAAGTGTGATCATCACAGAAAAAAGTTATCTATCCTGTCAAATGAAAGATTTGCATACTACCCATAAGCCTTAATTCTAATATTTCATTTTGATCATAAAATGATAAACTTAATAAACTGTGGATAAAACTAACAATCTATTTTTCTTATTACCCCACACACCTACTTCACGGTCTGTTTCTGTTGCTCCCCTCTGGGAGGAGGTTTTGAAGTATTTATACATTCTGTAACAGCTTTGTTCCTTATGTCATCCATCTTGTAAATTTGCAGGATTCTTTTTTTTTCACCATGTATATGTGTACATTTAAACTAGACTGTGAGGTTTCTCTATGTCATATACGTGTGTTTATGTGGGTATATAAATAATGGTATTTTTTGAGAGCTGAATACAATGAAATTTCATTTTAATGTATGCTGATTAGTGTACATTTAAAGTGACAATATTCTATTCTATTCTATTCTATTCTATTCTATTCTATTCTATTCTATTCTATTCTATTCTATTCTATTCTATTCTATTCTAGTCCAACTAAAACAGAAAAAGCTATTAGCATATGAGCCACATCTCATTTTTCCCTATTTTTAGATGAGATACAAATATACCTTGGACAATCATTAATTCAAGCAGATTTTGAGACTTCCCATAATTTTTCCTATTTTTCATGAAGTGGAAAACACAAGGCAGAGTCATTGCATTATTCACTAATAAGCTTGGTGTATCTTATATTCTTCTCATGTTCAGAAATAATTTTTTATTAATAGTTATTTGTGGCACAGTCATTGATTCCACAGAAAGCTGAAAGGTCAGACTAAATTTTTTCACAACTGATTTCTACTTGTATAAAAATGAGCCTTTTGTGGTATCAAATGATTTGCTCCATTGTAACCTACCTATTTGCTTGGATGAACAGAGGTTGAGAACGTTTGACCATATCTGTGTGGGCTAGAAAATTGCTCTGGTCACCATTGCAGAGAGGATTGCCATTGGAAAGGGCTCCAGTGTGATCAGATGGCAGTTCACCATCATAAGAGTTGCCCAACATCCTGTTAAGGGTTTTTCTGGGAGTTCCAAGATCCATGTCATTATCTGTAACAAATAATAATTTGACTAACTGTTCCAAAATAAGGTAATGCAAATATTCAGATAGAACAAGATTCTGAAAGATAAATGCAAGTTTTTTTTAAAGCAATTCTTTGAAACATTGTTGCATTTCATTTTCTTTTTTTTAACATGAAAAGTTGCTGGTTTTAGGATGTGATAGGATCGTGTAATTAAATAAGTTCACCGTAAAGCTATGTAACACTTTATATTCAAAGGGCAAAAAGATGTGCATGGTTAATGAAATGGTTAATGATAATGGTTAATGAAACAAGTAACAAGTTTTCAATATTATTACAATTATCCCATTCTAGCTTAGACAGTAAAACTCAGCTCAAACATTGTTTATTTGTAAAACATATGAATCACCTTTAAATTCTTAAAGTGACATAGACAATTAAAACATTGTTTATACTGCTGAAGAATGCATTATTACAGTCTTTGGTAAAGCTCCAAGAGAAATTATCTCCCCGAGCTAATTTGCTAGCACTGCAGGAGCATAATAAATGGGTTAGGGTTAGGATTAGGGTCTCACCAAGGCAATTAGTCAGTGATCTGGTTGATAAGAAAAAGCAGCATCTCTCTCATATCAGCTCTAGAATATCTGGATATGAGTATTGTCAATGGGTTCCCTTAAACTCAAATACTGTAATGATGTGAGGTAAACCATACAGAAAGCACATAGTTAATTGTACAGTTGATTCAAGTCCCAAAGGAGAATAGAAGCCTCAATTCACTCTTGTGAATAATAAGTATAAGATGGCAGTATGCAAGACAAATCTGAATTAAAATAAACAAGATTTGTTTTAACCATGGTTTCTTGAATAATGAAATATATGGTTATGTTAAGTAATAAACTCATCACATTGTGCCAAAACAAAGCAACCTACAATATAGCTTAGTACAATGTGTGACATGTAGCCATTTAATTTCTCAGTTTTAATTAACACAGGGAAACTTTAGTTATTTTTAATTTTCTGAACATTTATTTCCACTATGTGGAATATAGTGTTTTATATGACAGTCTATGTGGCTATCCCAATACTTGGGTCATTCTGGGGTGGGGGGTTTTTTGTATGCAACTATCCTAATGTGTACTATGTTGAAACACAGCAATATTATTTATTTTGATTTGATTTAACCCTACCTTATTTATAAGTAACTTAAAGTGGCCAATATAAATAATACTTATTATTATTATTTTCCTCACAACAACAACCCTGTGAGATGAGTTGGCTTGAGAGTGAGTGAGTGGCCCAAGGTCACCCAGCCAGTTTACATGCCTAAGGCAGGACTAGTACTCATCGTTTCCTGGTTTCTAGGCCAGCAGCTTAACCACTACACCAAGCTGTCATTTTTACACAAATCTCCAAATATACTCTGATTCATATGCAGGTTTTTTTTTCCAAATATAAACTTTGCTGCCATCTGGCTCTGGCTTTTTCATTTATTGTTCATTGAAAAATATAACATCCAGTATATGTGTTAATATAAACTTGATGATAATTGTGATATGGGAGAGTGATATAAGAGAATAACATATGCAACAATGCATGGACAGAAGAATTGATAAGAGTATAACAATGAGGCTGGTAACCTCTCTCTCCTCCTAAAATAAACTCTGAACAATCCATTCAAGCAAATTATGATGCCAATGCTGTATGAATTAATACTGAGGTCCAAATTATAGGCATATTTCTGAAAACAGATACATTGCAAGAACCAAAATATGAAATTGTATAATAACCTCATCCAGCCTGATTCCTTTCCAGATATATGATCTTCAATGCCCAAATTCTCCAGCTACCATGATTATGTTGTCAATAATGAGAACTAAAATCTATACTTCTGAAAGATATACTAGGCTGCGATTGGAAAAAAAAACCTACCCCATAATATACAAGGTTCTTTTCCAGAATTTAATTTTTAGAACATGTTTCCAGCCCCTTTCATATACAGGAAAAATGCAGAAATAATTTTCTACCCAATTTCTCATAATGTATTTCTCATAGTTTTTGTACTGTAGATACATTCTTTTCTGACACAGAAAAGGCTTTAAAACTATTAAATCAAATAGAATAGGCAACAGATCTACTAGGAAGATGTATGACTGAATTCATTAGGATGTACACCTGGGTAAAACTGTGTAGAATTATAAATATCATTCAGGTAAAAATTCTGGGAAATGGAGAATATGCAAAATTAAATTAAAAAAATAAAGGAAAGTACATTGAAGTACCATCTGTGTCAAAAGAAATTAGTAACATTCAGTCACATAGAATCAATATGGCTATAAATCTAACTGGATCCCAGCATTACTAACCTTAGAACCTTGTGCCAGTTTGCATAAGGCTGCATTTGAGATAAACATATTTCAATGTCTCTCAAAGACAAGAAACAATAAACCTGTCAATTTCCCATGTATTCATTGTAGGTAATTCCTTCTCAAATGCAACAGACTCACATAGGTCAATGGGAATTCTAATATCTAGTTCATACTCACATTTCTATTTATCATTTTTGGTTCAAATGTACATGTTTTTACCGCTCAGCAGAATTTTTTTTAAAAAACCTAGAGCTCCTAGTGTTCATTTCCTTGTTCACCTATGACTTCATTATCAGTATCAGGTAAAGGTGACTCAAGAGTTCTTTGGGTTAAAGAAGCAATGATGACAGAGTTCAAAAAGCAATTCAGGTGGCATGGGAAGTTATCAGAAAGTCTAATCTCACACACCCTTTGTTGTATTGTGCCAACCACTTTTGTGCTTCATGGTGAAACTATGTTTGTTGCTCCATCATTCTCATGAGAGTGACGAAGTGGCTGGGTATATTTTGATAAAATACTACACAAAAGTCTTTGTTGTAAATTACCACAAGATACTATAAGAAGGTATGGCCATTAATATGGAATCTTGCTTAATCTGAATTACTCCTGTCATTCACAAAGAGCAGCAGGAGACATTGAGATCTTGTCCCTTCGTGAGAAACCCTCCTAAGAATGAATATTTTGTCAGTTTCTAGTCACAGACTTTCAGGTTTGCCATCTCAGCAGGAAAAACTACAAATAGCAACCTATTTGTATTCAAGTCCTGCCTTAGCCATGGAAGCCAATGGGGTGACTTTGGGCCATTAATCTCTCTCAGCACAACCCACCTCACAAGGTTGTTGTTATGGAGAGAATAGGAGGAGGAAGGAGGATTAGATGTGTTCACTGTGAGTTATTTGTAAAAAAATTTAAAAGGAGGGATATGAATGAATGAATGAATAAACAAATAAATAAATCAGTTCTTGACCAGCAGTCTTGCAGAATCCCAAATTACCAAGAGCTTCACTGGTAAAACCACAAAAACTATTACTTTAGGCAACATTACTATCCAGATAAATCTACCCTCACAAATCAGTGTAAATTATTTTTGACCCTTTCAAAGGCACTCTTAAAACTATTCCCCTTTTAAAAAATTCCCAACACAGATTGCATGGGCACAGTTCTTTGTCACCAGGGTAAATATTGGTTATTTATAAGTCTGACTGACAAAAAAAACTGTAAAAGGGACAAAGATAAAATCTGTAGATTTCTTTATTCTCCCAAATGGAGCCTAAACAATCAGAGCTCTCCAATTAAGGAAAGACTTTTGGTCTCCTCCAAAACAAAACAGTGGCACACCCTGGACTATACCACTTCAGATTCCATGGGTGTGAGAGATCACGTGACCAAGCAGCTCTAAATTCAGTGACAGAAATAAAGGTGTTGGTGAAAATCTGGAGGAGGAGCCTTCAAAGCATTTAATCATATGATATCCTCTCTCCGCCCCCAGTTTCTACTTTGACCTGGCACAGGCATATTAGCAAACTAGGTCAACAATGCAGCCATGAACAAATAAATATGAATAATGATCTAAAAGTAACTCAGTGGTTAAATTAGTCCCACTGCATAAATTAATTTTAGTTTTTGGATAGTACAATTATTGTAATGCAACTCTCAGCTCGAAGCAGTTCAGTTTGCATTTAAGAAAATATCCTGAAAACAGGATCAGGTTCACAGATTAGGACCTTATGGTTTCCCACTCTGCAGGAATAATATATACTAAATAACATGTTCTTAGTTGATTTCTATGCACAGTGCAGAAAATTCCTGCACTGGTGGCATATGAATTTTTCTGTAAATATAAAAGATGTAAAAACTGCAAAAAGTACACCATTTGTCTGAAAAGATGTGGGTGAGATTACTATATACTCTGGTTTAACTGGGATTGTCCCAATTATACATACATTGGTTTAAAAAATGTCCGGGAAGTAGGGCTACAGAACTGCAAAGGGAGAGAAGAAATTTGTCATTTCCCCCCCCCCCCCACCTTTACAAGTAAAGGAATTTCAATAATTAAATCTGTGCTCTGGATTAGCTGAATAAAGTCCCTCCCTCCTTTGCTTTTGCAAATTGTGTAGGCAATTGAAAAAGCATTGAAAGAATTCTAAATCCTCTGCCCTGATTTTACTACTTTAAAATATAATAAGTCTATGATATTGCAAAATTGGGGGCAGGTGATCAACATTTAAACCATTTGTATGCCCTTTCTTCATATTATATCATGGTTGGGTTCATGCACCATGCTAGGATAGGTTAAAATGGCTTTGGATCATTTGTAATTCATTGTATTGTGGGAAGCCAGCCTTAGTATGAGGACTAAATGCAACTTGATAAGTCATATTAGATTATTTGGTTAGACATAACATGTTACATGAACACAGCAACTGTTTTTGTTAAATTGGAATTAGTTTTCAGTGTTGTCTGTGAGCACAGCTACTTTGTTCATATTGTAGTCTGTCATTTATTAAAAGTTTTCAGGCTGATTAAAAAGTGCAAACTTACATACCACCAAAAACATAAGCAAACATAATTATCAGTATAATTGTGTAAATGGGTATGTATACATGTTGTAAGAAAACAGCAACATATAATGACTGAAATTAATTGAATAGGTCCTGCTCTTCTTAGACTTAACAGCTAAGGCTAGGCGTGAGTAGGAAGTTATGGGACTTTCAAAAAGGTGTTTGAAGATGTTGTATCTATAGGAGAAACACACATAATCATGAAGCCACCCCAAGAATTTCTTCTGTCATGTTTTGTAAATGGTACATAGGTAGTATTCTTACAGATGGTACTTTAAAAACATAATGAGACATCGGAGAAAAGATTCAAGTAGGTTGGGACTAAATTAGTTGAAGTTTTGCAAATTCTGCACCTTGCATTGTAACTGCGTGGATATCAGAGCAGCAGAGTCACAATGACGGGGAGAAGACGAATTATTTCAGCTTGCAGGCTAGCCTGCCCTAATTCACAACCTGAATAGTAGGCAACCAACATTTTTCTCCAAACTCTCTGGCAATTGTTTTCTCCTGGAAGGTAACTATTATTATCATCACTTTTTTTTTCTCCTTACAGGCGCCAATATTACCTCATATTCAATTCCAGCGGGACTAGACTTGTCACTAGGCATGAATCATCAACTCAAGATGCCAGTTTGACCCTGCTTATCAAAATCACATACCTGCATCTTTATAAGAGAAGTCATCCACCTCTTGTCAGCAGTGATGAATACTGCTAAAAAACAGCATGCATCTAAAAATGTTGCTTCCTTTACTACTGATTTGACACTGACCAATTATACTCCCTGTCATTTTTTTGCAGGGGAAGGGCTGGGCTGAGGGGGGGGGCGGGGTTAGGAAAGGAAGTAGAAATCAGGTCTACTTTATTATCCGATCTCTTTCCCTTCCATCAAAAGAAACTAGTGAGTCAGAATGTGAGATGGTGATTCAGATCTCATACCACACCCTTTGTACCGGCTCAAGCATGTCTCAGCCTTCACATACCTAGACTCTGTCTTCCAGATTCCTTTTTTTTCCCTGGAGACTTGTTGGGCGTTCAGGGGAAAACAAGCCACTCTATCTCTGGACTCAACAGTAGATGTCTGATCAGTCACAATGTGTGTTACTTATTGTAATTTACTTGTTACAATTAGAAAACAACTACCTCACCTTATGCTGTAAATAACAAAAGCAACCACTTAAAAAACTAGCATTCTCAGCAATTGTTTATGTAGATGCTGGTTGTTCTTTTCACATGACATACACCTTCACGTTAGCTCAACTTGTACTAACACCTCATGTAGGTTATTTTTTTTTGTTGTTGTTGTTGCAAAAATACGGAAGTGGTTTGCCACTCCTTCTTAGGATTGTTTTTTGTTTTACTTCTTCTAACCTACCATCTAGAATTTCCTGGTGGTTTGTCATCCAACTACTCATCATGTCTGAGCTGTTTAGTTTTTTTCAGATCAGCCAACTTATGTGCTGTAAGCACCCAGCTATGCTGCTAGTAGTATTAGCTACAATCAGCACTGTGGGTTTTACATACTGGTAGAACAGGGTGCTGGATTTGATGATCTTTACATTTCTCCCTAGCAATTTGAATGATTTTATTTCATTTTTAGCACTGGACAATTTCCAGTCATTGTTTTTAGTTTTTTATCTTTTTCAATAGGATTTCCCTCAACTGAAATTCTCATCACTCTCAGATATGCTATATTTGAGGGAAAGTATAGGCATCGACCATGGTATCTTGCTGCGACGCCTCAGGGGACTGGGAGTGGGAGGCACGGTTCTGTGTTGGTTCTCCTCCTTTCTCCAGGGTCGCTCGCAGTCGGTGCTGGCAGGGGGACAGAGGTCGACCCCGAGGCCTCTCGCTTGCGGAGTCCCTCAGGGGTCGGTCCTCTCGCCTCTCCTGTTCAACATCTACATGAAGCTGCTGGGTGAGATCATTCGCAGCTTTGGAGTAGGGTACCATCAGTATGCTGATGACACCCAGCTTTTCATCTCAACTCCAAACAATATCAGTGATGCCCTCGACGTGATGTCCCGCTGCCTGAAAGCGGTCCGGGAATGGATGGGGAGGAACAGGCTTCAACTGAACCCGGACAAGACTGAATGGCTGTACGTACTGGCAAGCCAGGATATTCAGAACGTCCCATCCCTTAACATTGGGGACAAGTTACTACCACCAGTTGATAGGGCCCGCAACCTGGGTGTCCTCCTAGACTCGCAGCTCTCCCTGGAAGATCACATAGGAGCTGTGACCAAGGGGGCCTTCTCTCGGGTTCGACTAGTTCGCCAACTACGGCCTTATCTGGACCTGGATGCCTTACGTACAGTCACCCATGCCCTTGTGACCTCTCGCCTAGACTACTGTAACGCTCTCTACATGGGGCTGCCCTTGAGATCCACTCGGAAGCTTCAACTGGTGCAAAGTGCAGCGGCACGGACACTCCTGGGAGCCTCCCGATACTCCCATATCACACCTCTCCTCCGTGCGCTGCACTGGCTTCCGGTTGCCTTCCGTGTGAAGTTCAAGGTGCTAACAATGACATACAAAGCCCTACATGGCATGGGTCCGGACTACCTACGGGAGCACCTTCTGCCAATGTCAGCACCCCACCGTCCTGTGCGCTCCCACAGAGAGGGCCTCCTCAGGGTGCCACCGCTCAAGGAGTGTTGGCTGGTGGCCCCCAGGGGGAGGGCATTCTCAGTGGGTGCGCCAGCCCTCTGGAACAGCTTACCAACCGAAATCCGGATGGCCCCCGACCTCCGCACCTTCCGGCGCGATTTAAAAACCTTCCTGTTCCAGCAGTCCAGCCTGGCATGATAGCTTTAATTGGGGGTCCCAGTTTGTTTTACTATTGTTTTTATTGTTCAATCTGTATCTCTTCCTTCCTCTGTACACCGCCCCGAGTCCCTCGGGAGAAGGGCGGTCTATAAAAACAAACAAACAAACAAACAAATAAATAAATAAATAAATAAAATAGACACAAATTCCTTCTCCAGGAAATGTTTGGTTGTATGAGCTTCTGTTTACTGTAGGATTCTCTGAAAAATATAATTTGGTCTAGTTGCCTAAGTTTTGTATGGAGATATATTCTTCTGTGATATTTAAGTACATATTTAAAATCTAGAAAAAACCAAAATGGTGATGGAGCCCCAAGAAATTCCTCCAGAATAAAACCAATTTTCAATAGTCATTTCTATTGCCAGGTTGTTGGCTTTTTTAGCATTCAATGTGATTAGGGGTCTTAGATATTAATTTCTAAAATATTATAGATTGTGAAAAATAACCAGAAATAACACAAATAAAAATCTTATTAGCTTATATGTAAAAGTATACTAAGAAACTGAAAGACAAGTATATTTGTTTTCCAAGTGTTTTACATTTTGTTAATACAGACAATTATAACTACTTACTACTTTAATAGCATCTCAATATCTCTACAAGCCCTAGAATCCTAAATGAAATGCTGAACAAGTTTTTATTTATAAATGAAGCCAATCCTTATTTCTAATTGCAAAGAAAGAAACTGCTAATCGTGGAAACACAAAATCTTGACCCTAAGTCTGATCGTGTTTCTCTGCACTTTCTTGAACCTCAAAATGATGCTACCCACTTTGGAAAATCTGGGAATTTCACAAATATTTTGTAGTTAACATTATTTTACAGAAGAAGTATAAGATATTTTAAAAAGCATAAATGAAATGGGAATAAAATACAAACAATACATCTCATCAAGTTTTTTGCTGCATAGGCAGTCATGATTTACAAAGGGTTTACTATCATAAATATCAGAAACGCCAGCTTGGTGCTGGATGAAAAATGAATTACCTCATTGGCTAGCACTCTGAAACTGGGAACATCCTGGGGAAAAAATCATGTGACTTGCAGAGTATTTACAACTTTAGAAGTGGTGCTCAGCCCTTGTAATGGAGAAGAAAGAAAACTAAAACACATGATTTGATTCTGTTCTGCATTATTCTTGGCTAATTGTGTGGCTGATTATCACTGAAAAAACCCTTTTAGCTAATGATGGCAGAAATACAAAAATATCTATAAGAGATAATTTATTATTAAATGTAGCAAATAAAAACAATACTCAAGCAGCAGAGATGAAGGAACATAATACTATAAAGAAAATGATTATTTTGCACCAAGCTGTATAAAGAGCATGTTTGGGGTAGTGATTCAAATAGCAAGCTAGAAACCAGGAGAGTGAATTCTAGCTCCATTTTAGGTATGAAAGCTGGCTGAGCTTTCTGTCAACCCAGCTCATCTCAAAGGGTAGTTGTTGTTGGGAAAATAGGAGGAGAAAGGAGAATTGTGTATGTTTATTGCTGTGAGTTATTTATAAAAACAATAAAGATGGAATATAAATAAAATAAACCCAATGCTGCTATCTTCTTCCCAGCAATCTGTACTGTATCAGAAGATGAAGGACTGAGTCAGATCAGTGTTAACTATTCCAAAGGCTATGCCAAACCAAACTTTCAAATTTCACAGGTTAGAAAGACATACCAATTTGATTCTTGTGAGCAACCATGATGTGAACTAAAGCTACAAGTCTTACTAAAAAAATCAGCACAGCTTCTGAAACATCACTGCTAATACTGAGGCCACTTTAAGAGCTAAACAATTAGTCATAGTAAATTTGAATAAAATATAGATGTATAAACACACAAATAAAGAAAACAAAATAAGTTCTATGTGTATATCTTAACTTAACTGTATATCTAACACCAAATATGCTTTTCTAGCAGTAAGTGGCAGTATCCCATCCTGCAACTCAAGAAGTTGCCTGATGTTTGTTTTCCCTCCAGAAACCTTTTCGCTCTGTGTGACTCATCCTAAAATATTCAGACACAGACAGGGATGCCCAGTATGCAATTAGCAAGTAAAATAAGTAAACAAATAAAAGAATAAGCGAAATAAAAGAATAACAGACACCAGGAAAAAAAGACATGGGAACCCCATTTAAAATTTGAGATTAAAGATGGAAGCCATATTTGAAAGGATTGAAGATAGCAGCAGCACATGAGATATTTAGAGAAATCAAGACCAAATCCTAGAGACTGAACCCCTTCCTTCCCGTTTTCCTCTGCTCACCACACAGAAAGTCAACACACCTCAAGGTCCCTATGCCTCCTCATTTCCAGTCAAACTAGTTTAGCATCATGATCTCCCACGCAAGGATGCTTGAATAACCCTTCCCTGGTAATACTTAACTGGGTTGGTATCTGGGACACTTGCAAAGAAGGACAGCTCATTTTGGCTATCAGGAAGAAAGAGCTGTAAAAATTAGATAGTGGTGGGGGAGGGGAGATGGGACAGTTTGTCGGCAAACAGAGGAGGAAATTGCTATACGGGCTTGGGGCTCAGCTGCTACAAGTGTACACATAGCAATAAATGAATGAATCAGAGGATGACAAAAAATATCCCATAATTCCATATTATGTTTCTATTTCTAATTAGATTAACCTCTCTTACCAGTTTTGGATAACTTCTCATACAAACAGGGCACAACAGCTAGTTCAAGAACTCTGCAACAGGAAAATTCACCTAGCCTAATATTTCTCTCACTCTGGTCAGCTTAATCTGGCTAATACATATTTTTCTGTCCTTTCTTACCATAGCTCAGAGATAATTGCAGAATTGTAGCATTAAAAACAGTTCTCCAAAGTATTGCCCCAAATGGAAGTCTGTTGGGCAAATCATGAAAAAGTTTTCTGAAAGAAGCTCTGTTCTTTACATTCAGCAATCCCTCACTACTGTTAATGTTAATTTTGTAATTCACCTAGGAACGTAGTGATGAACCAAGACACTGCTTAGTCTTGCATTTTGTTTCTCACCTACCAGACAGTTCTGAGATCCTCAAAAACCCTCTCCCACTGTATTCCCTTTGAATGGACAATTGGAAGATGTTATCCCCAACCAGGAAATTACACAGAATAGCCATTGCTGGATCCACAGCAGACTAGTACCATTGCCATAGCAGGTACCCATTCTGGACTTCCAGACCTTCATGCAGAAGATTCTAGATTCTAAATGTTGTCTATTGAATCCTGATATCAAAAATTAGAGGATATTCATTAAACACATGGATAGACATTATTTTAATTACATTTTACAGTATGAACATTAGTACATCCTACCTTAAGATATACTCAATAAATTTTAGTTTTTATCTTTACCACCTCGTAGCATATGGCCTTCAGTATGCCACTCAAAGGCTAAGGACAGCCTTGATTCAAGAAAGTTGAGCACCTGATATAACAGAATGTTTCCAATTATTTTGATCAATAGATTAACCATCACCACCCCAAAAAAAGAATGAAAATACTCTTCGGTCACCTTCTGGTAATGCAAAATGATACCATCAATGGGAAGTCTAAAAATTTTATTTCATTTTTACTAAACTACAAGGAAAAACATGAAAGGCATCTGGTTCTGTGGAAAAACAGGTGCTCTTCATAAAAAAGGCCCAGATTCATTTGAATTGAAAAATCTGAGACTCCAAAGTGAAGAAAGATATTTTCTTGACCTGTTGCCACTGTAACCGGTAAGAGAGATGCATAAAACATTTCCTTGGAACATGTAAGCTTAGCTGAATTGACTTTTTTCTGTTAATAGGGGATACTTTTGCTTTGCATTTCTCTCCTTAGCAGTCCAAGGTCAATATCTCTAATTTATATATGATATTCTCTACTCTCTACACATGATAAACACAACTTCTGTCAGCTTAAGGCAACACTGGGCTTTACATAAAATGTCAAAGTTTCAGTTTCCAGTTGTGGTTGGCCAGATAGGAGCCTTAAGAGATGAAACACTGCCTTAATAGTGAACTAGTGTTTGGTATCCACTGTAAACCACCCATTCTGCAGGGGCTTTGTATGTTGCAAAGGAAAGGCTGGCAGGCTATGATTCATCATCCACTTTTGTTTTTGGTAGCATCTTATTTCAAAGAGAAGTAGCCATCTAGGCTGGTCTCACTTTCAATTTCAGCTTTGCATAGCCATTGAGCCTTTTATCTTTAGGCAGATATTTATGAATTGATTAATATCAAAACGTCCTTGCTTTACTATCACAGCTGGGACCAATAACTCCATCAATGAATGACATAGTTGTTAAATGAGACTGCAATGGAGTAACAACTTTACATCCATAGCAATCGTTAAGTGAGACATCATGTGACCATGCCTTGCGATTTTACTGCCAAATTCTCTATTGAATCAGCTTGTTTGAAGCCAGATGCAAAGCAGGCAAATAATGATCCTGTGACTGTGAAACATTATGATTATAAGGGTAAGGATCAGTCATAAAGTACCTTTTTCAGCACCAATGTAACTTCCTATGGCCACTAAACAAGGTTGTCGTTAAGCAAGGACTACCTGTATTGTTTCTCAATTCTATAATAAATGCTGCATTTACTGTTCTGGGAAGAGCAAAGTATGAAGACAGTACAAATAGCATGAAAATCAGAACAAAATCTTGCTAAATTCTAACTTCCTTAAAGCTAGCTCCTATCACTTCTTTCACATACTGCAATTTGTGCCTTGTAGCCTGGGAAATGATACTCTCTTTGGAGCACATGCTCTCTCATTCAATTTGATTTAGATACTCGGGTAAAGGAGAGAACAACTCTATACATCGAACTACCTAAGGAACAGCCCAAATTCAGACACACCAGGCTGGTAAGCCTTCAGTTCCTTTCTGCAGAGGAAGCAAACCAGCCAGGGAAATGGGACAAACACATTTTATTTGACTTTTCTCTTTGGCTCTATGCCTTTCAGGAGGCCTTTTTCATGGCTGATCAAGTTTCCCAACAGTCTCAAGGTCATACCATATTCAACCGTGTGTGTGTGTGTGTGTGTGTGTGTGTGTGTGTGTGTGTGTGTGTGAGTGCCCATGAAAGGGGAGAGGCTGGGGTATAGCCAATCCACCTCTACCACCATATTCCACAATTATTCCAGTTTAACTAGTGGGAAAAATCTTAGTTACTAAATTACTATTTTGTTAAATCACTCATCTGCTGCTCTAAAAAAACACCTTTCGGAGGAATGCTTTGTAACATTTTGTTAGTTGCAACTTACTGAAATGGTCAATCTGCTGTACCATTTTCAGAGATCTCTGGCCAGGTTGCACACATTGCATGATAGAAATGTGGAAATGTTCGCCAATAGCCTTTGAGCAATTTTAAAAACTGCTTTGGAAAAGCATGGGAGGGATAGCACTTAATTTTTTCCCCATGCTAAATTACAATATTCTTCCTTCCATCTCTCCATGTCCTGCTATTTGAATCACTGGGTTGAACGCGCTTTATCCTTTGATCTATCCAGTAATCCCTTAAGATTCCCACACCTCCAGATATTTACCCAACTTTAAGATAATCCACTTCGGGATTAAAACCATATAGACCATGCCTCTTTGTGTGTAGTTATTTGATTAATTTGGACTAGGTAGAGTATGTCACTGTGAGCTACAGAAATGTTACAGCGGAGGTTTTTTGTTTTGCTTTTTTGCAATTTTCCCACACTGACTCCATGCCTTGGTTTACAAAGAAGAGAAGTTCAAGTGTTAACACATAACCCCTACTAAGAAGAAGCAGAGATAAGACCATGCAGGAAGTTGGCAGGTTGAGATGGGCACAGATCCAAACAAGGCACAATATTCAAACATTCTTTCAGGCTGTGATAAGTTGCCCCATTAGTACCCCTGTTGGCAGCATGAGCTGGAGCAGCAGCTATTTTTAAAAACAGATATAGAATGAGAAAAAGACTGCAAGTCAGCAAAAGCTGATGTAGCTTTAGCAGAAAGCAAGGCATCAAAAAGGGTTATTTAACCCTTCAGTCACAAAGTGCCAAAGCAATAAAAGCATAGTCACAATCATTATTCTTTTGTGGTGTTTACACATCTTCTGGCTGCCCCAGTCTGAATAGCCAGACAGGTATCTTGGAAAGAGAGGCCCATCCTACTCAGTAATATCACACAAGAACATAAAATAGTCTCAGATTCTCTCACATCATAAATCTGATGGGTGGTTTTGGGTAATTCCTATCCTTAAACTTGACTCAAACATCATAGAGAGACTGTGAGAATAAACAGAAAAATATTCACTATGTACACAAGCTCATAGTTCTTGCAGGAAAGGCAGTATACATTATTGCATATAAAATATATACATTTATTACACATAATCTCCTTAGGATCAAATTTTTGTAGAGTGAGTTTTGTAGAGTACATTTAGATTCTAGGCTGGACTCTTGCATTCCACTTTAATTAAATGCACCCTTCTGCTCACTTGGGAACATATATAAAAGTTATTACAGAACACGGAACAGAGAATACTGGAAACATTTACTCCATCTAATTCAGGGGTCACTAACACAGTGACTGTCAGCCACAGGATATCCATCAATGTCCAGAAATGGTGCCCACAACATTATAAAGCTAAGTAATGGAAAATGAAACTAATTTCAAAATCTCAGGATAGCATCATATGTCAGATTTTTTTCACAGTCTTACGCAAAATCTCATAAGATTTCAGATAGTGGGACAGCATGTAATTCATTGTAGTCTCACATAACACTAAAAGTCATACACCATACCTTTAAGCATATGACTGATTCCACATTATTCTTGGATATAATCAAACACATCATATTACAGTTTAATGAAATTTATGAATGTCATAGAACAGCTGAATCACAAATAAATACTTATAAAAACAAATAGTTATGTGTTTATGCAATCCATGAACTGGAAGTTATGTAAAACAAAATCATATCCAGGGATCATTTATCACAACTGAACTAAATTAGCATAACTGAGTATACCAATCAAACTCACCTCAACCAAAAATTCACTTGCAAATATTTAGCAAGCCTTTTCTTCTGTTCAATCTCCTCTATTTCCTAATAACTCACATTATACTTTAAAACCAACTTGCAATTTTGCAGCTGATCCTTGCTATTTGCTGATCTCAAATGCTTTTAGAAAGTGTTGAACATTCAAAATCTTCTATTCCCCAGATTGAACCTAATGAAAGTGGTGTTCCAGCAAACCCTGGAAGTGTTGCAATGATCCCAAAATCATGAGTAGCATGCCAGCAATATTGCATTAAAAAGCTTTTCTCCTAGATGGACTGAAAAAAATACACATCCCAAGAAAGCATTACAAGGGATTCCTGCTGGTTGCCACTTATAACTCTGAGTGCTTGCTGAATCAAGAAAAGCTGTAAAATCAATACTAGGACACATACTTTCTGCAAAGAAAAAGGCTCCCAGATATTAGTTGTTGCTAATAAAAATTAGCTAATTTGGACCAGTTTTACACTTACATAAACAATTTTTCTGTTAAAGCAGAAACAGGCTGTCCAGAATTTGAAATTTCGAATAGGAAATCAGGACACTTATGGTTTTCCTTTGCATGAAACTCACATCTAAACTCACACTGCTTTTGTTATCTTTATTAACTTCCTTGTTTTCTTTCTACAACACCGGGCATTTCTCACACTGTATGCAATGAGGAAGAAATGGGAAAATATATACTGGGCTTTTGGCATGAGAGAAAAGGCAAGTGAGCAAATATTAGTGTTATTCTGGAGTAAGGCTAGATGGTCAACAGGCTGTTGCTTAGTACACATCAGATCTGCAGCAGGCAGGTTGGTTTAGGATTCAGGGATTTCCAATATATTTAGAGGATTTCCAATATATTTAGAGGAGTTCTTGCTCGTGAAATTTATGTTATAAAGATTTTTTTTAAAAAATCCAGTTAACTTTAGGACATTTTAGTCTCAAATGCTGAGGGGCCAAATGCAATATGTTTGATTATTGCAGAATATAAAGAATAATAAAAATAATAAAACAGAGAATCCAAGGCAATTCGCATACTCAGTAAGTCTGGAACTGTACATAATAGGGAAAACATAGCATTCTCAAATCCAGTATTAATGCAAGAATGCTAGGCAATGGCAGTATTATAAATAGAACACACTCTCTCTGTCTGTCTTTCTGTCTCTTCTCATATGTGTGTGTGTGTGTGTGTGTGTGTGTGTGTGTGTGTGTGTGTGTGTGTGAGGCTTTTTTCTCATAGAACGCTCAGAACGGAGTTCTGGCACCTTTTTTGGATGGAACCTTGTAGGGTAGGCAAGGCGGGTTGTATGACATGTGTGAGTTCCGGCACCTTTTTCTTTTACAAAAAAAGCAATGTGTGTGTGTATGTATCTCAAATCATTTAGTCCTTCATTTTGTTCCGCACTATATATATTTTTTCCATGTAGGCAAAAAAGTATGCTGTGGAAATTATATCATTTGGGTATACTCCAATTTCAATCCTGAAAATGTTGTTGAGCCTATTCTTTTTTGTCCTCATCATCTGCTACTCCTAACTCCTCTAGTTATACCACTGGACAATCTCCAACCTTATAGACAACAATCTAATCCATGCCCTTGTTCAATGAGAACACCGTTTCTAATTAAAAAAGGGTTCTACTGAACATATGGAAGATATCTCCTGAATGCAGCACCTCATAATTCTATTTCTATGGGCTAGAAAAGTTACAATAGATAATCTTTATGCTGTGCCTAGCAAACTAGTGTCAGATTTAACTAGAAATTTTCTCTCCATCAGTATTCACATCTCCCAATTCTTGAGAGTCAGTCACATTTTCCTTAAAATCTTTAATTTGTTTTCTTACTTTCCACATATCTTTATGCTGAAAATTAATGTATTTTTTATTATAAATTTGACCCAGGATTTGGCTAAGTGTATTTTGAAGGATCTATTTTTATGCCAAATGGTTTCCTTCATGTTATAGGCTTAACTAAAAGCGAAGTGAGGGAAAACAATGGATTGCATTCTACTTGAAAGTAAGTATGTAGAGAAGTTTGCTGAAAATCAATTTCCCTTAACCAAGATAATTATCTGAAGGACTCCAGTCCTTTCTCATTTTAGATTTACACTGAACTGAGTGACTGGGTATATTATTACAGTAACTTTAATTTGTTCTATTTTTTTTTACTTATTGTGTTGTTCAAACCCAATCTTCATGACTTAGTAACCCCTTATGGCATATGGCTACATTATAAGAACCGATGTTGCTATTTGACCCAATAATTAGCTGAAACCACAACACACAAATAACAAAAGATGCCAAATATTTGTGTTGAAGTAGAACAGCTTCCTCCATCTTCTTTTTGTGTGGAACAACTAAAAGGGCTCAGTGGATTAAGACGCTGAGCTTGTCGATCAGAAGGTCGGCAGTTTGGCGGGTCGAATCCCGAGTGCCGCATAACAGAGTGAGCACCTGTTACTCGTCCCAGCTTCTGCCAACCTAGCAGTTCGAAAGCACGTAAAATGCAAGTAGAAAAATAGGGACCACTCCAGTGGGAAGGTAACAGCGTTCCGTGCGCCTTTGGCGTCTAGTCATGCCAGCCACATGACCACGGAGATGTCCTCTTTGGCTTTGAAACGGAGATGAGCACCGGCCCCTAGAGTCGGAAACAACTAGCACGCATGTGCGGGGGAACCTTTACCTTTACTAAACAAAGGCAGTCGGGGGGGGGTATTTGCTGGACAGAATTAAGGGACAGAAGACATTTGACTTTTGAAATCTGTTCTCCAGACCTTTCAGCTAAGTCCAGGGCCAGATATAAATGTGTCAGGGAATCATCTACAGTGTGAGATTAATGTAGAAGGAGAAAGCAGAAGAAGTCTTAAGTATATTGTCTTGGTTCATTCTTTCTCTTCTAAAAAGGAGGAATAGACATAGAGGAGAAAAGATGAAGCAAGGCAATATACTCCTCTGCTTACTCCTTCTACATCAGTCTTATACTTTAGATGACTTATATAACCTCAGATCCAAACTTGGCAAAACCATGTAACTGTGCTTAATCATAGGTCAATATTTAAGGTAATCAAAATAGGATTGAATTGCCAAACTGGACATAGTAGAAGGGAGCTATTTTAGGACATGATTTTAAATCCAATATAATACCGTTGAAGGCTGTTTGGTTTTCATGAATATACTGATAACACAGCAACAGATAACCCAAGATTTTGCAAAAAGTCATCCTAGCAATCTCAGCGCATGGATCTACCCTGCTGATCTTAGTGATCAGCTAGATTTTTAATGGTGAAGAATCAAAGATGGTATGACTCTAAAAGTGAATTGCTGAATAGCAACGGTGCTCATGTATTTATTTTTTTGGTTGGCCACTATAAAAACCAGATGCCAGATTCCCCTTAGCTTGTTGTACTTACGATGCATAAGCAACCTACTGAATTATTCATTCCACATCAAACAGAAAAGTTTGACAAGATATGCAAAACTGCATTTGCAAGCCAATATATATCACTCTAACAAAAATATTGATATATGGTATGTGCTAAAATTAATTTAATTGTGATTCCTGTTTGTGGGATACTGGGAAACATTATGAGGATGCTAGAGTTTATAAAGCTTTTTCAGCACACTTAACTGTAATTCCCACAAAGAATTTTCCTACCACCTCATATTTGCCAACAAAGCACATTGGTTCCTGCCAACACACTGTATAAAAAAGCTGCACATAAGTCATTAGCCACTGACGTCTGAGACTAAGTAATTTCACCAGGATCTTGATGATTGGATCTGAAGTTGGCAGCAAAGCTGAGCCCAGCACATTAGTTGCACTTTCACCTATCACAAAAGAAAATTATATCAGAAGAGGCTTAAAGCAAGCCCACAGAAAGCAAGAAATAGAGTAAAGACGATCAAAGTTCTAGTGATTAGATAAAGGGTGCAATCACAGCATAATCATGATGTAGGGTAAAACATACTGGAGAGAAAGAAAGAAAAAATTGCTGGCTTCAGCAACCTTTTTTCCTATTTGTTAAATGCGACTTTCATTTCTTCAGTAGATACCCATCTTACATACATCTAATAGCTTAATTCATACCCCATTACTTGTCTCTTGTCTATTACAGCTTTTTTTTTTTACTTTAAACGTTCTTTTGAGCAAGGATTTTTCTTTTTGCTTAGGGTACTATATACCAAAGTTGGGCAATCCCTGGTTTATATTTGATTAGTATAATCATGCAATAAATATTGGAAAGCAAATTATCATTTCTCAGTAGCAATTTTTGCTTATTTTTTAAAAAAATTGGAATTACTGTGAATGTGCTAAACAATAGCAGATTTAATACATCAAATTTACTGAAAATGAACTATCCCTCCAAAAAAGAAGGGGCTCAGTTCCCATCATTGACATTACCATGCCCCTTGGCCAATAAACTTTAGCTTCTTAACACATGCTGCACTATATCATAAAACGTGTTAGGTTCCCTAAGCTGGTAGGCAGCCTTCAGATATCTGTTGGATAGTGATAGTTCCAATCAGGTATACTGTAGTTGGTATGGCCAATGGTCAGGCATAGTGTTCTTGAACTATTAGAATAAGCATTCCCCATGAATTTATGAAAAGGAACATGATTCTTTCTTCCCATTCTGCCTACCTTTTTGGTAAGTTAGCCACTTAGAAGATTGACTTTTGAATAGTTTCACTATTTTTGGAGACCACTGGCAGTATCATTTTTGCTTTACATGAGTGTTGTCTGCTATTTCATCTCATATGCTAGTAGGTAACCTATATCAGAGATATTGGAATTTTGTTTTCTAGAAGGTATTATTCATGTCTGTGTGGACATCGATCACTGATATATAAAATTCCATTTCCTTTACTTCCATGCAGTAACTCAACACACTACTCAATGAGGGCAATTACTAACATTCAGTAATAGACTGAATTAAACTTCCTGAAAATTCTGTTTTGCCAAACTTCTGAGAGATAATTATTTTCATAAAAGGTTTTTTTTCTTGGAAAGACTAGAAGAATTTCAAATACAGTTACATCTGACTTTCAATCGTTGTATTTTCATTTTGCTTAGTATTTTTACAGTATATTGCTGCTTTTTTTCCTAGATATTATACACAGTGATTTATATAGCACTGTGCTTCCTAAACAAACCTGTGAATATGTTGAGCTGAAAGATATGACGGTACTGGTCCAAGGTTTCCCACATTTTACAAGAAAAAGAGGCCCTGTTCATTCACTGCCATTTTTTCTCTTTTGTCTCAACCACAAAGAACAAATGTATATTCAGAACACTAATTAAAAAGGTCACTAATATACAAGAATATATATTTGATGTTATAGATCAGACATGATATATTCATATTCACAGGAACATTCCAGATGTGGAATGTGTTAAAAAGCCTGCAGGAGGTAGCTATTTAAAATTTGAGCTTGAAAAATTAAGTTGATAATTGATTGTAATGATTAATCATTCATTTATTATGTTACACTTTCAGGTCACCTGCCTCAAGGGCTAAAGGCATTTGTCCAGATCTCTTATAATACTCAAGCATAAGTAAAACTAAAAAATTATTTGGAACAATTATATGCAGTGCCAGTATATTTTGAAGTGAAATAAAAAATAGGGATTGCAAACTATGACGAAGTGATACTATATCAATATCATAAATAGCCAATTTGTTTCTAAGTATAGTGCAATGTGTTTGTAATACCCATAATATAGGAACTCAGTATGACTTGTATCCAGACTGCCAACGGGAATATCTTGTCCAAAGAGAATCTAGCAGTCTTGTTCAATCCATTCACAGTCTCCTTCCTTGAGACATCAAAGAAAGATGCCTTCCAAAACAGTTCTTCTCAAAAGCAGCTACTTCCTTGTGCAATAAGCTGCCCTTAAAATCCATATGGCCTCCAACCTTCCATCTTTTTTCTGGCCAAAAGATTTGACACTTTAATGTAGTATTGAGACATTAAAATATATGGCAGGGACTGTTTTTAACCCTCATTTAAACTATTAGGTATTTTTATACCATTGCTATATTGATATAAAATGATTATTATTTTATTTTAATTTGGACTAGAGATGTAGTCCCTATGTATCTGACATGGCAGAGAAATTAATGGCTTGGGTGGGGCATGAAAAGTAGAGATATCAAACTTCACAATTTTTTCATGGATTGTGTAACTAGATTGTAAACTAACTAAAAGGACAAGGATCTGCTTTGCTGATAAGGCTGCTGCTATGTTATTTCCCTAGCATAAGAGGAGACCAAGCATCCCCATCTCCAAACTGTTAACTTTGAACACCAAAATTTAGAGAACCAAATTGAGATTTCAGAATTGTAAAGGTTTTCGACAGTGTAGAAAATATAGAGTAGGCATGTCAAACTGCCGGCCTACAGGCCGGATGCATCACAACAAAACCGTGCCCTCCCCATTGCCGGCAATGGGGAAAAAGTCACAATACGTCGAGTGATGTCACATGATGTTGTGAGTTTGACATGCCTGCTATAGAGGATAATTTAAACAATTGCATTTATTTATTAAATACTTCATATAAATGTAGTAAACAGTCCATCGCCTTGATAAAAAGCTTACAATGCAAATAGAATAGCTGATGGTTCTCATTCCTGTCTTAATAAATGGGCATATACACTTTGAAAGGAAAGTGCTGTAAAGATTTTTTCTCCATAGGAACCTGGAATGTAAGATCCATGAATCAAGGAAAGCTGGACGTGGTCAAACAAGAGATGACAAGACTGAACATCGACATCTTAGGTATCAGCAAACTAAAATGGACAGGAATGGGTGAATTAAATTCAGATGACCATCAGGTATACTACTGCGGGCAAGAATCCCTCAGAAGAAATGGAGTAGCCTTCATAGTCAATAAAAGAGTAGGAAAAGCAATACTGGGATACAATCCTAAAAATGACAGAATGATCTCAGTTCGAATCCAAGGTAAACCATTCAATATCACAGTAGTCCACGTCTATGCCCCAACCACCAGTGCTGAAGAGGATGAAATTGACCGGTTCTATGAAGCCCTACCTTATAGAACTAACACCAAAAAATAATGTCCTTATCATCATGGGGGATTGGAATGCTAAAGTAGGAAGCCAAAAGATAACTGGAATAACAGGCAAGTTTGGTCTTGGAGTACAAAATGAAGCAGGGCACAGGCTGATAGAATTTTGTCAAGAGAATACGATGGTCATAGCAAACACTCTTTTCCAACAACCCAAGAGACGGCTCTACACATGGACATCACCAGATGGTCAACACAGAAATCAGATTGACTATATGCTCTGCAGCCAAAGATGGAGAAGCTCTATACAGTCAGTAAAAACAAGACCAGGAGCTGACTGTGGCTCAGACCAGGAGCTTCTCATTGCAAAGTTTAGGCTTAAACTGAAGAAAGTAGGGAAAAGCACTAGGCCACTCAGGTATGAATTAAATCATATCCCTGTTGAATATACAGTATTTTTTATTTATTTTTATTTTTATTCCATTTATATCCCGCCCTTCTCCGAAGACCCAGGGTGGCTTACAAGCTTAGCAGTAGCCTTCATTCTATGTATATGCCTGCTTATTAGGGCTTTCACGCACACCCCAAGCGGCATTATTACAAAGTCAGCTTAATTGCCCCCAACAATCTGGGTCCTCATTTTACCTACCCCGGAAGGATGGAAGGCTGAGTCAACCTTGAGCCTGGTGGGATGCGAACCTGCACTAATTGCAGGCAGCTGGTGTTACTTAAGGAGGCATTAGCCCACTGCTCCACCAAGGCTCTCTAGAGGTGACAAATAGATTTATGGAATTAGATCTGATAGAGTGCCTGAAGAACTATGGACAGAGGTTCGCAACATTGTAGAACAGGTAGCAACCAAAACCATCCCAAAGAAAAAGAAATGCAAGAAAGCAAAATGGCTGTCTGAGGAAGCTTTGCAAATAGCTGAGGGAAGGAGGGAAGCAAAAGGCAAGGGAGAAAAAGAAAGATACGTCCAATTGAATGCAGAATTCCAGAGAATAGCTAGAAGAGATAAGAATGCCTTCTTAAATGAACAGTGCAAAGAAATAAAAGAAAACAATAGAATAGGGAGGACCAGAGATCTTTTCAAGAAAATTGGAGAGATAAAGGGAACATTTCATGCAAAAATGGGCATGATAAAGGACCAAAATGGCAGGGACCTAACAGAGGCAGAAGAGATTAAGAAGAGATGGCAAAATTACACAGAAGAACTATACAAGAATGAGCTTAACGTCCCTGATAATCACAATGAGGTGGTCACTGACCTCGAGCCAGACATCCTAGAATGTGAAGTGAAGTGGGCCTTAGAAAAGCTGAGCAACAACAAAGCTAGTGGAGGTGACAGTATTCCAGCTGAGCTATTTAAAATCTTAAAAGACGATGCAGTAAAAGTGCTACACTCAATTTGCCAGCAAATTTGGAAAACTCAACAGTGGCCACAGGATTAGAAAAGATCACTTTACATTCCAATTCCAAAGAAAGGCAGTGCCAAAGAATGTTCAAACTATTGCACCATTGCACTCATTTCTCATGCTAGTAAAGTTATGCTTAAAATCCTACAAGCTAGACTCCAGCAGTATGTGGATCGAGAACTACCAGAAGTACAGGGAGGATTTCGAAGAGGCAGAGGAACTAGAGATCAAATTGCCAACATACGCTGGATCAGAAAAGGATCAGAAAAAGGAAAGAAGGCGAGGTTGTCAGAATACAAGCTAACTTGAGGGCTAATCCACATGAAGCCCCATTTCCATCTGTCCTGTTTGCCATCATTCACTAAAGTGGACAATGTGAAATTTGAGCAGGCCCCGAACAAGGAGTATATATCAGAGGTGATGACCCTTTGAGAGCTGTATGCAACGAAATTTCATTTTGATGTATGCCAATTGGTGTACATTCAAAGTGACAATAAAGTTATCATCATCATCATGAAGAAAGCTAGAGAGTTCCAGAAAAACATCTACTTCTGCTTCATTGACTATGCTAAAGCCTTTGATTGTGTGGATCACAACAAACTGTGGCAAGTTCTTAAAGAGATGGGCGTTCCAGACCATCTTATTTGTCTCTTGAGAAACCTATATGTGGGCCAAGAAGCAACAGTGAGAACTGGACATGGAACCACTGATTGTTTCAAAATTGGGAAAGGAGTCCGGCAAGGCTGTATACTGTCGCCCTGCCTATTTAACTTATATGCAGAGCACATCACGAGAAAGGCAGGGCTAGATAAATCAAAAGTTGGAACTAAGATTGCCGGAAGAAATATCAACAACCTAAGATATGCAGATGATATCACTCTAATGGCAGAAAGTGAAGAAGAACTAAAGAGCCTCTTGTTGCGGGTGAAGAAGGAGAGTACAAAACTTGGGTTGAAACTTAACAGTAAGAAAACCAAGATCATGGCATCCGGCCCTCTCAATTCCTGGCACATAGATGGGGAATAAATGGAGGTAGTGACAGATTTTATTTTCCTTTGCTCCAAGATCACTGCAGATGGGGACTGTAGCCAAGACGTTAAAAGACGCTTGCTCCTCGGGAGGAAAGCCATGGCAAATCTAGACAGCACACTAAAAAGCAGAGATATCACCCTATCAACAAAAGTGTGTATAGTCAAGGCTATGGTCTTCCCAGTTGCAATGTATGGCAGTGAAAGTTGGACCATAAAAAAGGCTGAACACCAAAGAATTGAGGCCTTTGAACTGTGGTGCTGGAGAAGACTCCTGCGAGTCCCTTGGACTGCAAGGCGATCAAACCAGTCAGTCCTAGAGGGCCAGATCCTGAAGCTAAAACTCAAATACTTTGGCCACCTAATGAGAAGGAAGGACTCACAGGAGAAGAGCCTAATGCTGGGAAAGATTGAGGGCAATAGAAGAAGGGGATGACAGAGAATGAGGTGGCTGGATGGAGTCACTGAAGCAGTAGGTGTGAGCTTAAATGGACTCCAGAAAATGGTAGAGGACAGGAAGGCCTGGAGGAATGTTGTCCATGGGGTCGCGGTGGGTCGGACACGACTTCGCAGCTAACAACAACAACACTTTGAAAGCTGAAAGTGCAATGTTGTCCCACCACAGTCTTTAATATCCACTTGCACATTTTTTTATCATGTTATGTATGTTAACCAACTCAAAGGTCTAATACAGCCTTTCTTGTACTTAGCAGCAGCTACATTTATGTGCAATTCTGTTTTTGAACTGTCCTTTTGCCATTTGCCATTTTCTTTTTCTTCTTCCATGACACTCCAGGCATGTGATACTTTATGGATAATTTTTTAGACTTAAGTTGCCACAAGATTATTGCTTTTCTTGCAAAAAAATGATATTTTTTAGAAAATCTTTATTAGGCTATCCATTAGCTTATTATGAGCAGAAATCTATGCCTAATAGAAAACAATGTTCCTGTTTCCAGAATTCTCACTTTCACTTCTTTATCTATGAAAGTTGTCATTGCTTGTTGACTTCCTTGTTTAGCAACCATTCAGGGTTGGATGTATTAAAAAATACAAGTTTGCTGCTAAGCCTTGCATTTATGACTATTAGAGGGTCCCATAATCACCATTCAAATGCTTTGCAACTGGCCTGCATTTACAGCTATCACAGCTTGTCACAGTGACAATCATGTGATTGTCATTTGTATGCTGCCCAACTAGCTTGCAACAAGCAAAGTTAATGAAGAACATTGATATGTCATGGTGATGTCACACAGCAAACTCATGTTACCTGTATAAAGAAACAAGTCTTCTAGAGGATACAAAAAGTTCTAGTCTTTTTACAGATATTTTGAAAAAGCTGGCAGAGAGAGAAATTGAGACAAAGAAAAAGAGACAGAATGAGTGACAGTGGAGGTAAAACTGGATTTTAAGATCTCATTCAAAATTCATAGAATTCTAGAGCAAAATAATTAATTTCTAAT
The DNA here is from genome assembly GCF_947247035.1 of Vipera ursinii. Lineage (NCBI taxonomy): Eukaryota > Metazoa > Chordata > Lepidosauria > Squamata > Viperidae > Vipera > Vipera ursinii. The sequence continues at coordinate 37,799,453 of NC_139517.1, forward strand.
GTGATAATGAGAGAAAATACTTCAGTACTGATCATTGGTTAAAGCAATGATAAAATAGGGTTGTATATAAGTAAGCGAAAAGAACTCAGGACCCAGATTTCTACAGCAGATTCCATTTTGTAATATAAATATTGTTGACCTAAAAGAATACCGTCTCCATACATGCATTTATAAATATTTTAAAGCAGTATTACTCACTACATACGGTACAGATTTGGAAAGCCAGACTGTTATTTGCTTTAAGCCAGTATCATCTGCAAAGTAGATTTACATTCCAGAGTAGGCCACTATTTCTCAATCCCAGCCATTTTAAAATGGGTGGAGTTCAACTCCCAGAATTCCCTTCCAGCTGCTTGGATTAAGAAACACTGGAGTAAAAAGAATAAAGTAAACAAAAGAATTCATTACACTGAATACTGTAAGTAGGAATTTTAAATGGAATTGTAAACAAAGGATGAATATGTAATAGTTAAAAGGTATAAACATTTAGTAAAATTTGAAATTGAAGAACAGCTTAAAGAATGTATGATAAAATAGGCTAAAAACTTTGATTAAAATATACAAATGGAACAGGAAAATGAGATTGAAATGACTGAAATTTACATGTACAAATATAATCTTAAAGAGAATTTTTATAATTAATGTACTGTTGGTGTATGACACCAAAAATATATATCTAGAATGTGTAAAGGTACATCAAGTTTATGTTGGAATTGTGAATAAGAAATCCTTTGTAGATGTGTTAAAAAGATAAAAAATTTGACTTCAAACACATATAATGATTCAGAGGATTTCAAAGATTAACATCAATTGAAACTAAAACATTTCTTCCTGGGACTGATGGATAAGCAATTAGAAAAGAATCATGGAACATTGATTTTATATATAACTGCAACAAAATTGTATGCACAAAGATGGAATGATTTGAGAGTACCTACAATGAAGAAATGGTTGGCGAAGTTGACAAAACATGCAAAAAAGGTTAAATTGACTTATTTGATTAGAGAAAAGGCAAATCCACATTCATTAATGACTGGAAGCTCCTTTTGGAGTTTTACATAACAAAGAAAAAATGAACTTATGATTTATGCTCTGATGATTAGACAGGATAGATTAGAGAAAGAAGAGAGTAATGTTGCACCCATCGAATAAGAGGAAAAAACATAATTGCACTTATAACTGCTGTAGAAGATCAGAAGCCACTCTACATTTTCTTTTGCTTTTTTTGCATTTTTCTTTTATTTCTTCCTTTCTCTTTTCTTTTCTTCTATTTTAGTTTATATTAGTTCTTACTGTTATTAAAATTTTCAATAACTTTTATGTATACGTATGAGGGAGAAAAAATGAGTGTGTGTGAGAATGAGTGTGAGTGTGTGAGTGTGTGTGTGTGTGTGTGTGTGTGTGTGTGTGTGTGTGTGTGTATGTGCGTTTGTTGATGTGCCTGTGTGTATTTGTATGAAACACTGGAATAGAGCTTTTAGCAGTGTATGTGATTTTCTAGTAGAATAAATAAAATGCTGGGGGCTTCATTCCCAAAAGCAATTGCAAGACAACAAAAACTGTATTTGATTCAATTTAGAATTAAGTAAATGTACTTGTGTTTAATATGGATCACTCTCCATTCTATTTTCCCTTCTATCATACTGGCAATTAAAGTTTGATCACTGCTATTTTGAAAATGTTTTAAGCAATTGGGGGACATTAGTATATATTACACTGTAGGCCTAATCCTAATAATATTTTTACAGGGTGGCATATCCTGTTCTTTTAAACTCTGGTGAAGAATCCAGATATTCTTCCAAGTTAAGGATCCGGTTAATATGTTTAAAGTTTAACCCTGCTCTATCATGGCTCCAGAAATGACAGACAGCTTACAAGGCCATGGCAGAGGTCGTCTACTAAGGAAAGTTTCACAAAGAAGGGATCCCTTTGTCAGGCAGCCCTCAAACGCTATAAGTCACCCTGCTCTGTGCCCTGTCTTCACTAATTAAACTTGATGGCAAGAGTTGGGTTCCACCTGGATTTTTATTAACAGAACATTCTGTTCCTCTCCAAGGCCAACAAGTCATGTCCTTCTAATATTGGCCAATGGCCAACTGGCAGCCCCTAAACAGGAGCTGGCAGCACCACCATTGAGTCAAAGATTATACTAGAAGGCCCCTGAGCAGCTTAATTCTCTTCCCACTGGGAAAAAAAATCCAGGACTCAGGTAAAGTAAAGAAAACAAATGACTGCAGGAGGACATAGCTTTCAATGGTTTTCATTTGCACAGCTAGATGGACATTTGGGAGAAAATGTGGGTAAATAGTATTGCATTTACATTGTATACTAATTTAAGAGAACTTTTTAATAAAATGATGTGGTTTTGGTATATGACACCAGAGAACTTATAAAAGATGTACAAGGGTATTTCAAAGCAGTGTTTGAAATGTGAAAAGCATCAGGGAACTTTTTATCATGCATGGTGGACATGAGAAAGCTGAAAAATTTTGGATACAAATTCACACAGTGATGTAAAGGATTTTAAAGATTAATATTGCAAAGAAATTGAAATTGGTTATACTGAGACTTATGGACCATGAATTAGAAAAGACATGGTACATTGATTTTGTCTATAGTAATTTCAACATTATTGTATTCACAATGATGTAAAAATATTAAAATTCATCCACAGTGGATGAATGGATTGGGGAAATGTCAGAAATGGCAAAACTGACCTGTCTGTTTAGAGAAAACAAAAACAAAAAAATTTCTGAAAGACTAGAAACCTTTTTGCTGAAAGGATGAATAAATAAATGGATGGTTTATGGATTTCAAGATTAGAAAACCATGGATACCTATCTATCTACTTATCTACCTTCCTAAAGGACTAGCCCAAACAACTGAATGCCTACAACCAGTGCTTTTTTTGTAAAAGAAAAAGGTGCCAGAACTCACACATGTCATACAACCCGCCTTGCCTACCCTACACCAAAAAAGGTACCGGAACTCCGTTCTGAGCATTCTATGACAAAAAAGCCCTGCCTACAACATAAAGATGGCCTTTTCTCTATGTATAGTCTTAGGTACAAATATCTAGTAGGCTGGGGACCGAATTTTATTTCAATACAGCTAAGAGGACAGCTTTTTCTTCCTGAAGTTGCTGGATAACTTAGGGAAATATGCCACACAGTCAATGTGGACCTATCTGTGCCAGGACCAAGGGACCCATGTCCACCTTCAGACACTGAGCAATTTTAGGCAACTCCTTTTCATTTTCTCTTAGCCTAACCTACTGCATAAGAATACAATCACCAAAAAATGGAGAGGAGAGCACTAGTTATACCACCCCAAATTCTTGGAGGAAAAGCAGGATGTAAATATAATAAATGAAATAAAAATATTCCAGTCTATTTAATGGTGGACCAGATGATTCCAATGGAGGCTCTTCGGCTAGGAAGTCCCACATCAAAACTGTACTTGGACTTTTACTCCTGGGCTTTAATATCTTATTTCTTCAGTGACAAAAGTATAATTGGTTTTGTTACTTATGTACCATATTCAAATGCATGCAACTGTAAATTTTAAATAATGTGTCTAAATTGTAATTTACTTTTATGTGAAGCATACTACCTAAAAGTGTAGAAAAAATTTAAACAAAGATTAAGAAATCATGAAGCGTTGTACCAAAAGCTATTTTTTTAAATGAGTACTCTCACCTTTTCCCCATTGAGCTAGCATGTGTACCTCCAGTTGGTCAAAAGAGTGCTAAAAACATCAATTAGGTAGCAAACTGCCCCTATTCTTGTTTTTCTCTCCTTGTGTCTGCTATTTGGAGAAGGACAAAAATAACAAAATAGAGACCCCCACACACCCACTGTGTGGAAATAGAGTGGCTAGAAATACAGGAACCTAGAAGCAGGTGCTGCCAAACGATGACTGCATCCACCATCCCGTAATAAATAAATTTTGAAAGAAATGCTGCAGCTCTGTTTTAATGGGGTTTTTTTCAGAATCTACAGCAGAAACAGTTAATTTCTGAAGTTAATCAGTGCAGCATGTGAACATCACTAGAAGTCCCACAGTGGCACTGGAAAAAACAAAGGTAGCATCAGTCCAGGACCCAGTGTTATTCTTGTTTGTAGAAGGGCCCTAATGAACCAGTGGGAAATTAGCAAAAGAGCCACATGTTTTGGAGTTTAACACCTGCCTCTTTTCATTCTCTGTAGAATGGTTAGATACCTGAATATTTTGGAAGAGCTGGCACTTTACAGTTTAGAGTGAGTGGCCATGTTGAAAAAGTGCCAAGAAAGACAATCTGGCTCCTTATAATTTTTCCTCTATATTTTAAATGTTAATTTCATTTCTTGGAGAAAAATTTACAAACTTTGATAAAATTGTGAACAATTCTGCCAGTGTTTGCCACCTATGGCAGTGGGTAGGGGGATGAAATTAGGTTTTGTTTAAAAATGTTTTAAAAAAGAAGGAAATTAAACCATACTAAGACCACACTAACACCCTGTGATCAGTAGTTTTTCAGCTAGAGAAAAGGGGGACTTCAATTTCTTTTATTTATCTGTATGTTTGTTTATAATGCTGAGTGAAGTCCTAAGATGGTGATGCCCCAAGATTCTTATATGAGTGGATATAGAATAAGGACTCACAAAGTTGTCCTCCCCCCAGAATCCATATATTTTTTATAAAAAGAAAAAAGGGGCAAAAAGGCTACCTCATGAGGCTTGATTTATAGCTCTAGAAGGCTGTAGATTACCCAGATTACCCAGATGATTGTGAAGAACTTGGCAACAAACTGAAGACAAAAACACCTTATTATGTCAACATAGAAACCTGAAGTCACACTGAAAGTGCAACGGTTTGCATATGAATGACAAGGAATGACTCTTCACTGTTTAACAATACTTTTTTTCTTTTTGTAAAATTCCTGATCTGCAGTAATACAAATATTGATTTGGAATTGCAGTTACAGGAGATTCCATTTAATGACTCATAGAGCATAATAAGCAATCAGCTCTATTCTTTCAGAATCATTACTTTATCCTGCATTCTGTTTGTGACTTTAATAAACCCATATACTATACGTTGTCAGAGCAATGGGCACACACATTCATGGTTAAGCGATACTGTTTGACTATTTTGAATTCTAAAAGGTACAATAGAAGTGTAGAACAATGGCTTCTTGAATTCTATATTTAGACAAGAGTAACCTTTGGGGAGTGATCTGAAGAATTTTGACCCTGCAATTTAAAAATACTGCATTAAAAAAAAGCTCTATATGCTCAAATCAGGCATCCATCTATCCAACTTAGATTTTGGGGAGTTGTAATCCTTACAACTAAAGCTGTTTCTCAGCTTCTCAGCCCAGGATTCTGGGAACTGGAAATCCACATGTCTTCAAGTTAGCAAGGTTGAGAAAAAGTGAGCTAAAGGGCTGGGACAAGAATGGAGACGGGAATGTATTAATTTACAACTTGTAGGATCCCCTTCTAAACATGTTTCAGGGCATCTTACATAGTCTTTTAAACACACCAAAAATTAAAAGCTATAGTTTTTTATTACAATTAGTACTCATATTAACATGACCATCTATGTATATTTATTGATAAAGTGCCTTCTATCAGTACTTAAAAGGCATTGTCAGTAGGCTCAGATATAACAATTCTGGAAATTACGCTCATAATGTAATTTGCCATATTGCTCCATATATTTTCCTATCTCTTTCCCTAGTACAATTTTCCAATTTTCCAAATACCAAAACTGAATTATAATCTGTTTCCTTATCATTTTCCTTTGTCCTACTCCTCCTGTTTTCATCTTTGTTCCAGAAATATAAACAGAAAAGGAAGACTGCGATCTTAAAGGAAACAAATAGTAGGAAGAGTAAAGTTTTTTGAGGAGACAGGAAGTTACAAAAGTAGTTTTAAAACTCTATGCAGGTCTTTGTATATATTTATAAAAACATTTAAAAAAAATCTTTCAGAGAAAAAGAAGAAAAATCAGGCTTGAAAGGAATGTGAGAGAAACACAAGAAAAAGATTAAAACAAATTCAGGTACAAAAGTCTTCAAAATCTTACATTACAGATGTTAGGATTGAACTGCAATGCTATCTGGGGCAAGATTGTGGATTTTACTCCTCAGTAAATAATAAGATCAGGCAGCATGTCTTTCAGTTCACCCGCATTCCCCCCACCACCACTTATCCTTAACCTGACCTTTCCTAACTTCAGATTTAAGAAGGAAAAGAGAAGCAAAAAGAGTTGGAAAAGAGAGGGAGAGATAAACAAGCTTACCTGACTCTGATGACTTGTGGCTCCTCTGTTGCTCCACTCTCAGAACTGGGGAATCCTGTTTAGTTTGAATCCTTTATCTACCTGCCTCCAAAGTTGCCACGCCTCTTTCTCTTGACATCACAGCCGGCCAAAACACACATACAAGCAGACTAGAATTAACCACAGGTAATAGAGCAGGTGCACCACAGCTCCTTTCTTCTTGGCAGCATTTTAGAGAGTTTGATGGTTAACTCGCTTAACTTTCCCTCCTCTGGGACATTTTCCTTTTCTCCATTCTTTGTTTTTCAGTCAGTTCTTGGGGTTATTCATACCATTTCAGACTTTCCTAATTAGCAGGGAAAGATCATTGAGTGCTATTGTAATAAGTCTGATAATGTCAGACTTGACAGCTTCAGAAAAGTAAACCTGGGATGGGGCAAGTAGTAGAAGATGGAGTATGAAAGATCATATTTTTGGCTAATGGGCACACTGGCACCTGGCATTCTTAATTTTGCCCAGAGATAAATTCTATTAGAATACTGACCTGAAGCTGATTTCAATCTACACAACAAATCCAAAGTCCTCCTTCATATGGAACAATTAGATGTTCAAAAAAGGGTTCTATGTGAAGGATTTTTTTTAAAAAAAATTAAATGTTAAAAAACAGCATTGCTATTTAATTTTTACAAAAGAAGTGTTTAATTTAATCTTGTGACACTAGATGGATATAACTCATCTTTAACGGAAAGCAAGGCAACAATCTTTTTACTGAGGTTTTGTCTCTCAGTAGTTTTCAAGCTTTCTAGTAGCTTTTTCTTCATTCTGCTATGGATGGCATACAGTATATGTTTGATAGAGAATGCAATGTGGCAGGGAAGTGAGGATAGAAAAATATTATAAGACGTATTTCAACCCAATTTTTCCATCATTTTCATTCCTGAATTAAGAATTACATAGCAGCAACAGATAGAGCTATTTAAATTTATCGGTGATGATTTCCATATTTCCTAGGGAAGAGGAAGGTAGCATTTTGTCAACAAGTGGAGGAAAACATTTTCTTCCCTGGTCTAGAGCAAGGCCCAAAGTCCACTGCAGTTGCATTTGTACATTGTCTTTAGGAAAAGTGTAGTGAGAATTACAAGTAATGTTTTGAATATTTTCCAAAGAGCTCTAAGTTCCTCCAAGATGCAGTTTGAGAAATAGCATCAAAGGTAGACCTCAACTTAAAACCATTCATTTAGCCATCATCTGAAGTCACAATTGCAGTGAAAAAATGCACAGCCGGTCCTTGCATTTAGAACCATCACAGCATTCACACGGGCATGGGATCATTGTGTGCTTGGTAAATGGAAATTCTGGTCCCGATTGTGATTGTATAAAATATTCTCTATTTAGTATTATGGTTCATGTATTTCAGTTATTACTGAGTTATATCTCAGACTTCCCCAATTTACTATTCTTGGAATACATGAGACTATAGTTTCCCAAATTCTCAGCCAGCTGGAAGAAAAGGTTTGCAGAAAGCATTATCATCTTGGACAACTGCCACCTTCTTAGGTGAAAGAAAAATAGAGCTATCCAGCTTCTTTATTTGTTCTGTCTTAGCCTTGTGACTTGAAGGTATACACCTTTGTTTCTCAGCCTTAGCACAATTAAGGTGAGTGAACTTTAAATCCCAGAATTGGCCGGCTGAAGAGTTCTGGGAGTTGAAGCCCACCCATCTTAAAGTTGCTGGGTTTGAGAAATACTGTTATAATAACTAAAAACTGTACTCACAGAGAAAATCTTTCTATTATTAAGACTTCCGTGTAGTCATCTTGACGATCTCTTAAAGTTTAAACTATTGCAATAATATTCTTGAATAATCAGACAAAATATCCAAATAACATTTCTACATGTCCATTTGCACAAAGCATCAGAGTAACAGAATGATTATAGGTGGGCAAAAAAACAGTGGGAGAGTAGCAATATTCAACTTCCTGCCGGTTTCCCAATTGAATTTCCTTGTGGGAAGCTGGTAGGGAGCATCAGAAATCTTCCTTCCTCCCTCGCTCCCTAGAATTTCTGTCAGCTACTCCATTACTTTGTTTGTGGGAAGCTAACAGGAGAAAGTCAGTGTGGCAGCCAGCAGGTAGTTGTAAGTCCAAGGACAGCAGGTAAACAAATGCCTGGCACCAAGTGGGAGAGGAAGCAAGTAGTGCAGGTCAGGAGTGGTACATGGGGTGTATAAGAGTGCCACATGTTTGGAAAAGGTTTGTGTGTGTGCATCAGAGTTACTGTGCAGGTTGGAAAAGGCATGCAAATGGACCACGTAGGCCAGGAAGGTGCTCTGAGATATGCAAGATATGGTGTACAGGTCAGGTAAGGTATGCAGGAGGGGACAAGTCAGGAAGAGTGCATGAGGGTCATGAAGATATGCAAGAAGTGCCATGTAAGTCAAGTGGTGTGCACAGGGAGGGGTGTGTGGCAGAAGTCTAGAAGAATGCATGGGTACTACAGAGGTGTGTCAGGAGTGACACAGCTATTTAGGATGATGTGTAGACAGTTGTATGGCTTGGGAAGAGTGCCTGCAAATGCTTGGGACTGTGCAAGAGGAACTGTGCAGGTCAGAGATGGTGTACTAGGAGGCATCATGGATCAACAATGGTCTGTGAAAGTGCTCAAGAGGTGTCACCTTTGTTGAGGAAGGTATATAGGAGGGACATGGGTTAGGGAGATGCATGGGGCTGCATAAGAGGTGTTGCACCTCTCAGGGAAGGGAGCAGAAATGCCACTCAGATTTGGAAAGGTATGTGTGGGTGTGTGGAAGAGATGCCACGTGAATAAATCACATGGGGAAGGCCCAGAGAAGTGCAGTTTATATTGTGAGAGCATCCCCATGGTTACATGATCAAAATTCAGATGCTTGGCAACTGGCTCATATTTATGATGGTTGCATGTCCCAGAGTCATGTGATCACCTTTTGCCACATTCTGATAAACAAAACCAGATTCACTTATTAGCCACATTACTAACTTAACAACTGCAGTGATTCTCTTAACAGCTGTGGCAGGAAACTTCATAAAATGGGGCAAAACTCACTTAACAACTGTCTTGCTTAGCAACAGAAATTTTGGGCTCAGTTGTGGTTGGAAGTCAAGGACTACCTGTATCATGGAATGTTGAAAATGCGTATCATGTGACTGCAGCAGCAAGTAGGCAGCCAGTAGCACTGAAGCTGCCACAGCTTTCCCAACTTTCATTCCCTCAGGAGTCATAAATCCTGGATTTTGGACTTATTCTGTAAGTTAGATTATTTGAAGTGTCTTGATTAAAAAAAAATAGTGCCCTATGATGCACCATTTCATTCCATTAAAGGTCATTATATTGAGAGTTTTAGTACTATACAGATTATGGAATTCTGCACCACAAAGTGATCATTAACTTGCATGACTTTTAGTTTTGAAAAGGGGGCTGTTCTGAGACTATTCTACATTGGAATCATTTTGATTTAATATTCATGAAGGGGCAAATAAGGTTTGGGAATAAAAATAAGAGTTGTTATCTGGTGTCAATTACAGTCCAAAAATTTAGACTATATTCAAGTATGAAAAACTATAGATTTATCTGCATTGTTTCATGGAAAGATTCTAGGTACTTCATCTAAAACCTTGGAATACAAGTATAGACTTTCTATATATGAATTAAATTATTTCTGACATTATGGGAAATCTTATTAATATTAATGCATCTGTTTAAAATTTAATTTGTAGTTTAAGACTTGTATATAATTATCTTAATAATTTTAAAGTTTTTCTTCAGGGTTTTTTGTTTTTGCTTGATTACTATTTACTACTGTCTTTGGATATAGTTTTTCCCCTTTGTTATAGAATATGAAGTGATAAAAAATAGAAGAGTATGTTTAAAATGAAACATTAATGGTAAGTTTATCAACGACTACATCATGGAAAATATAAGCTATGTCCAGACAATAAGTTTCTAAATGCATTCACTGTAACAAGATACAGTAACAATTCTAAAAATTCAATAAGAAATTTGAATTTATTGAGAGTGTTAATGGCTGTGAATCTGTCATCTTATGCTGAGTGATATAGAAGTGTAAATAAAATTCCCAGAAACTTTTTGAGATTTGATTAACCTTTTCCAAGGAAACTCATCCCTTGCTATATAGTGGCAGTTTTAAACTTCTTAAAGCGCAGATACGTCATCCACACATCCATCACTGCTGAATACATGTTTTCCAGAAAGGAAATCTCTTTATTACTGTACTCTTGACCACTGTACAATGTGTAGCCCAACATTACTGCCCCTCCTTACATCATCCAAACTAGTACCTCTCAGTTCATAATAGGCTTTCATCAGTCTCAGCGGATTCTGGCTTATGTGGCGAAACCAGGATCAATTATGGGAGAGCAAGGGGTGGGTAGACTGGTCATGCGCTCCATGACCAGAGTGCTAAATATCGCATAGCTGTAAAAGCGAGTTCTTCCAGCCATTTGCTCTTAGTTTGATGCAGAGGACTGATGAAAGCTCAGTGATTAAAAAGGTTTTTTCTTCATCCCGGAGATCAGTAGCTTTTATTGGATTTTAAATGTATGTACCTGGGATTCAAGTTTTTAAAATTGTTAAGGATGAATATGGATGGAAAGCACTTATACAAGCTAGACAGTGGGAGAATCTCACCAAACATAAGACGACTAGCTATGAACAGCTGGCTTTTCTGCATAATTGTATCCGTAACATGCCGCCAAAATCATTACATAGGAAATCATACTGGATTCAGCAGGATGCGCAGTAGTCTGACAATTCCAACATCGGATGATGCGCGCAATGATAAACAACCATCATAGACAGATTGGCGCCCAAACTGTGAATTTCCAGAGGCACCGAGAGTACTGCTGGGTTATGCTAACACATGAACATTTTAATGCCCTCAACCTCCACATATACCTCGCAATGCAAAGAGCATGCCAAAGGAAGGCCAAAATACTCCAACGGAAAACTAATATCCTAAGAACGTTGGATAATCACAAGTGTCAGTAAACTTGTACGTAACCTGTCATCTAAGACACTCACCAATGAACAAACCTCGCTCCTACAACGGTATGTTGGTTTTAATTTAATGGATGCAAACCCATTGATTTCGCTGCGGCCTTGGAATCAACTAGGGACAGGGGTTGCTCCTCTGTCCTGGTCCTATTAGATCTCTCAGCGGCTTTCGATACCATCGACCATGGTATCCTGCTGCGGCGTCTCAGGGGGTTGGGAGTGGGAGGCACCGTTCTACGGTGGTTCTCCTCCTACCTCCAGGGCCGCTCGCAGTCAGTGTTGACAGGAGGGCAGAGATCCGCCCCGAGGTCTCTCATTTGTGGAGTTCCTCAGGGGTCGGTCCTCTCGCCTCTCCTGTTCAACATCTATATGAAGCCGCTGGGTGAGATCATTCGTGGTTTCGGGGTGGGGTATCACCAGTACGCTGATGATACCCAACTTTTTCTTTCCACCCCGAACCAACCCAACGATGCCCTCTCCGTGATGTCCCGGTGCCTGGAGGTGGTTCAGGTCTGGATGGGGAGAAACAGGCTTCGTCTCAATCCCGCCAAGACTGAGTGGCTGTGCATATCGGCATCTCGGGTTAACCAACTTATTCCACCTCTAACGATGGGGGGTGAGGTGTTACCCCCCGTTGATAGGGCTCGCAACCTGGGTGTCCTCCTGGACTCACGGTTCAATTTTGAAGACCACATAGGAGCCGTGACCAGGGGGGCTTTTGCACAGGTTCGCCTGGTGCGCCAGTTGCGTCCCTATCTGGACCGAGACGCCCTACGCACAGTTACTCATGCGCTTGTTACCTCCCGTTTGGACTACTGTAACGCTCTCTACATGGGGCTGCCCTTGAAGACCACTCGGAGGCTTCAACTGGTGCAGAATGCGGCCGCGCGAGTTGTAATGGGGGTCTCCCGATACTCCCATGTAACACCTCTACTCCGCGAGCTGCATTGGCTTCCGGTTGCCCTCCGGGTGAAATTCAAGGTGCTGGTTATTACCTATAAAGCCCTACATGGCCTGGGTCCGGGCTATTTGAGGGAACACCTGCTGCCGGCATCAAACGCCCTTCGCCCAGTGCGCTCCCACGGGGAGGGTCTGCTCAGGGTGCCGCCGGTGAGAGATTGCCGGCGGGTGACACCCAGGGATAGGGCCTTCTCAGTGGGAGCGCCTGCCCTCTGGAACCAGCTGCCGGTGGAGCTGAGGACTGCCTCCGATCATTCTGCCGGGGCCTGAAGACCTGGCTCTTTGAGCTCTCAGGCCCAGGCTGAGGAGAAATTTTTAACTGGGGTTTTAAGTATACAGGGTCAATTTAATATTTTTTAATTTGGTTTTTTAACTTTTGTATGGTGGATTTTTTAATTCCCTGTAAACCGCCCTGAGTCCTCAGGGAATAGGGCGGTATATAAATGTAACTAAATAAATAAATAAATAAATAAATAAACTATCCACCGTATTGAAGCCAATGACGAAGTTAAGAACTCCATTAGGCAGCGCATAACAGGGCTTCTCATTAACCACAGGTTCAATTATACCCTATCAGAATCAGAACAAGTGGCTCTGGAAGAGCTATGGCGGGATAATTCCATCATTATTGTACCAGCCGTCAAGGGTAAAGCTACTGTGGTTATGGACAAGCCTGAGTATGATTGTAAAATCTATGCGTTGCTCAATGATGAGAGTGCATATCGGACCATCAACAGGGATCTGATGATGTCAGTCAGGAATCAACTCAGCAAGACAGCTGATAGACTTAGGAGGCAAAACAAAATCCATGAAGAAGATCTGAAAGCAATCCGACCCAGAGACTCGGCCATGGCATGGATTTATGGATTACCTAAGATCCACAAGGTGGGGTTCTTCTATAACCTATTGTGTTATTTAGAGGTACCCCAACTTTTGGTCTGGCCAAATGGCTGAGTGGACAGCTCCAACGTCTGGTTGAGGACACCACAACCACAATAAGGTCTTCAGAAGACTTCCTGGGAAGATTGCAATCGATAAAGGTGGAGGATGATGAAGTTATGATCTTTTGACGTTACATCTCTATTCACCTCCATCCCCCAGGATTTGGCCATCTCCGTAATAAGGGGTCTGTTACAGAGGGAAGAGCCGCGACACTAATTCACCTAGCACAGAAGACTTTATTTAACTGCTGAGTTTCTGCCTCAAAACACACTTTATATTTCAGGGTACCATTTACAAACAGATCAAAGGCATACCTATGGGGTCTCCCATTTCAGGAGTCATTGCTGAAGCCATCCTGCAAGAACTAGAACGCTAAGCGATGGTTGACTACCGACCTGAATTTTGGGTCAGGTATGTTGATGACACATTTGCCATTATCAAACGCCATGACAGTATTACTTATGGAACAATTGAACTCAATTGACCCAGATATCCAATTCATGGCACAGGAGGAGGTTAACAATACTCTGGCCTTTCTAGATGTGCTGATTTGTCATCAACCCAATGGCACCCTCCCTATGGCTGTCTATCATAAGGCAACACACATGGATCGGATCCTGCACAATGAGAGCAATCACCCTATTGCACATAAGGCCAGCTGCATTCAAACATTGTTTAAAAGAATTAACACTCATTGCAGCACAACGACAGCACAAACCAAAGAGTGAGCATATCTCCATCACCTATGTAGGCAAAATGGATATACGGCGAGCTTCATCCAGCGTTGTTGTAAACATCAGGAATGACTAATCCATGGCAAGCCTATCACCATGACTTGGGTGACACTTCCCTACATCAATGACGTATCCGAAGTGACTGCACGAATACTTGCGCCCTACAATATTAATGTAGCAGACAAGCCCAGCCAGACTTTGTGCGCTAAAATGATGCATCCAAAAGAACCACTGCCTACAAGTGATATGTCATCTATAGTCTATAGGATCAATTGCAATGATTGTCATTGCAATTATGTTGGTGAAACCGCTAAACGGCTCCGGACTAGAATCCATGAGCACGAACTAGTAGCCAGACGACATGAGCAGCGTTCTCAGGTATGGTCACGTGTAGCTAACAACCACACATTTGATTTTGCGGGGGCTGAGGTCATCACCCAGGATTCTACAAAAGCTTATTAAAAGAAGCTTGGCTATCCAATTGTTATTCGCTTATTCTATCAACCGACATGTGGAATTACTACCTCCATAACAAATACTGAGAAGACACGTACAACTATGCAAGGAGTCAGAGCGGGCAAACCTTCTACTACCTTTATACCGGATGAACAGAAACATGAAAAAGTCGGGTTGCTCACCCATCTCAAATCGCAAAGTGCCATAATGAGTGGGGAGATGGAAGCACGGGCAGTACCCATTACAGAATCAAAAGAAAGACAGCAGACCAGCACGATTGGGATGAGATGTGCGGCAAGAGCGTTGGCAGTGGACACGACTGCGTGGCAAATTGACAGCATTGCTGGAAGGGACGGTAGGGAGAATGATCCGACAGCACCACTGAACAGCTGTGCACCGCAGAATGAACGTGACCAGCGGGCCGGGAAGATGAGGGGAGTGAAAGCGTTAAGATAGCGGTGGATTCGGGCTTATGTGGCGAAACCAGGATCAATTATGGGAGAGTGAAGGGCGGGTAGACCGGTTACGGGCTCCATGACCAGAAAGCTAAATATCACATAGCTATAAAAGCGAGTTCTTCCAGCCATTTGCTCTTACTTTGATGATGTCAGAAGAGGATTGACGAAAGCTCAGTGATTAATTACATAATTTTTCACAAACATCCAATTAGTTTTATTCTTCCTCATACAATTAAAATTCATGAAATAAAAAAAGGATTCCTTTCAATATTTTTGAAACTATTATTACAAAACTATTCATTTATTACAGGATCCATTTCTCCATTGCCATCTTTGATCCTGGATGGGTTGGCACTGAGGGTTCCCCTGGATTAACAACTCCTGCTTCAACTTCTGGCAGTTATGGCCAGAAGAGCCTCT
Organism: Vipera ursinii; assembly: GCF_947247035.1. Classification (NCBI taxonomy): domain Eukaryota; kingdom Metazoa; phylum Chordata; class Lepidosauria; order Squamata; family Viperidae; genus Vipera; species Vipera ursinii. The sequence continues at coordinate 37,814,739 of NC_139517.1, forward strand.
GTGCAACAGGGGGTTGTGTGCCAATTACACCCTTCCTTGGAGCAACAATCCCTGCTCACAATCACTCACACCCTAGTCACCTCCCGTCTCAACTATTGCAACGTGCTCTACATGGGGCTACACTTGAAAAGTATCCAGAAGTGCCAACTGATTCAAAATGAGCTGTCTGCATGGTTTTGTGCAGACAGAGGTGTGCTCATGTGTTACCTCTCCTGCAGGAGCTACATAGGCTGCCAATTAGCTTCCAGGTACAATTCAATACTTGTCACCTTCAAAGCCCTACATGACTTGGGACCTGATTATCGGAAGAACCATCTCTTTCCATCTATAGCCATATGAACCATCAGAGCAGGGAGGTAAGGAATGTTGCAGATTCCCCCTCCTAAGGAAGTGCATCTGGTTAGTCCCAGAAAAAGGGCTTTTTTGTGATGGTTCACTTCCTTTGGAACATCACTATGGAGAATAGGGTTAGGTGGGTTTTTATTTTTTATAAGACTCCTAGAGTCACTAAAAGTGAGTGGGCAGCAATATAAATTAAATAAATAAATTACACAAATTGAAACAAGTTAGCTCTTAAAATAACAAGTTCTTAGAATTTTGCAGTGCAATTCTTACATATATCTCTGTGTGTATATACTGTATATACAAACACGGACATATACGCAAACAGCTATATCTGTTAGGGAATAAAAATAACATATAGTGAAAATATACTACAGAATATATTACAAATATATATTACAGAAAATTTCTTACAAAACAAAATTATACAAATTGCAGACAAAATATGCATGTTAGAAGAAATGTATATAAAAATGCATATGCATCTTAATACAATATTTAAAATATATTCTCAAATGAAGTATGGAAATAGATGTACTTAAACCTAAAAATCTTAGTAACTCAGAGAAAGTAATCTTCTCATTTAAAGATGGGATTACAGTATTTCTATTCCCAATATTCTTGTATCTATTTCTTTAAAGCTACAATCTTATACACATTTTGAAAATAAAAACTAGCAAAATTGATGAGTACTACATGTGATGTACACATGTGGCAAGTGGCTTCTAGTCTTTGTATTCCTTCTTCCTATTAATCTCAGTCTTGGTTTTCTTCCCCATTCTTCCCAACCCAAAGGAATGTTGGAAGGTTCTGTCAAGGAAGTCAGGTCCTGGTTTGTCCGCTGTCCTTCCTTCCATCAGCAGAATAACTCTGAAAATCAAAAAGAAGGGGCCAAAATTGATACGAAAGAAGTCAGTAAAGCAAAGGTCAGATTTCAGAATTGGCCAACAATCAGGCTTAAGATTGTGAAGAAAATAATTTTGGGGAAAAATCTATCCCTATCCCTATAACAGTTAGGCCCATGTCTTGGAAAGCTGCTGATTGTTCCATTTTAAGGTTCTGCTTCATTTTTTCAGTCAAGGAACGCAGAACAGAACAAATGCAGCTTATGCTACTCTTCCTAACATACAAATACAAACAGTAAGGGGTAGGTAGACTTTGCTTATCAATGTTCATTCAAAGTTATTAATATTCACGGTCTCATGATTGTAATTGGGGCATTTAGCAGCTGGTGCACATTTACAATGGCTGTAGAATCCTGAGGTCACCATTTGTGACCTTCACGGCTGGCTTCCGACAAGCAAAGTCAGTGGGGAAACTGGCAAGAAGTTGTAGTTCAGAGTCAAGAGTACATGACATCACACTTAACATTAACTGCAGTCATTCGCTTAATGACAACATCTGGAACTGACCAACTGCCATCATAAACTGGACATGGCCACATGATTTTTCATTTCACTTTTGCTCAGTGATGGAGTTGCTAGCCCAAGTTGTGGTTGGTAAGCCTAGACAGCAGAAAATCACATACAGAGAAATGCAATATTTATTTATTAAAACAATTTACATAGCCGCTGATTTCACAAACAAGCAATTGAATTATGTTGTTTCATTATATATAGAAGAAAATGTATATGCCATTGATGTCCATTGGTTGTAAAAGGGCTGAAAACAATTCCCGAAGCAATGTTTTTCTTGCTTTACCTACCTCGTTATTTTTTCCAATGCAAGAGAATGTTAGGAGAAAAAAAGTCCTTTAGAGGGTCAATGTGTTTCTCAGCAGGATAATTTTCCAAAATTAAACAGGTCCAAATTTAATATGGTGGGAGAAGAAAGAAAAAGAAGAATTAAGATAAAATGAACAGTATCTGGCCCAGGCCAGTACAGGAATTTTTTTCCTTAAAGTCTTCTAATGTTTTCCTAAGGAAGAAGCAAAAAAGCCATTGGTGATTTGGAATGTTGGCAACTACTGTATTCCATCCTAAGTTCTCTTAGAACTCTGTTCTCCCAGTCACGTGACTCAGAGGAGAGAGGATGGCGTGCACACATCCTCCCCAGTATACACTTAAGAGACAAATCTATGGTTTCTGCTGGTAAAGGGATTGGAAACAATTTCAGAAGTTAAGTTCCCTATGTATTCCCTACATTTTTTTAATCACATGTGATCACAAGACTGTATCAATCATACCTACAATGGAGGTATCGATAGAAATGGCAAAACTGACCTGCTTAACCAGGGATAAAATAATAAGTACTTTTATAAAGAAAGTCTTTACTGATTTTTTCCTGAAAATAAAATGATTTGATGATTTTATGGATTTTTTTTTAAATTCCATTTATATCCCGCCCTTCTCCGAAGACTCAGGGTGGCTTACAAGCTTAGCAGTAGCCTTCATTCCAGGAGCCACACTGACCCCGAACTGCAACCAGTCTACCCAGAACGCCCCTTTGTGTGTAATGATTGTTTGTGCTCTAGCAGCCCCTGGGTCTACCGGCAGCTGCTGATAAGCTTGGGCGAGATCCAGTTTAGCGAACACCGACCCGCCTTGCAGGGAAGCCAGAATGCTGTTTACCTCAGGAACCGGGTAAGAGTGAGCGTTCAGAGCCCGGTTGATTGTCCCCTTATAGTCGGCGCAAATTCTAATTTCGCCGTTAGCCTTGAGCGGTGTTACGATGGGGGTTTCCCATTCCGCTCCATTGACTGGCGTTAGCACCCCCTGGTCTACCAGCTTATCCAATTCCCGCTCTATCTTGTGTTTTAGCGCGAACGGAACCCTCCTGGCTTTCATTCTAATGGGTTTCACCTGGGGGTCTAACTTAAATGAAATTGGGGGACCTGTGTACCTTCCCAGCTGCCCATCGAACACGTCCGCAAAATCCTTGCAGACTGCTTCCAGGGAAAGGCAGCTCCGCGTCTGGTGAATCTTGTTGAATATAAAGAAGTAAATATGGGAAGAAGTGAATTATGTGATGTAACCTTGGATAAGAGTGAGAATAAATTTATTTTTAACTATTCTAAGGAAGATCATAAGTAGTTTCTTTAAATATTTATTTTTTACCTTTTCTTATTTACTGCACTTTATCTTTTCTCTCTTTCTTAACTGCTTTCTATATTTTTCACTTTATCTGTTTTTTTAAAATCTAATAAAAGTATATTAAAAAGGTATTAGATTTAATATCAAAATTGTAAAATTGTAATGAAGTAAACAATCTGACAATATCACATGCCATTCTGTCTTTTACTTTAAAATGCAATCTGTGAAAACCTCCGTTATTGCTTTTTGGTCTTCAAAAAGGTCAAAATTCATTTGACCCATCATTTGAGAAAAAATCTTCTCAGAAGTGTTCTTTCCCCTACTTACCTTATTTCCTTAAGAAACTAGAGTATCAGTACTTGATCCTTTTCAGGTTTCAATAAGTCCCATACTGAGTTCACCAAGTCAACTTTTGGTGACATGTAGCCTGAACTCTGTCTTTGTCTTGCAGTCCTGATTATATGGTCAAAAGCTGTGGAGCAAGGATAAGAGTAGCAACCACATGCAAAAGAAAAAGCCTTTTGGGAGCCTGATGAAGTAAAATCACTGCATTTCTACCTTGAACAGATTATGTCCTCTTTGGTATACACAGGGCTTTTTTTTCTCATAGAACGCTCAGAACGGAGTTCCGGCACCTTTTTTGGATGGAACCTTGTAGGATAGGCAAGGCGGGTTGTATGACATGTGTGAGTTCCGGCACCTTTTTCTTTTACAAAAAAAGCACTGGGTATACATAAAGCATATGGGATTATCTATGACAAATTTCCACAACCAACTGCCTCCAGATGTGCTAGTGACAGTTCTGCAAGAAAACAAGCACCAAGGACTTCGGGGTAGTCTCAAAGGTACTTTTCCAAAAGGCAACTGAACTGTGTTGTTTTTTTTCCTTGAGAAAGAAGACCTTTCGCTTCTCATCCAAGAAGCTTCATTAGTTCTGGTAGGATGGTTGGGGCTATGGAAGGATTAGTTCTGACAGGATGTGTTTGTGTGTTGGGGGGGGGGGCTTCAAAGGATTACGATCCTATCAGAACTAATTCTTCCATAGCCCCCACCATCCTGTGAGAATCGATGAAGCTTCTTGGATGAGAAACAAAACGTCTTCTTCTTATTCCTCCTCAAGGAAAAAAACAACAACAGTCCAGTTGACTTTTGGAAAAAAAAACACCTTTGAGACAACTATGACCTGAATGACTGAGAATCTCCAGAGACATTTCTCGGTAGGGAAAGAGCATGATCTGGAAGAGAGAACTATGCTTCTAGATCAGTATTACCCAAATTTGCCAATTTTCAAGGCTATGGGTAATGCATGTCATGCAAATACAGGTTATGATTTTTCAGCTGTAGTTTATGAGAGAATAACTTTTTCTCTCATGTATTTTAATTTCATAACCCTTTTGTAGGAAGCAGAAAAATCATACAGAAGCCAAATGAGAAATCAAGGCATCTTTCTCTACTGACCATTAATTGTAGAAGTCATATATCCTAATCTTTCAAAAAGGAGTTCTGCTCTTGTGAAAGCCCTAATAAGCAGGCATATACATAGGATGAAGGCTACTGCTAAGCTTGTAAGCCGCCCTGAGTCTTCAGAGAAGGGCGGGATATAAATGGAATTAATTAAATAAATAAATAAATAAATAAATAAATAAATAAATAAATATTCCACTGGAAGGCTAGGAGTACACAGTGAAGAAACACTTAACTTGACAAACATGAAGAGAAAGAAAATAGCTGTTGTGCTACAGGACAATATTTCATTTGGTGTCTAGATATATTAAGTGGAAATGTTGACAATAGTGAAGAATTTCCTAAGCAACACTCTATATTGTTTCCATCATGGTTGTCCTCTGTTGGTATTCTAAGGAATCACAACAAAAGATCTATCTATCTATCTATCTATCTATCTATCTATCTATCTATCTATCTATCTATCTATCTATCTATCTATCTATCTTCTATCTATCTATCTATCATCTATCTATCTATCATCTATCTATCTATCTATCTATCTATCTATCTATCTATCTATCTATCTATCTATCTATCTATCTATCTATCTATCTATCTATCTATCTATCTATCATCTGCCTAGCTATTTTACATGTTCTTTGAAGCCTCATTATGGAAATCTACTTAGTGAACTGAAACAATACTGTTTTTCTTTGCAATTCTGACTACATTCTTTATGGATATTGACTTCTAACTTCAGCCTTTCTTTGATTCGGCTTCAACACAGATAAAAATGATAACAGCAGTGATTAAACAACAGGTCTTCTGAGAAACAGGAAGTTCAACCTGCTTTTGGTTGTACCATTTCAGACTAACCTGACTGAATGGTCCTATACAAAAACAAAAATTAGGTATCAAGAAAACTAAGGTGGAGACCCTATTAAATTGAATGGTACAATCTGGACACAGACCAATTACTTCATTAAGAATGCAGCCTCAGGCAGACCTGACAAGTCCTTCTTCTACTGTAACTCTCAAGGCAGCTTAAGGAATATTCTTCCATGTACTTTAATTTGACAGCATAGGCTTAAATAGTTGCCCAAACTGGAGCCAAGGAGGATTATTTTTTTCTACTGAATCCAAATAAGCTTTTGCTTTTTTGTGTGTGCCTTTCCCAGAGGCTTTGGCATCTTGGCATGTTACTCAAGAAAAAATGAAGATACTGAGCCCATATATTTTTAAATATATAATAACACAAAATCTACCAACTTAAGCTTGTAACTAAAGATAACTAAAGTAAACGAAATATTTTAGGCCAGACATGTCAAACTCGTGACGTCACGTGTCATTGTGCAACATATCAGGATGGTTTTGCCATTGCCGGTAATGGGGTAGGCGGGGCTTCTGGATGACGCGTCCGGCCCGCAGGCTGGCAGTTTGACACCCCTGCTTTAGCCCTATGCAAATATTCATTTTGCATATGTGAAGCCTTAATGATTGGAGTATCCCACATTCATTACCACTCCAACAAGTGTTACCTATCAGTGGGAAAACTTCCACCATTTCCATCCTTAACACAGGGTAAAGCTATTCTGCCACCTGTCAAAACTCATTCTGATTTCCTGCAAGTGGATTCTTTAACATTCTAAATAGCACAATATTAAATAGCTGTATCCTGGAAGAGCAATGAACCCATGTTTAGAAGCCTGAAAAACAACTGATTGGCCACAGGGCATGGCCCACCCAATCAAGTGGGAAACAGCTATTTACTGCACTGAGCAATGCATGGTAAACTAGTAGTAAAAATGATATTTTGAATAGAGAAGCTCTTTTGCTACAAAAAGTGTGTGGGGGAGGGGGTTTCAAAAGAGAATTGGGTTAGAACAGGGGTGTCAAACTGCTGGCCCACAGGCCAGACATATCATCCGGAAGCCGCACCAACCCCATTGCCGCCAATGGCAAAACCGTCCCGATATGTTGCGCGACATCACGAGTTTGACATGTCTGGGTTAGATAAAACAGTGTAAAATGTCAATCACTATCAGGCTCCTTTGTTTAACCGTGTCATCTTTTGGAACCCTGGAAGTGCATCTCTTCTACAGCAGAGCCTGCCCTTTGGATCTAGATGGGCCCCATTCTGCTGTATAGAACACTTGCAAAGACATGACTCTTCTCTCAGGCCTTTGGCAGGGGAGAGTGAGACACCCACTACATCCTGCCTGCCAAATTTTATCTTTCTTTTATGTTTCACTGATTATTATTATTATTTGTTTGATTATTGTGAGCCACTGAGAATCATTGAGAGTTGAGAAGCATATAGTTTTAAATAATAATAATAATAATAATAATAATAATAATAATAAGTATCATCATATATGTGTTTATGTTTATTCCTGCCCCTTTTCCCACTTATTATAGCTGCTCTGATGTCATGCAGGTAGTTCTTGAGTTACAATAGCAATTGAGACCTGATGTTATTAAGCAATGTGGTCATAAAGCATGTCAGGGACAAGCAACCAGAACTGCTTATGGATAGGCCTACAGGTTTGATCTCAAGATGTTTTCTTCCCTGAATGGCTCTAAAATGGAATGTCTCTCTATTCCCCCTGGCAGGGCCTTTCAGCAGTGGTTCCACCACTTTGCATCACTTAACAATGGCAATCCCTGCAGTTCCAGTTGCCATTGTTAAGCAAGGATTGCAGGTCCTTTGGTGAACACATCCTAACTTCCAACAATCAAAGTCAAGAGGAAGCCAGCAGGAAGTTGCAAGTCTCAGGCTGCTTTCAAGCAGGCTGGCAGGCTAAGTGGCTTCTGCCAGTTGGAAGAGGTAGCAAAGATATGTGAGTAGTGGGGGAAGGCACAGCATGAGTGTGATTGGCTTGGAATGACTGCTGTCAAGTGGAGGAGGGTGCACGGGGGGTGGTGGTGGTGGTGTATGAATGGCTGGGAAGGGTGTGCAAGTGGCCAGGGAGAGGCAGTGTGAGCATAGCAAGCCTCAGGGAAAATGTGCAGACATGAGAGACTTTTGACCTTCCCTCCCAACCTCCCTCTTGACTTTGCTTGGGGAAGCTGGTAGAAAAAGTCACAAATGATGATCACGCGGGATGCTATCACAATGTAAGTGCAAGCCAGTTACCAAGAACCCAAATCATGATCATATGACCACAGAGGTGTTGGGACAGCCAGAATTTAAAGAATCAGTCATAATCACCACTTATTCAGTACCATTGTAACTGTAAACTATTGCTGAACAAGTTAGTCATTAACCAAGGATTATCTGTATTGGAAATTTAAACAGACCTATTTAAATTTAACTTGAACAACATTGCTGCATTCCTGTAATTCTAAAACAAATTTGAAAATATAGTAATTGTTGGGGAAAGGGAGAGGCGTCAGTGTAAGTGTTGTGAACAGCCAATATACAGTATTTATGCCAGTCTAAATCTGAAATAATGTCTGATTTTCAGTCGTTATCCATAGGGATCATGTTTTTCCCATCATTTAGACCAAAGGCAGATTTCTTGCCTATTTCTCTTTTCTGGATGTAGAAGATTTGAATTCTTGAATAAAAAAGTACAAGTCTGGAGACACAGAGCAAAAAGTTGCTATGCCTTAGCTAGGTTGTATGCCATTTTCACAACAGCTCTGATGAATGGCTAAAAGCAATTCCAGAGGTCTGGAGAAATGCAGTATAAAAAAGCAGAAAACCTTGCTTTGAGATTCATGTTTTCTCTAAGGACTATATAACTATTTTAGTTGGACTTTTGTTTTAATTTATTATGTTTCTCTGTGTTAAACCCCCCCCCCCAAATTCCTTTTCCTCTGCATATGGCAGGGGTGTCAAACTGCTGGCCCGTGGGCCAGATGCGTCATACTGAAACCATGCCCACCCCATTGCCGGCAATGGAGAAAAAGTTGCCATACATCATGACATGTCATGTGACGTTGCGAGTTTGACACCCCTATGGAGTACATTCTATGTAATTCCATAGTTAGAGAGTAAATTTGATTTAAAGACTTTTCTCTGTCTTAATTTCTTAAAACTGATATATAACTTGAAATCTGCCTCTCTCCAAAGATTATTATTATAACAGACCAGCACCACCTTGTGATTTGCTTAGAGCAGTGCACACGTTTTTGTAAACCAGACTTTATAAATCATATTTTCAATTAAAAATGTTTTTGTTTATCTCTTGTGAGATTGACTTATGCCAACCACACCACTCAAAAAAAGGGTCGGGGGAGGACATGATTCTATACTACAAGGCCAGGACAGTCCATTGTAGAATTTCTTTTTCTTTTTGTTATATGTTTATCTTTCTTAACTTGTTTTTAACCCTAACCTTTACATTTTACCTTTTGTTTGATGGAAGGGCAATTTTGATTGTGAAAGTCCTCTCTCTTGCACAAACCAGAGTTAGTGGAAGAATGGCAGATGAAATACTTCTTGAAAATTAGATATTGGAAGCTGTTACAACCAAATAGTTACACCAAGTAAAAGAGTGGGAGGAAGTATGTTGACCCAATAGATTTCTTCAACCTTCAACCTTTCAGCCTATGGGCTCAATTGTGATATTATGAAGTTTTGTAAGCTTTCAGGAAATTGAATGCATTCTCTAGTTCAAACAGCTTTGAAATGTAACTTTCCGTTTAACAGTTATTAATTGGTGGAGCAGTGGGCTAATGCCTCCTTAAGTAACACCAGCTGCCTGCAATTAGTGCAGGTTCGCATCCCACCAGGCTCAAGGTTGAGTCAGCCTTCCATCCTTCCGAGGTAGGTAAAATGAGGACCCAGATTGTTGGGGGCAATAAGCTGACTTTGTAATAATGCCGCTGGGGGGGGGGGCGAAAGCCCTAATAAGCAGGCATATACATAGAATGAAGGCTACTGCTAAGCACATTTTATTTGTGCTTAGATTGTAAGCCGCCCTGAGTCTTCGGAGAAGGGCAGGATATAAATGGGATTAAAATAAATAAAATAAAAATAAATTAATTGGTTTAGAAGGAGAAGATAGCCTCATCTCCATTACTAGTACTATTATTCATTTAATATGGAACTAATCAGTTTGCCTCTAATCACTTTCACAGAGGGCATTTTACAGTCCTGGATGAAATGCAAGGGGGAGAGGCAACTCTTGAGGGGTTTTAACTGAAATAAAATATAAAATGTTATCTAGAGTCCTTTTCAGGCAAGCCTGCAAACAGAGAGGGAAAAGAGGCCAACAGCACCTCCACAGGCACACATCTTTTTTAAAGATACATTTAATACCCTTTCCAAAGAGTAATAATACTTTATAAGGAACCTATATGATATTCAGATGGTAGTTTGGAAAGCTGCAGAAGCTGGGTATCCTATTCTCCAGCAACCCAAGCCAAAATGACCATGAAGGGAATTGATTAAAGGGAAGGAGACATGTCTGTAGCATCTCTAGCAACTAATAGAAATTAAGCTGATTCTAGCTCCTAGCTAGCTATATCAGCTACATGAGTCATGTCAAACTCGCGACGTCACATGACGTTGTGCAACGTATCGGGACGGTTTTGCCATTGCCGGCAATGGGGTGGGCGCGGCTTCTGGATGACGCATTTGGCCCGGGGGCCCAGCAGTTTGACACCCCTGAGCTACATAATCACCAGTGAAGTAGTGCACATTGTTTGTGAAAGCAAGATTTGTATCAGGAAAAGAGAGGAAAAAAACCCACTCTGTAAAACTGGAATTGCTAAGTATAAATATACCTCTGCCACATCCTGCTCTGGAACCTCAATTTTGCTGCTTTTATCTAAACTAGAGGTGTCAAACTCGCAACATCACATGAAATGTCATTACATATCGTGACTTTTTTGCCATTGCCGGCAATGGGGTGGACGCAGTTTCACTATGATGCATCCGGCCTGTGGGCTGGCAGTTTGACACTCCTGATCTAAACCATAAAGTCTAAACCATAAATAACCATATAGTTCTTAAGTCTTGAGGACAATGTTCAGCCTCTCTATGGGTGGCTGTTGTCATTACTGATTTATGACTAAATATGTTCATTTTGAGAGCTCATTTAATGGAATAGCACCAGGCTAGAAACTGGGAGACTGTGAGTTCTAATTCTGTTAGGCACAAAACCAGTTGGGTGACCTTGGGCCAATCATTCCACAGCCCTATGAGGAAGCAGTGACAAACTACTTCTGAAAGCTTGCCAAGAAAACTGCAGAGACTAGTCTAGACAGACTCCAGGAATCAGAACTGATTCAAAAAGCAATCAAGGTTAAGGCTCTATTATGCCCTGTACTCACTGAATAAATCAAAATAAATCAGTTTAGAAGGCTAAACTGACCTTCTTCATAATCCCTGATGGAACATAAAGTTGCAATTTGGTTTTCATTAGTATCTTTGTCTTAAAATCCAAGAAATACTGGCTTGCTTATTTTCAAAGAAAAAAGGAAAATAAATTGATACTGACTCAGGAATTCTGGGAGTTGAAGTCCATGAGTCATAAAAGAGCCGAGGTTGCCTACTCCTGAACTAGAGAGACTGAGGATTGAAAGATTTGTTTGACTTCTAAGCCAATAATCTACTGCCAGAAGCATGGACTTTTAATGTTAGTACTTTCTACCATCAGCTTTTGGAGCAAAATCCTTCCTGGATTTTGGAAAGAAAGAAAGAAAGAAAGAAAGAAAGAAAGAAAGAAAGAAAGAAAGAAAGAAAGAAAGAAAGAAAGAAAGAAAGAAAGAAAGAAAGAAAGAAAGAAAGAAAGAAAGAAAGAAAGAAAGAAAGAAAGAAAGAAAGAAAGAAAGAAAGAAAAAGAAAGGAAAGGAACAATAATTTACTTTTTTAATATTAGACCTAGAAACATCCATGGGTAGATGGCAGGCTGGTACAAGTTTGATTTGGTGAATGATTGTTCGGTCTTTCAAGGGATTGGATCGATGTTACTTTCTGTACCCTGGGTTCTTCCAGATATGTTAGGATTATAGTTCCCAGAATGCTCAGTGATCATGAACAACAGCCTGCTTTAAAATTGTACCACTGCTTGTTCTCCTAAAGTCGTTTTCCCAAATTCTAATCTGAAAAAAGTAAACTTGAATCTTTTTTAAAATGTTGTTTGGAACAGGAATCGAACAAGAGGGCCTCACTATTGAAGAAATAACTCATCACTTTATTTCTTTCTCGTTCCCAGAAAATAATAATTTTAAATTCTAGTTTAGCTATTATGTTACAATGAGTGGGGGTTGAGGTTGTATATTTCCAGGAATAGAGAACTTCTTTTCCAAGAACTCTGTCCAAACAACAGAAGCAAAGCAAAGGAATATGCAATGTTCCCAAAAATGTTACAGGCAAATGACTTATATAGGGGATAAATGTTCTACTGGGATGAATGATAGAAAGTGTGATTTTGATAGAATCTGGTTTTTGCCTTTACTTTTGTAAGAATAAGACATTTTCTTCAAAACCAGTGAGTAGAGAGAGATTCTTAGTAGTGCGACAGCTAACCCATAAATCTAATTATAGTCACAGTACAAGATCCAAACAGCTACAAAGATCTCAGTGGAGTACGGAATTGCTACAGTACTTCCATGTTTGACATTGTAATGTTGCGTCAGCATAATCCAGAAACCTCAGTCAGAAAATCTATTGAGGAATAGCTAATCTCCTTCTGCACTGCCAGAGCTAGATTTAATTTTTCTGTAATAGACAAAAGAATCCAAAGGTCTACTATGTATTGCTCAATTTCTCCTGACCCCTGCCCCCCACTCTCCACCCATCTTTTTGCTTATCATATTGTTGTATTATTCTCATTGTTTCTTTGTCACTGTTGATTTTATTGTTCTACTATTTCATTTCTGTTCTGTTTACACTTTTCATTTTTCTTCCTTTTTATTATTGTAAGCCACCTAGAGTAGTCCCAAAGTGAGATAGGCGGAAAATAAATCTAACAAATAAATAAATAATTTCAGTACAACTTTACCTTTTAAGGTACAACAATAGGAGTGCTTAGAAAGGTGGTAAAGCCCAATAACAGGCAAATACCATAAAAATGATTAAAATATATCAATAAATCTTGATAGAATGTTCTGCTTTTTTTCCAAAGCCAGTTTTGCTCAGCAAGCCATGCAAAGAGTCTCTTTTCTCTCCCCCCTCTTTCATTTGTATTGTAATGGATATATGTTTGGGTCTGTGTCCCACTTGCTTCTTCTACTTTAAAATTTCCAAGCCAACCTCAGACATGTACATAACATAGCAATACCAGATCTATCAATCTCCCAAGAGTTTGCTGTTCCAGGGGAAAAAGACAAAGAGCAAGGATCTCAGCTAAAATGGCTATGGAGACTGGAGGACGAGGGTTGTTTCTGCAACAGAGACATCCCAGGCCAGTTGCAGCAGAGTAGATTGCGGCCCTACTGTCATCTCCATGGGTTCATCCCAAAGCACGCTAGACAGTCTGCTGGGAAATGTTATCTTTCAGGTAGATTGAACAAAGAAACACCCTCCACAAAAAAAACCTAACCCTTATTGCGATAGACCAGACATGTCAAACACAAGGCCCGGGGGCCAGATCCGGCCCGCGAAGTGGTTTCATGTGGCCCGCGAAGCCATCCTGGAAACAGTGAGGGAATGGCCCCCACTGCCTTGGCCCTGGCCCAGAGACCCTCCATCTGCCAGAGACCCTCAGATCTGTCCCACTCCTGCCCAGGCCCCCATAGGCACCCTTGATGCGAACGATGTAGAGCTGGCCATGCCCACCCAGTAGGCCATGCCCACTCTGGCCACACCCACCCAATAGGCCACGCCCACCCAGGCCATATCCACCCCGTCCCCATGAGGGCAACCGCAATGCTGATGCGGCCCTCAATGAAATTGAGTTTGACACCCCTGCGATAGACCAATAACCAATACCAATGTAACAGAATTATTGCAAGATTTATTGTTTTTACTCCCCCCCCCTTACAAGCCAGTGAAATCTGGGAGGAATCATACGGTCTTTTCTTAATACCATAATATCTTAATATTATGAGCCGTGGTGGGGCAGTGGTTAGAATACAGTATTGCAGACTAATTCTGCTGGCAGCCATTTGCCAGCAGTTTGGCAGTTCCAGTCTCACTGGCCCAAGGTTGACTCAGCCTTCCATCCTTCCAAGGTGGATAAAATGAGGACTGCTGGGGGAAATATGCCGACTCTGTAAACTACTTAGAGAGAGCTATAAAGCATTATGAAGCGCTATATAAGTCTAAGTACAACTTTAAAAAAGACTTTATCAGTATCAGAAAACTAATTAAATCTGGAAATAAATTATCTATGCAGCTGATATAAAACTTCAAATGGGTTTATCAAACCATCTAAAAACCCCATGTATTTGGGCAGAAAAGTTTTCACCAGCTGAATTTTCTGGATTTTAAAGCCATTTACAAGAAAGAAAATGTATTAAGATAGCTAGCACAGGCGTAATGAAGAGCAACCCTTCTTCTTATTGCTATTATTTTGAGCGGTATTTTGGTTGTATGGGATGCTGTGTTTACCTACGAATGTTAAATATGCTAAGAATTTTTTTTTACAGAAAGCTTACAGTATACTACTTCAACCCAAACAGAAATGAAAAATAGACAAATTTTTACCTGTTGCAGTTTTGTAACATTTTCATTTTGTAATTCTCATATCTTTCAAAGACAGTCAAATGGCAATCAGCCTAATTTTCCTGGTACAGATCCAGAACTGATGTTATACTAGCTAGCTTCAAAAATGCAGTTTAAATTTTCAGATCATGTAGCTTTAATGCAGGAATGTGTATTTTTGCTGTAACCAGAGACTACATTTAATATTTTTTGGAGATACCAAGGAACACTATAAACAGGAAGATGACACCAAATGAATGAGACTGTGTTACACCAGTAAAAGATATTTCTCTTGTTCTTGTTTGAAGGGGAGGTTATATTGGTATTATTTAAATTTAAGCTTATTTTATGGCATTTAGTGTTTTCCACTTAAAATAGGAAAACTGTCCTGTTCCCATACTATAGGAGTTGGAAGTCACTGAAGAGCTTTGGATTCACATATAGTCCATATGAACTTTAACATTTTTTGCTAAAAACCATAATCAATCAATCAATCAATACATTAATTGTAGCCTCTGGAAAGATAGGGAGCTTATAATAAAAAAGGAGGAGGAATTATGGACTTGGTATATAGATCAAGACAATTGTTTCACTTTTGAATTTACAGAGTATATTCATATCTGCATGACTTACAGACTATATACTGTATCTATACACTGAAAAAACATGATTATATTCATATTTATATAAACTATTAAACTTCAAGGACTTACTTGTAAGTATTTTTTCCTTCCAGTTGTGTCCAGTTCTCGGAGACTGCCTGGACAAGCTCCTGCACGTTTTTTGGCAAGATTTTTCAGAAGTGGTTTACTATTGCTTTCTTCCTAGGGCTGAGAGAAAATGACTGGCACAAGGTCACCAGCTAACATTGTAACTAAGACTGGACTAGAAATCACAGTCTCTCAGTTTTTACTCTGATGCCTTAATCGCTTCACCAAACTGGCTCTTAATATTATTCAGGTCTAACCTTGCTCAGTTCAACCTAGCTGTAGGATTTAATTCATTCTGTACGCAGAACAGCCCCTTATTTGTAAGTAAAGATGTATATAATTCGGAATATATTATGTCACTTTTTCCCCAAAAATTTCTAATGTGACCTATAAGGTATTAACAAATAAAATTAAAAAATGGTAAAATAACTGTAGCAGAACATCAACAATAAAATCTTGCACCAATAAATCAAGGAAGCAAAATCATTCAAGAGCCAAGAAAGAGAAAACTTGAAGTGGTAATATTACAGTTTTTCAGAAGGTAGTATTAGATAAACGTATTAGATAGTATTTGCACACCTATGCAAATCTATGCAAATTTGCCTTGACATAAAAAAACAGTTGTTTTCAGCATCATATTTCAGACCCAATGCCCATTTCCGGGCTACCACCAGCTATTTGGAGGTAAAAAGTGTGCAGCTTTCACAGTGTTAAGTAGGTCTTTGGAGCTGATTATAAATAATGCTTTATTTTCAGAACCCATTCCTGTTTCTCTATGGGCTTTTTGTGAGCCAGTGGCATGGATCACCACCCCTAGGTACTTAAAGGTGGTTACCTGTTCTATTTTGTGGCTATTTAAATACCATGAGTGCCATTTTGGCTTTTTTGGAAAAGCCATAACCTTTGTTTTCTCATGATTTATGTCCAGTTTATTATATTTGCAATACTGGACAAGGGCTCGCAAGGCTCTTTTAAGGCCAACTGGAGTCCTGGAAAGAATCACAGCGTATCTGCATAGAGCAGCATAGCAATGCTTCGGTCACCTATTTTGGGGGTGGTGGTAATTTGGATTATATAACCATTTTACCATATCATTTATGTAAAAATTGAAGAGCAAGGGGGCCAAAATGTATCCCTGTTTAACCCCCATTTCAGTTTCAGCTGACCTTGAGATAGACCCTTGCACATTACACCTCACCTTGAGGGATGTTTTGGTAAGGCACGTAACAGATGGAGGAGTCTGTGACCAATTGAGGCAGCTTCCAGCTTCTCCCATAGCTTAGTCCTTGTAACTGTGTCAAAAGCTGCCTTAAGATCTATAAAGACAGCATATAATAATACAGGTCTATTTGATGCATATTTTTCAATCAAATGATGGAAGAACTAAGCACTGATTTATGGTGCCTCTCACCTCTCTAAACCCAGCTTGTTCTTTAGCAATCAGATTCTCAAGATCCAGCCACTCCTTTAATTTATCCTGAAGGTGTTTGGCATAGAGCAGACATGTCAAACACAAGGCCCGGGGGCCGGATCCAGCCCATGAAGTGGTTTCATGTGGCCCGCGAAGCCATCCTGGAAACAGTGAGGGAACAGCCCCCGCTGCCTTGGCCCCAGCCCAGAGACCCTCCTTCTGCCAGAGACCCTCAGACCTGTCCCACTCCTGCCCAGGCCCCCATAGGCACTCTTGATGCGAACGATGTAGAGCTGGCCATGCCCACCCAGTAGGCCATACGCACTCTAGCCATGCCCACCCAGTAGGCCACACCCACCCTGGCCATACCCACCCTGCCCCTTGAGGGCAACTGCAATGCTGATGCGGCCCTCAGTGAAATTGAGTTTGACACCCCTGGCATAGAGTTTGCTGATTATATTTAGCAGACTTATTGGTCTGTAGTTGACAGGGTTGTCTCTCTTTCCCTTTTTATAAATTGGGACCACAGTTACCAAGCCCCAATCCTCTGGGACATGGCCAGTGGAGTCAACATAGGTGAATAGCGCTGCCAGGATGGGTATCCACCATTCCATATTATTCTATAGAAATTCGGCCGAAATGAAGTCAGCTCCTGGAGCCTTCCCAATCCTGAATTGGCCAATGAGGAATTTAATTTCAGACTCTGAAACTGGAGGCCACTCAGGTAAATTATAGTACTCTTCTGGAGGGGTCTTCATACATTCTCTGAAAATGGAGTTCCCAGATTATAGGAGATATATGACACTCTAATGGGGTATAGATTCTTTCAGAGTGGCAACTATTAGATGCCAAAATAAAGAAGAGTTCTTTTGCTTTGGTGCCATGATGAGCTGTTCCCAGGAAGACCTTGTCTTTCTCTTCTTGAATGCAATCAATTGCTTGAATTGTTTTTTAAGCGTAAGTAGCTGTTTAAGAATTGCTTTATTGCCATATCCAGTCTCGCTTTTGTACTCCTTGTATGCCAAGTTAAGGGCTTTCTTGGCTTCTACGCAATCCTTATCACACAAGGGGTTGGAGGTGGTACAGGACCTCTTAACTGAGAAATTTTGGTCATGTGCTAATAATGGTTATAGCTCATAAACTAAACTTTTATATAGTTCTAATAAATCTTGAGTTGGGTTGGCTGATATAAAGGCTGCACGGAATTTTTGAAAATTATCCTGTTAGGGCTCTCCTTACCTTCTGATCAAGTTGTTGGGTCCATTTGACCTGACATCTTGTTAGGCCAGCTGTAGAGATTGCAGGGATAAAATGATCCTTGGAGGGTATCTGCCTGATAAACGGCTTCATGTATATACACAGAGGAAGATGATCACTTTCTAGATAAGGCAGGACTTCAACATTTTCTATATAATGTACTAAGTCCATGGAAGTTAAGATGTAGTCAATGGTGCTAGTTTTAGATCCTGCCATGAATGTAAATTTGTCAGAATAGTCACCAGGCCATGCGCTGTTAGATATGAAGAAGTTAAATTTGTTTGCCAGCTTGGCAAGACAGAGACCAGTATCTCTAATGTCTTTAGAGTCGTATGAGGGGGGCGTTGGTTTTTATAGGGACCTCCAATGGTGGATATTGATGTTTCATGAATAATGTATAATCATCTGGTCCCAATCTGGCATTAAAGTCTCCCCCTAGTAGGACCCTGGCTTTTGGGTGTTCCGAGTTGTTTATTAATGTAGTGTTCCAACTCTAGCTGTACAGCAGTGGTTTCAGCTTTTCTTAGTGAAGGAGGGAGATAAACATTAATTATCAAAAGCAGGACTGAGTCCCACTTGAGAAGAGCCATAGCTGAATGGTTTAAAGGGGTAGTAAGTGTGGACTCTGCTCTCAAGTTGGTAGAAATAAATATACCCAGCCCTCCTTTCAGTCTCTATAGGCCTCTGCCTGGCCTTGCTTCCAGCTTATATGAATAATAGCCATTAAGCAGGAAATCATCAATACTTCAAGTCTCTTGCACCAATATAATATTCTTACCTTTCAGAGGATCAGAGTGATTAAGGCCTCTGAAATGATACCACCCGGCTATATTCCATGACATGATGTTTAAAGTGTTTTTCTTGCACTGGCCTTCATATAGTCAGTTCAAGTTCTCCATAGGGGCACTTGTTGGAGGATAGTTATAATTGTTATTTGATGCATTAGATTGAGTAATTATTGTCAGTGTTTCTTTTAAATCATCCAGTCTCTGTATATAATTAGCTTGCTCAGATTCTGGCAATACATCATTAGTCTATCAACATTTCTTCTGGCACACCCCCAGCAGAATCAGCGACTGTGGGTAACTCTGTGGATCACTTCTCTGTTTTCTCAGGGTTGATTCAGCTGCCTGTGCTTCAAACTTATCAGTAAGAGGTCTGATGCCGCTTGGATTTAAAGCTATAGTTCCCTCATGGAGAGAGTGAACCAGGAGTGGGCACAGGTTCCCTGAGCGGAAGACACGTAATGGAAATATTGAAAAACTGCTCAGGAAGTGCTTCATTCTAAAAAGCACTGAGGGAATTATGGACTGCTTGAAGGAAAACAAAATCGGCATACGTTGCCTTCTTGTTGGCAGCCACTCTGCATGTAATAAATCAATCTGAGTATACTCGCAGCGGAGACTGCCTAACAGCTTTTCTATCATTCCAATGTCCTCTATTCCTTCTGTTATCATAGATTTGCAAGGTAACCTGGTTGGTCTGTAAAGTGAAGTTATAATGGTCACCTCTAGAACTATCTGATTGAGTGTTGTTTTCTTTATGGGTATTCTTTCCTCTCTCATTTATAGAAGGGAGAGAGGGGCCTATTCTAGTTTCCACTTCTGCATTAGCCATCCCATGTCTATCATTTTGTGCTCTCCTGGGTATTCTGCAATGTTTGTTTGACAGCTGATACACTTTGCAAAAGACTCTTTCAAGCAGTCAACCTTATTTGTGTGACAATTGATAAAACTTCGTAGATTGAGTTTACGGTTTGAGCTGTGAATAAACACTGTCTAGAAAAGAAATCCGTTTCATTCTCCCTTACTAAGTTTGTTACTATCCCATCCTGTGAAGGAAAAGTGGGTGCTGAATTCCACGGAGAGGAGCTATTTTCTGTGAGAGAAACAGAAAGTTCTATATGCTGTTTGCTTTCAAGTTCAGTTTGTAAATGCCATTCCAATGAGTCACATACAGATGAGTTACTTACGAGAGTAGGCTGTCTATTTGCAGTGAAATCTTCCATTATCTGCTGCTTCAGTGGCTTGGAAGAACTCTGTGCTGGTGAATGAACACACTGTCTCTTTCTCCTTTTCCCCATTCTTGGTAGTCCTGGCTTGTAGAGTTGTTAAAATGTAGGTAAAACAAAGGTAGCCTCTCCAGTATATATCTTTTATAAAAAGTCTTTGACTATTATAAAAAGTCAAACAAGGGTTAAAACTGGGTAGGTTAAAATGCAGTGTTAAAAGGGGTTAAAACGTTAAAATAAAATAAAAGAAAGCTTTTACTTTTGGAGGAGCTCTTTACAGCCTTTGCTGCCTGACCACCATCTTGGCTCCTCCCCCATTCCAACAGTTAAGTCTGTCCATGTGTTTTAAAATTAAGGTGTTTCATTGTGTCTTCTGACTGCTCCTTGATGTCATGGATGTGCTCTGTTAAAATAAGGAAACAAAAATACCAAAACACCTCCTCACCATCAATCAACACTCATAGATTAGATAACCTTTACTGTCATTTTTTTTACCATCAGAACAGAACTGTTTCCATAGTAGCGACTTGGAAAACTGGAGAGAGGTTACAGCTGACTAAAGGGAATAAAGGGTCTGCATAATGATTATGCTAACGATCAGCAGGGGGAGCTCAAACCCTCGGCAATGAGGCAGAAATAGTGGGATCAGGTTGAAGGAAACGAAAAACGGTTAGCGGCCCGCTTCACGTGACTCAGCAAGGCCGCTAAAAGCCCACATGATTCTCGGCTACCGCCATGGGCCGAAGCCGGAAGTAGGTTTTCTTGCCCGTGATGAGGTAGCAACCACAGGAAGTCAGCCTTGGTTTTTGAAACTTCGGCCCGACTGAAACGGGAAGGTTCTAGGTGGGTTCCGTGGACTCGCTAGCAGTTGGTATGATGAGCGACGGGTCTGGGGACCCGACTACCGAGGTCCCGCCCGTTACAGGAAGAAAGATTCACATCGTCGTGGAATACTGGTGAGCAAGAGCTGAAGGGAGGCGCCTGTGGGGGGGGGGGGAAGGCCACGCCTCTGCAGCGGGTAATCCCGCCCATCCATGGAGTCCGCGGCCGCCAGTTGCTATTTTTCTCCATTCTTCTTGATTTCGCTGTCTGATATCACTATAATTGTTCCGTTAGGGCTGGGATGTATACAGTCGCATTTTCTTTCCCCGATGTATGTATCTTAATTTTCTAAGTTTATTCTTGGACCAATACTGTTGGTTTATAGCAGCGTTTCCCAACCTCAGCAGCTTTCAGACGCGTGAACTTCAACTCCCAGAATTCTCCAGTCAGTATGCTTTATTATGCTATAAACGTCATGGTATACCATCCTTGACATGTATTTTACAGATTAGTAGGAACAGAATAACATCTCTTCCTGGGCTCTTCTCATAAACCAAATCTCACTTTAAGAGCAAATAACAGAGGGATTTAGTTTGGCTGTTTGGTGTTGGGAGAATGTGTGTGCAAGGTTTATTTAAAATAGCACAGGAGTGTCAAACTTTAAGCCTGTCTATATTTTATCAAGCTCAGAAGCTAAAGAACTGAAGGTAGTTTGTCCGGCATGGTTCAGAATTTAATGACAGAAACTTGTCTAGAAAGCAGAATAATAGCATGAGTGCCTATATTTTATGTAGTAATGTTGGGTGTTTTTTTTTCTTTTTGTAATATTTGCAAAATATTGGAATGCAGCCCCTCATTCCAAAGTAAGATACACAAACATCACATATAATCTTTGTGAATACTTCAGTCTCATGTGAACAATGTTAGTGCTGTTCTCAAAATGATAAACAGGTAGTTCATATACAAAAATCAAATATTTTATTGCCTCCACCCAACATTCACTTTACTGCCTTCTTAGGTTACCCTATCTTCAACTTAATTTTAACACCAACACTAAATTTCTCTTCTCAGCAAACCCTGTGGCTTTGAATCTGCCTACCTGGAGCTGGCAAGTGCTGTAAAAGAAGAGTACCCTGATGTGGAGATCGAATCCCGTCTTGGGGGCACAGGTACAAGTTATGTATGCTAATAAGCATCAGCAATTAGCAATATATCATCTGATGAACACACTGTGTCTATGAAATTAATATGTGCATTATAAACATGTACATTAGAGAAACACTGGTCTATGGGCTGGTTGTACTCCTTGGAATTATGGAACTAGTCTATGATCATTCCTAGGAGCTTAGGAGAACAAAGTTCATACTCATGTAAATTAAAATGTGAAGAGGAAAAGAGATGATAGTAGTAGGGAAAGAAAGATTGGGTTTTTTTGTCCCTGTTTGCTAGGTCACCTATTGAAAGTATACCCCCCAAATTGGGCTCAACCTATCTGCAGATGGGCTTATCTGTATGTATATGCTAATTTTCCCTCAGCTTTTTAAAAGTACCCCTATAACCCATAAAGGTTGTCCTCAACTTACAACAGTTCATTTAGTGATTGTTTGAAGTTACATTGTCCACTGAAAAAGTGACACATGACCATTTTTCACATTTATGATCGTTGCAGCATCCCCAAAGTCATGTGATTTTCATTCAGATGCTTGGCAACTGGTTCATATTTATGACGGTTGTAGTGTCGGGTCATGTGATCATCTTTTGCGACCTTCTCACAAGCAAAGTCAACGGGAAAGCCAGATTCACTTAACAACCGTGTTACTAATTAATTATTGCAGTGATTCACTTAACAAATGTAAGAAAAGTAGTAAAATGAGGCAAACTCACTTAACAAATTTCTCATTTAGCAACATCAATTCTGGGCTCAGTTGTGGTTGTAAGTCAAGGACTACCTGTATATACTTGCCTCCTATGATTAAGCATATGAAAATTAAGACATATTTTAAGCAGTGGTTTACGGGTGGTACATTTTTCATGGTAATTTGCTTAGAACTTTGAGGGTCTGCTTATCTGTGGGTGGCTTATACATGAATATTTGTAGTATTAGGGATTCAGAAAAATTGCAATTTCTGAAAGGAATGAGAAAATGAGGAGCCTTGGTGGAGCAGTGGGCTAATGCCTCCTTAAGTAACACCAGCTGCCTGCAATTAGTGCAGGTTCGCATCCCACCAGGCTCAAGGTTGACTCAGCCTTCCATCTTTCCGAGGTAGGTAAAATGAGGACCCAGATTGTTGGGGGCAATAAGCTGACTTTGTAATAATGCCGCTGGGGGGGGGGGGAAAGCCCTAATAAGCAGGCATATACATAGAATGAAGGCTACTGCTAAGCTTGTAAGCCGCCCTGAGTCTTCGGAGAAGGGCGGGATATAAATGGAATAAAAATAAAAATAAAAATAAACTGGCAGGTCCCCGACAGCTTTGGTCACCCACCCATTAGCATATTTCTGTTGCTACCAAATGATCTTTCAAGGATATGTGGCCATTGGCATTAAAAGTATTCATTGGTTGGGGGAAAAAGCTATCAAGCATGCTAATGCCATAGTAATATTTAGTTTGTTTTAGCACCAGTGGGATTTTTTTTTACTGGAAACTATAGGTTGCACTTTTATTAAATTTGTCATTTGACAATAGCCTTCAAAATTTGTTTTGAGGAGGACTTTTCTACTCAAGCTTATCTATTACAGAGTCGCTGTGTACTTCTGATCCTGTTTATTATAGATAATTATGTAATTAACATTTAAAATTTTGGCAAAATGTTATTCAATTTGACTTGTATCTGGAGATGTCCCTCATATTTAGCACTTGTTTGAATAATTATTGGCAGTGGCCAGCCTGTTCAAATAATTTTTTGCATTTTCCTGTCACTGCTAATATTATTAAGAAATACTTGATGAATGATTAAACAACTCCAGATGCTTTTGAAATGTTGAG
This sequence comes from Vipera ursinii, assembly GCF_947247035.1. Taxonomy (NCBI): domain Eukaryota; kingdom Metazoa; phylum Chordata; class Lepidosauria; order Squamata; family Viperidae; genus Vipera; species Vipera ursinii. The sequence goes on from NC_139517.1 coordinate 37,838,358, forward strand.
CTTTACAGTATGGCCAATAAAAATTTATAATGCTACAAGGAGAAAAGTTGTCTTCTAATGTGTGGACTTTCACGTGGATTGTCTGCATCCGAGTAGAGATGTGCACATAGCTATTTTCATGCTTTATGAAATCTTGCTGTCACTTCATGAGGTTGATTTTTGAGAAAGGTGACACAAACAGGTTATTGATTCTGGGTGAATGTAGTATGAATTGAACTGCTTATAATGCAACATCTGTTTTTTGAAGGTGCCTTTGAAATAGAAATAAATGGACAATTGATCTTTTCCAAACTGGAGAATGGAGGATTCCCTTATGAGAAAGATGTGAGTTCTTATTTTTCCCTGCTATTCCTCAAATCAGTTATTTTGGAAGAGAGCTTAAATATGTAAGGTAATGGTAAGATTGTTCTCATGTAGGGTTTCAAAGATGAGCTCAACAATATATTACAGGATTTGACTAGTTTTAGTTAAACATGCTGAAAATGGTGCTGATGTTTGCTTTAGTCATCCTTGACATTATTTGGAAAAATACTGTGCAGACATGCCAGGAATAAAATAGTATTGTTACAAAAATGTACTCTTAATTCATGGTCTCACCCAGATAAAGTGAGACCACTATTCTAATAGTATTGCTCACTTCCTCATAAAACATACTTTTGTAGGTAGATCTAGTTAGCCTACTGTACACTAGTTAGCCGTTGTACACATGATAGAAAGAAAATTATCCCTTTTCTTCCAGTAGCCTCCATTTTCCTTCGAACCTGATCCAGAGAGATGGCAATACGGCAGAGTAGATGGGGAGGGGGCATGTCAGGGAGGAGGAAGAGGAAAGACCCTTGTAGAAGTGAAAATGTGTTCACACAATATGAAAAGTTAAAAATCCTTCATTTTCAGGGTTCGTGGGGAAAGAAATTATGTACAAGAGATTTATTTTTCCTTCCTTGATTTTACTACTCATATTGTAAAACATGTTGATATAGTCCTGACATTTCTTAAAAAAAATTTTTTTTTGCTCAATAACTTCAGATGGTATTTTGACAGTTTATTCTTTTTCACTCAGTAAGTCTACTGTAAATGAAAAAAAAAACACAGTTTGTTTTCTCCTTTTTGTCCCTCTAGCTCATTGAAGCCATTCGGAAGGCTAGCAATGGAGAGCCACTTGAGAAAATCACCAAGAGCCGGCCACCTTGTGTCATTCTTTAGTGTACTTTTTTCCCCATTTATTCCATGTTCTCCACTTGCCCACCCTCCCTGAATCCTTATCACTTTTGCTTCCAACTTTTGCTTCTGGTATTAATTCCATCACTAGATAAATGCCAGATCAAGACAGACATTAAAGTAATTTGGTTTGTTTACAAACAAATAAAATAAGCTAGAACGTAAGCCATATTAGAGAGGTTAACAGGGCTTATTCAATAAAGTAATCTTTTTTCTTGGGGAGAATTTATCTCGTAAAATCTTTTTTCTATTTTTGAGACGCTAGCATGGATTTTGCCTGTTATATTTCTTTTAACCCTATCTGAATGAGCAGGAGTGAAATTCATATTTTTAGACTATCTAAGATCTTTTAGCTTCTCTGCATTTAAAACCTCAACTTCTGGCCATTCTCCTGCTCCTTTCCCAGCATTTAGAATGAGTTGGTGCCACAACGTGATTTCACTATGAGGTCTGCAGGGCCAGAGTAAAGCTTGATTAAGTCTTCCCAATAGTCCTGCATAGGTACAATTGATGCTACAGTGAAAGTTGTCAAGGATCACATATTTCAAGCAATATTTTGGGGATCAATGTTGCTAAAGGAGTACATCTTGCATATTATACTACATGAATGATAATTAATCACAACAATGCTTTTGCTACCCTATTCCACTGCCAGAAACAAAGATTTATCTTAGGTTAAGTGTTTCACTAATTTTATGTAACATTCTCTTGAGATAACCAGGACAGTGTTGCTACACGGAGAGGGGAATGCTTAGATTCTCATTTATTTTTTACACTACTCTGAACTTTTGCAAATGATCATCCTTCTAAGATATCCCCAAACTAGACATGATTTGTTGACAAAGTAGTTCTTACATGCTTATGTACTGAACCAATTTTACTTTCTTCTGAGAATAAGTATGGAATCAAAAGTAATTCATAGTAGGACGTTTAAAAATTATTTCATGGGGACATATTTACAGCTCAATTGTCTTTTTTTAAAACTAAACTTTGTGAACTTTTCAGCCCCCCATAAGCATTTTTGTAGTTCAGTTATTTCAACAGTAAGCTACAAACCTAACTCATCGCAATCAGTGAGATTTTTAAGAGTTTCATTGGATCAGAGTATGTACCTGTCCAATTTGAAGTGTTTACATGCAATTGACAGTACATTCTGTTGATTAAATTGCTGATCTACATCTGTCATGTTAGTAATACAGATTTCATGACATGATCTTATTGTGGTACTGAGTATTCTCATCAGTACATATGGCAAACATTGAAATTAGGACATAAATTATCAACCCAGTAACTGCATGTTGCACAGCTTATTTTGTAGGAATGAGCAATATAAATTCCTTTAGTTTTTACTTAACTTATCATTTTCACTGTACTATGATGCCTCTGTTTTGTCTCAAGACTTGATTCTGATAATCCAGTTTTCATCTTGGACCTATCAGTGAGTAATTCTAGGAAGTACGAAAATTCTAAGAAAATGCTGCTGCTTATATGGCACCCTTTGCTGGAGCCAGAGGATGAAAAGCACCAATAATCTTCCCGCTTCCAGAGTCTTAATTTATATGTTGAAATTGTTGATGAGCCTCTATTTACTGCAATTTATAATAAAGGAAAAAATGTTAAAAACCTTGCAATATGTTGTCTGTGGTGCTGCTAATCAATTAATTAGGGAAGCTTTTTATATTTGGGAAATAGCTTGAAAGAAATAAGATTGCTGTTTGCAAGGCATGACATGAGGTAGGATTCTCGGCTGCATTTAAAATTTTGAAATTTAGAATGCACAAAATGTGAACATTAAAACACTTTTGATTTTCTTTATTTTTTTTCTCTGTTAAAAGTAGACCGTTTCAATTGCAGGGGTTTGTTTTGAGCATGAAGCTTAAATCACATGATTACCTTCTATTCATTGGTTGCAAAAAAAATCTCACTGGTTCAGCCCAGTGGAGAGTTCCTTTCACTGGTACTATGTAAGAGATAGAAGCAGAGAAGAAGCCAGTCGTTTCAAAGAAAGTGGCTAGATGCTACAACTGACCAAGGAAGAGAACAGATCCTTGTGCTAACAATCTCACCCTTTATAAAAAAAAAAGTCTATTTTCCACATGTTCAAAAGTCTAGCTTCCATCTTGTTCATGTATGAAGTGGGGGGAAAAACAAGTTCATGTAAAACAATGTTTACATGAACACTTACATGCCTATACAGTATTGAGATCTGGCCCCAAGTGATCATTACAGAATTAGAATGATTTTTAATTACTAAAATGGTCAATGAATAGAACCAGTGCACAGGTTAAAGGAAGTTAAATGAAGAGAGGTCAACTATACCATAACTCCTTTTTTCCTTAAAAGATACAAACTCTCCTTTTTACTGTTCCTCAATGTCACTCTCCTTTCATCATTTATTGACTGTTCCTTGCCCCTCCCCCTTTTCTTTCTTTTTTAGAAATCTGCTACACTACAATTTCTCTTCCTGGGGGAAAGGGTGTAGGATCTTTTTAAACAACTCAAGGTAGCAAACATATCTAATACTCCCTATTTTTTGCACAACAACCTGGTGGGGTGGGCTGGGCTGAGAGAGTGTGTCTGCCCCAAAGTCAGCAGAATAGTAGGGAAAAACAACTAGGTTAGCTACTGACCTGCTGTATTTCTAAGCTGTAGTTATTAATTCAATAATACTATGTTACATTAGTTCAGACTCTATTGTTTTTAATTTATATATTGAGGTTGAGGAAGTTGTTTTATGTAATTCTTAAAACACAGAAACTTCAGTGACATGGTCAAAAGGAATCATACTCCCCATCTTTCTGCTCTGAAAAACATGTAAATTCTGCCAAATTGGCAGACTTTCTCTAGAAATTATTTCGACCCTATATGTGGGATTGAGCAGTTACAGGAATGTCAGTTTAAGGGACAAGAATAAAAAAGCTTCGACACAGATATTATAGAAAATGAAAACTATATTATACATTTCTCAGATATACAAATACTTAATAACACATTTTTCTTTTTTTAAAAAAACCACTGACAACTGATTCACTGATCTAAAGTAGCACCAGCTGGAAAACGCAGGTTTCAATGGAAAGCAGGAGAATATGCAAATAAAGTGAACTTCGGAAATAGTAAATAATTCCTTAGAACAACTACATACACATTCTATTGTATTCATTTGTTTCTTATTGTTTTCAATAAGTTTTGTAAATAGTATTTACAGTTCTAAAACATTCTGTATATACAAGGAACAAGCTGTACCAATTACACTACATCCCTTTGCTCTTCAAGGATCTTCACCAAACTTACTGCCATCTGCAACTCTCAGAATTCCTGACACACACAGCCATTTTAGATATTCAAATATCAAAAAAGGCATTTCTCCAGATCCTCAGACTTGTCCTTGTTGAAAGACTTGTACATGTTGAAAGTGGTTATCTTTTTATCATTGTTGGAAAGAAAGTTTTAACATCTTTTGTTCTATTTCCTACAAAGACATTAGAAAACAGTGCACTAATTTTAGCATCTCCATTTCATTACTCCACTTTCTTTTCAAATTTGATTCAGTGAGAAACAAATGGAATTACTTATAATCACAGTACTTATTCATAATGATTTTAGAGAAAGGTCTAAACAATTCGTGACCTACTGAGTCACAGTTTCAGAGATATTTCCTCACTAAATAGAGAAACAGAATGACCACTAGTGGATTAAAAAAAAGGAGTGGGATTAACTTCTGACTTAGTGTCAACTTCTCCATTGTCTTTCCTTATAGGAAGGTGGCAGGAAAATTGTAAATTAAAACCAAGCAAGCGCTACTAACTGCAGCAGTATGGTGGCATGGTAGCATTGAAATGGGCATAAAATTGCCAAATGTTGATCCCCCATGGGAGTCATGGGTCCCAGATTTGGGATGCATTTTGTAAGTTAGGTACACTGAAGCACATGATTCAAAGAATTGCTGCTTTGTGTAGCAGTTTTACCTAAGTGAAGGTTGCAAACAAACAAAATAATTTTAGCAGTATATAATAGACCTACAATCATGACACTTGGAGTGAGAGACAGTGACTTACACCAACCTTCCCCAATCTAGTGTTTTTCAGGCATGTTATTCTTCCATTCCAATACACCCCAGAAATACGGTCTAGGGATTCACTTAGATGTCACTAAGTTCACGTACGAGACATACCAATCATTTTTATATACAGCATTTTAGACATAATACTAATAGTTACGAGTTAATTCATTTAGGAAAGACTTCAATTAGAGTAAGTACAATCTGGAAGGTAACAAATTAACCGTAAGAGCTGGCATAAACGTACACTAATTAATTCTTTCAGAGAGTAAAAATTAAGCACCCTTTAATCTGTGCTTAATGAAAAGTTCCTTTATGTTGCTTCATAAATTACAGAGTATTTCTGTAATCTGTTTTGCACATTTGTTTTGTTCTAGACTGCATGAGAGAAAGTAAGAGACTATGCAGAATATCAAAACTTCACCCACAATTTCTGACAATCATATTCAGTTATCTCTCCTGTGATTTTAGAAGACATATCTATGCACTTCAAGCTTACATTTGCCTCCATCAATGTTGGACCCTTTCTTAAAAGCAAGTTTCTTAGAAATCTACGTTTTGCACCCACTATCAGTCTGCCCTCTTATATACTGGAGGCATGAGTACAGCTTTCACTTTCTTAAAAAATAAATATTCCAAAAATATTGTTAAAGGAGGCATATTGTGCCTATGAAGAAACTTAATTCTATTATTGTTTATAACTGAAGCAATATGTTAGATGCTTTTTGTCAGTACTCTCTTGGTAGAAACTAAGAAATGGCACGTCAAAGATCATATATATCAACTACTTTCCAATCCAAACATCCCCTTTTTGAATTAGTATCACTAAACTAAATAAATTTGTTTTGGTTCCTCAACTGTCTCTTCTAGAAGCTTCCTGTAATTTCAAAGACCAATGCAAAACTAATTTGTCACTAAGCAAAAGGTGTTTTTTTTTTGTTCTTCTAAGATACTTTGTCGAAAAATAAATTATTTTGTTCTACTTTGCTATAACAGCATATTATTCCCATCCTAAGGTTGAAGAGTATCTGTTTAAGCAATAATACAATTTCCATAAAGCACATTTTGCCCTTATTTTCCACTCTTTCTGTCAGTCCAAACTCTGGTATGAATATCTTTGCTCTTCTTAATGTATTATAGTTTCAACGTTTAGTTTTTCAGGCCCTTCTAGTAGTCTGGGTCTCCTATCTTGAAGACCAAGGCATTAAAAGCAGGGACTACAGGTGTGGTGAGAAATAAAAGAGCACTCCATTAGCTGAAGTACCCAAATGGCAGCATAGCTGCTTGAATCAGAGGAATGTCACAGCTGTAGTGCCTTAAAAGCCCAGAAATGAGCAGAGTTCAAGTTTGCAGGATTTTTAACCTCTTTTTATTTAATACCAGAGTCTGTCATCTGATTCTTGGGGTGATGGAAATATACTTAAGTGTTGCAGAATTCTGAGCCAATTAGTATATTTGATTTACCAGTACTATACTAACCAAACCTCTATCCAAACAAAAATTCATACATGGATCCATAAACTTTCAGCAGTACATCTTAGGGTAGTAGCAGAGGGAAAATCTTGCTACTGCTAGTATTAAATAAGAGGGAGTAAAAAAAAAGCCATGCTATTCTATTGCGGTAGATGCAAATGTGCCCATCACCTCCTTTTCTCAAGAGCTAGGAGAGGTGAGAGAAATAACCCATTGGGCCTCAAAAAGACCATTCGGGCTTTAATCATGTTCATCATGCATGGATAATTCACGGGGTTTGTATCCTGAGGTGCCTTGATTGTAAAAGTCAATTTGACTGGTCATGAGGAATAGCTTTTATGCAAAGTCCTTGGAACAAGTGGCTGGTTCTGACAACCCTAGGTACTCCAGATTCTCTGCTGTTGGGGTTGGAGGAAAGCCATTGGTCGCTGCAGGAGGAACAATGGAAGTGGCAAAGAATTCTGCTGGATTGCACTTAGGATTTTCTTGGTTCCAGTAATAAAGGTTGTCAAAAGCTTGTGGTAAAGGGCTAGATACAGGGACACTGCATGGTGTCAGGTACTCTGGATTTTCCACTGCACTGTTGAAACTCATATAGAAAGCATTCTTTGGTTCCTTGATAAGCCCATTTTTCCCCATGTGCCTTTTTTGCTTTTCTAGTGTAGATCCTTGTAGTCGTAGGTTTTTGTTGGGTGGAAAGTTGTTTTCTGGTTGATTCACATACTCTACAGGAAAAAACAAGAATTAAGAATACTAAAATCCAGGTTGTGGTAGCTTGCATGCTTATCAACAAACATTAACTGCATTCATGGCTAATTTTTTTCAATCCAGATTTAATATTTGTTAGAAACATACTTTGAGAGCAGCCAGATCCACTACAAAACATTTGAAATACTCAATATGCCATTATACAGAGAAGGAGCCATGCAGTATGTGGATACACCTATCTGTGGTTGCTTAAACTGAGCATATTTTCCTAAGATCGTGCTGCAGAGGGAAGCTGCTTATTCCTGGAAAAAAGATGTATTAGCTTTAAGGACTTGCAAACTACATAAATATCCCCAGCACTGTTCTGCCTTCAAAAATCAAACTGCTATACAGTCTTCCAATAAAGAGAATAGCACCTACCTGGTATAACAGCCAAAGTTAATGGTGTAGTGTAGCTCTTGTTATCAGGATTCTCCTTTTCATTAACTGATGCACTCGTGGGATCTTCACTGTAGCGCTGAAGAGAAGAATCAGGAGCCTGCAAGGGTGCTGAATTCTGCACTGCTTTGCTTGCTGTATAGTCCTCCTCACGCAAGTCAGAGACGATACTTTCTGACTCTTCAGAAAGAGATGGCCCCAGGTATGGGTACTGAGGAGACTCCTCAGTCTCTGCCGCCTCCATTTGAGTCTCCACAGCATTCTAGAAGAAAACAGTTCACAAGAGCTAAAAAACGGATACTATAAGTGCAAGCTGTGAGGATCTAGATCAGTGTTTTATAGGAAATTTGGTAATTTGTATACACAAACATATGCAAACACACACAAACACTTATATACACACAAACACAGACACACACATATTAGATGGCTGTCTGCATTTATACACACAAACTCACATATATGTGTAAATGCAGACAACCATCTAATGCATAAATGCATTTTAATAGGTAAATGCAGCCAGCCAGTTTAATCTAGTGATTAAGGCACCAGGCTAGAAAGAGACAGACCGTGAGTTCAAGTCTGCCTTAGCTATGAGAACCAGAATGACTTTGGGCCAGTCACTCTTAACTCAATCTAGCTCGCAGGGTTTTTGTTATGGGGAAAACAGGAGGAGGAGGGTATGTTGAATATGTCTGCCACCTAGAGTTATTTGTAAAATAATAAAGCCGTAGTTTACAAATTTGGGTTTTAAAATTAACTAACATATGTTCAAGTCTTGTATTTATCATAGCCCAGAAAATTAGCAAAACAGAATAACTTGCAAGAATTTTGCCAAAATATGTTCGTCCTCCCTCTTGCACATACCTTATTTTTATTACATTGTTTTTCAGTTCATAGACATAGTTTTTACAAGTACATCTCCAGCCTTTTAGACCTATGGGCAGGGCTTTTTTTCTCATAGAACGCCCAGAACGGAGTTCTGGCACTTTTTTTTGGATGGAACCTTGTAGGGAGGCAAGGTGGGTTGTATGACATGCGTGAGTTCTGGCACCTTTTTCTTTTACAAAGCACTACCTATGGGTATATTTTTCTCAGATATCTTCAGATGAACTGTGGAGGGAACTGGATCAAGCCACCTTCTACTTTCTATCTGTAGGTTTGATGTTTGTGCTTTTATTACCTCTACCTCTTTCTCCTCACCACGTTCTAGTCTAACAATTTCTGGAAAGATGTTTTTCCTTTTTTTGTTGTTGATTTTTTTCTCTGCTCTTGCCTCAAAGCAACAGTCTGTACTGCAGACTTCAACTGCTGGCCCTTGATACTGGTCCTTGATTGGCAGGTTCCTTTTTCCCCATCCCAATCATGCTCAGAAAGCAAGTGCCAATTCTTTTCCATTGTGCTCCTGTCTATGGTTCCATTGGAAGAGGCAAGTTTTTCACACTTGGCAACTTTAAAACATATGGACCTAGCTCCCTGAAGTCCCCACATCTTAAAATTGCCAAATCTGAAAACACTGATCTAGTCTGATCCTCCACTCAAGAGTTTGAGTTGCTTGTAGCTGGAAACTAGAACTCTTTTTACTGAACCATTCAAGGAAGAAAGAGTTTTAAAATTTTGCTTGCCTAAATTAAACTGCTTGCAGTCCTTAAACTGAAAAAATATTCCCCATTTCTACTCTGTAGGAAAAATATAGCATAAATTAAGATACAAACTGGTTTTGTTTGTTTTGGGTATTATAAACTAAATTGTATTCTTACTCTTGTGGAGGAAATCCTAGCTCGATAGTCAGCTGATGTTTCACCACTGAAAAAGCCCTGATGGGGGACAAGGTATTCTTCTGCATCCACCAAGTCTTGCATGTCTTCCTCCTCCAGCAAAGTGCGATAGAAAGTGCTGTCTATGGGGCTGGCAAGACCCATCTTTTCATCATTCTATCAATGAAAAACAAACAGCAAATACTTGGAACTCCCAAAATTCTCTTGCTTCTCTGAAATTATGGACTAGTCATATAACACCCTGGATGGTCAAAATCCAAGATTCAAAATAAATACCATTTTGGCAGCAGAGAAGCACAAACAGAGAGGAATGCAGCAAAAGATTACTATTTCTAATTATTAAAATATACTATAAAATGCAACCCCAGTATATAAACCAGAGATAAAAATCTAGAACTCTCAAAGTCACACTGCCCCCTGAAAGCTTTGGATATGGATCCTAGAATGTCCCCAATTATTGCTTACGGTGGGGAAAATAAATTATGGAGTATGCGGAAAGTATTCTTATTCATTATATGCAATTACATTACAATGCCAAACAAAACAAAATCAATCTTTTTATCCTGAACGTTCTTCCTTTATCTTGGTCTTATGCACTTTATAAAATGCCACTCTCAGCAAGTCACTTAAAAGAAAAGTGGGACCTAAGGCTACAATACATAGCCCATTTGTTCTGAAGGGTACAACATTAAGAACAGACACATATTGTTGCCTGGAAAACTAGTGAATCCAGAAGATTCAAGCATGTGATCATACCACTGAAGTACAGATGGACACTACATGAATACTTAAGTCATTATTTATTAATTTTCCTTAGCATAAAATATTTCCCAAAGCCCAAAGCACAGAGAAAAATTTAGACCACTGAGGTCCAGATTAAAAAGCAGGCTATAAATCTGGCCTGCATATGTTCAGAAGACTTCATATGAATACAGCAGCAGCTATAGTAATTACAGATATTTCCATCCATACATTGTCACTAGAAGCGGTATCTATTTTTTCTAGCAATAAATTAACCTGGACATCTGTTTTAGAAGTCTACATTAGGGTTAGTTATCAAGAAGATAAAGCTATCCCTGTTTTGACCTGATAAAACAACTCTAGTTGATCAAATTTTGAGATACTATGCTATTCTAGCTTGACTTAATCTGGTGCAACAGGAAGCTCTTTTAGTTTTTCTTCCCCTTTCTCCCTACCATCACTACTGTTATGTTAAGAGTTGGGAGGCAGTGCAATCCTCTTTAAAGTAAAATATCTTCCTCACCTGAATAACCACAAACCTCTGAGGATCTCTGGCCATGCGTGTGAACTCAGTGACCAATTCTCGGAACTTAGGCCGGCATTCTGAATCAATCATCCAGCCTACAAAACAAAAAGAGAATAGGTGTATCCGTCCAAATTAAGTTCTCCTTATGACAAAAAGAACTAGTTTCTCTGATAATGGAAGGAGAAGAATAGTGAACAAAAAAATGACCCTTGCAAAGATTAGCTACCTAACATTAACACAGAAGCAAGCACTGGAAATATTATGACTTCTGGAAATTCAAAATATTTATCTACTTTAGAACCCACCTATTGCTTTAATCTCCTGCAATATTTTTTCATATTGTAAACCTAAGTACTATGAACCTCATGAGTATATATGTATGTTGTATGTATGTATGTATGTATGTATGTATGTATAATTCTGTGCCAGGCAATTCATACCTTTGTTTCTTACAGGAAAGATAGAAATCTCTGAATGCAGGCGTATTTCTAAAAAGAAGAAAGCTACCTCACTAGCCAAAACTTCAAATTCAATTATGTTGTTTGAAAAGATAGTCGAAATACTGCCATATCTTAGAATCATAGAATTGGAAGCTATCTATGAGGTCATCTATTTCAACTTCTGTTTGATACATATAGTTCAACTTTTTCTCATTCCCTTCCTGCTCTCTTTTATGGGACTGCTAGAGGCTAAAGCTAGACAAATTGCAACCAACCAACTAAGTGCTTTACATTTTATTGCATTTTTGACCACAGATTTGCTCAATCTGATGCTTCTCAGATATATTGGAAGCATAACCTCCAATCTGGGGTTAGTAGCCTATATCTTTTCACCTTCTGGGGAAATTATTAACTATCCCTAATTTCTTACATTTAACCATAATCATATAGACATCAATGGTGCAAATAGGAGGCTGGGGCAATCTCTCTCCTTTTTCCAGAAGATCAGGAATCTCCCGGGCTGGTATACCATCATAAGGCTTTGCACCAAAAGTCATCAGTTCCCAAACAGTAACACCTGATGAAAGCAGAAGAGAGACAGAAAGGAAGATTTGAATGAAGCAACAGTAAAAGTTTTCACATTAGCAGTTAACTGGAGGGAGAAAATACTACACATACCATAGCTCCACACGTCACTTTGGTGAGTAAATCGTCTGCGCAAGATGGACTCTAAGGCCATCCACTTGATAGGTACCTAGACAAAGAAACCAATAGTATACGGATGACCACAAGTCACATCTCTGCTGGTTAGTTTCAAGTAATACCGTTATTTGAAAGTTTTCAGATGATGCTTAGAAATGATTAGGTTTAATTAAAAGGATTAATTCTCAATACAAAGATAGCAAAGCATTATTTGGCACCTAAAGATTTCAGACTCAAGTAGATGGAAAAAGGACATGACAGAATAGCCAGAAATTTTGCTTGGAGAAATATCCCATCATATGTACTGATTCCTTGTATGCAATGCTTAATGAAAAAGTCTAAACACAATTTATCAATCCTGCTTCCAAGCTTGGAAAAATGTCACGAATAATTTTTTCAGCTCTATTTCATTTTGATATTCGGGGTTTTGAAAAGATTTTGAATGGCAGCTGTATGCTTCCCAGAGCCTCCTGCTAAACCTCTTCTTTGATTTTGGAAAAAGATAATGGTACTGCTATTTTTCTCACTGAATTTCAGCAGTGGACTCTTGATGAAGTAGGGAGATGCAACCCACAAAGGTCAAATTAGTCATCCCTACTTTAAAAAACATACAAAGTAGAAAGGAATTTAGAAAATTCATTCTGAATATTAGCTCCACTCCTTGCACAGCTTCAATACTTTTGGTCTCTATACAGAGAGCTGCTCTATATACACCATGTTTGCAATTCTATTCTGCTACCCTTCCACTTTTAAACTAGCTTGATTCTACTACATTTATAATTTAAGTTTGCTAAGTTGCTTTGCACAGAAAGAAAAAGTGAGGGAAACTGGGATAATATGCTTCCAAAGTCTTAATTTAAGAAACAAAGGAATCAGTTCATACACTAGAAAGAGGCGGACCAGTAGAAAGGATGACATCAATGGGAAATAGAAGAGGGACTGAGTATATTATTCACAAAGATTTCTTGAATATAAACTGAAATATAATCTGAAATTTATAGAAGTTATTCTTGTTCTTTGTATGGATGTGAGTGTTTTACCACATGACAAGACAAAAATTATTGTCAAAGTACTAACTAGCCTTCATTCAGAAGAGATTGTGATCTTAAGTCAAAAAAGTTAAATATTATCAATCAAGTATTATTGTCTGGGCTACAGCAAGAGAATTTTATCTGTTCAACTAATACATCTTGAATCTGGCATTTATCCAGATATTGCACCCCAGATTATGGAAGTGTACTCCATATACTCCATTGCTGGAATACACTTTCATAATCTCTAGGCCAGTGACTCTCACAATTGGCAACTCTAAGGTGTGCAGGTTCAACTCCTAGAACTCACCAGCCAGCAATGCTGCTCAAGACCATACAAGTCTAACTAAATATGGGAATTCTAATTGAAAATATCTAGTGGCTAGCAAGTTGAAGGAGGCAGGTCACAGCAGTGTGGAGGGAGCTAAGTGCACCTACTATTATATACTTATATGTAAATGTAGCATTTCCCCACAGAACATTTGGCCTATTAATTAAGGAATATTCCCATGTCCCACCTTCCCTCCATCAGCGTGATATTCTGTTTCATCAATGTCCAATAATCTGGCCAACCCAAAATCTGTAATCTTCACATGATTTGGGCTCTTCACCAGGACATTCCTGGCAGCCAGGTCCCGGTGAACCAAACGGACATCCTCCAGGTAGCTCATGCCCTGAAAGAGAAGCAAATACTATTTGTTTTTTTAGCCAAGGAGAAATATTGATGGATCTTCTTAAAAGAATGTATTTCCATCAACATTAATTATAACACTATAATTGATGTTATTATTAAAATTAATTTCCTTTATGTTAACAGAAAGTTGCTGAAATTTAATCTGTAAGCAAAAGTAAAGTAAAAAGAATTGGGAGCTTCTCAGGATGTTTTGGAATGTCAATGATTTGTTCTTTTCAAGTGAATGTTTCAATATATGAAATTAATTATCTACTGAACTAGACAATTATTCTCTTTAGTATACTCTGACTTTAATATAATTATAACTCTTGAGAATAGATGTCCAATATACTGGGCATAGTTTTCTATATTTTCCTATTGTCATCCTCTGACTGGAGATTCAAAAGAGGAAAAATGGAGTTTTTACAAAGAAAGAACAACTTTCACTTATACAATTATATTTGCTCAATTTCCAGTCCTTGAGAAAGAGAGATTCTGCAGGTAAGAAGGCTATGGAAAAATGTTCTAGTAAGAATAGAAAGAGGGATATTATGTAAATTCATAAGGACAAGTAAGAGAGACTATAAGAGAGATGTGTAGGAAAAGAATGCTGAAATTAAAATTGAGCAATTCCTTTAAATGTACTTCTACTCTGGCTTTCTTCATAACAGAAATTTGGGCAAATATCTTTTCCAAGTACGAAAGAGTAAAATATAGATATCAGGTATTTCCATTCCCAGCAGCATATTAATAAACTCAAGAACCTTTTTTCTATAATAAACCATTCAATGTAACTTGCCCTTCTTAAGATTCTCTTCAGACCTGTCCAGCTGATGGTTTGTAAATAGGTTGTGCTGATGTAAGATCAGGAGCATTTCTTGCTTTTAGTCAGAGCAGATGAAAAATGGAAAAGCAGAGACCTAATTTGACAGAATGATTATATATGGGAAAGATGGCTTCAAGACCTAGACAGACTGAATAGTGCTTCCCCATGAACTAAAAAAGTCAGAGCCATACAACTCTTTCCCTATCCTAAAGTTCCACTTACCTTAGCTATCTGCACACACCAGTTGAGGAGGTCCTGGGATCCAATGCGGTCCTTATTCTCCCGTACGTAATCCAGAAGGCAGCCATAGGGCATGAGCTGAGTCACAAGCTGCACTGTGGAGGTAAGGCAGATTCCCAACAGCCGAGAGACATAAGGGCTGCCTACACCTGCCATAACATAAGCCTCCTGTTGGAATAGAGAGGGATGGAAGTGAGGGATCCTGTGTAGGAAGAGAACTATCTCTAGGCCATGGGTCAGCAACCCGCAGCTCTGGAGCCGCATGCGGCTCTTTCAGCCTTCTCCCAGTTGTCCTCCGCCATTTATTGTTTTATTGTTGTGAGCCGCTCTGAGTCCTTCGGGAGATAGGGCGGCATATAAGTCCCATAAATAAATAAATAAATAAATAAATGTGCAGAGAGACAGAGACAGAGAGAGGCACTTGAGCTTTCCTTCTCTCTCTCTCTCTCTCTCTCTGTGAGTAAAAAAGAGAGTGGCCTCACGCTATTCTCTGAGAAGCTGACAAGCTTATTGGGTGGGGCTCCTGCCTTTGCTGCATCTCCACTAGAAGCGGCAGCTCTCAAGGGCAGGAGAGCCAGCCAATAAGAGTGTCAGCTTGTCCAGAACAGTGTGAAGTCAGCTTGCTAGGTAAGCAGAAGATTGGAGAGAGGGAGGGGAGGGAGAGAGGGGGAGAGAGAGGGAGGGAGAGAAAGAGAAAGAGAGAACTCATGGACAGCAGCCTCTATTTCTTTTTAATTAAACTCTTCAGGTCCAAGTGGCTCTTTGAGTGTTTAAGGTTGCCGACCCCAGCTCTAGGAGATGAGAGGCTGAGCCCAAGGGCGGAATCAAACACATCATCATCTGGAGTCCCTATGCCCCTAAAAGAGGACCTCGGTTTTGAAATCCATTGACTCTTATCTGGCACCAATTTCCCTTGACCATTAGTAGATCAGATTTTTGTGTATAGGTGGCAAGGAATAAACTTGCAATGCTTTTGAACTCTATCCTGGCTTCCAGTTTCTTGCACCTGGCACTACTGAGAGACCAACAAGCACAAACAACAGGAACCATGCAATAAATTAGGAAGACATGGGGAGGTACACTGTGCTTTTCTGGAAGGGACACAACCTCTTGGGAGATCAACATAGTTTTCTTACATCCAAAATCTCCTTGTTGGCTTTAGGTGAAGTGTTTTCCCTCAAGACTTTGATAGCTACTGGGATCTTCACATTCTCTCCATCTGGAATCCACACACCCTACAGGGACAAGATGATGGTGATAATAATAATAACAGCAACAACAACAACAACAACAACGGTGTTGTTGTTATGGATACAATCAGGTTATACTTTAATAAAGAAAGCATGTGAGCATATATGTATATGTACAAAATGCATGAAGAATTCTGTATCAAAATTCACCAATGAATCCTATCCAAATACCCAGTATCCATAACAAATTAGCCTTGGTGATTTTTAAATAGTATTATTCAGCTGTAAACACAATTAAGAGTGCTTCTGCTAAAAAATCAGGAACGTAGTCAATAGGAATGAAAATACAGATCTGATGAATAAGAAATGCAGTAGCAGAAGTAATAATGTTGCAACATAGGACTCAGCTTGATGATTTGGGAGACCTAAAGCACAAACATGTTTTACCAATACAAATATAGATAAAAATGTGTTTTAAAAAAATGTGACTTTTTTTTACTAAATATTATGTATTATAATTATTTATTTATTTAATAGAAAAATCAAGGAAATCAGAGTTGGAATGGGTCATATAGGTTCTCTAATTCAACCCTCTGCTCTGCATAAAAGTTTCCCCCGCACATGCGTGCTAGTCGTTTCCAACACTAGGGGCCGGTGCTCATCTCTGTTTCAAAGCCGAAGAGCCAGTGCTTGTCCGAGGACATCTCCGTGGTCATATGGCCAGCATGACTAGATGCCAAAGGCGCACGGAACGCTGTTACCTTCCCACCGTAGTGGTCCCTAGTTTTCTACTTGCATTTTTTTTACGTGCTTTCGAACTGCTAGGTTGGCAGAAGCTGGGACGAGTAACAGGTGCTCACTCTGTTACGCGATGGCTCAGTGGGTTAGGATGCTGAGCTTGTCGATCAGAAGGTTGGCAGTTTGGCAGGTCGAATCCCGAGTGCCGCATAGCAGAGTGAGCGCCTGCTCTGCATAAGATCCACTAAAGCAGGGGTGTTAACCTGCCGGCCCATGGGCCGGATGCGTCATGGCAAAACCACGCCCCACCCTATTGCCAGCAATGGAAAGCAATTTGCAATACAATATGGTTACTGTATTTCTTCATAAGGAAGACTGATCACAGGGCAAGTGGAACAGCCACAAAGAGTGAACAAATACTGTCAAATGGATGGCAAAGCAGAATTGATTGCAAGGCTAGCTCCATACATAGTCCCTAACTAATCATTTCTTCTGTTCAAACCACTTCTCAAATAAAGCCAGGAAGGCACTGTATTTTATCAGCATTCAAGATAGTTCTTCAAATTGCAGATTTTTGCTGATTAAACGGACACTCCTCACACAGTTACAGTGAAGGTTCCTAAGCAGCACCACATCTTGATGATCTGACAACTATGATCTATTCAGCAGCTGAGCCAATTTCCAGCTGAGGTATGGCACATCCATAATCACAGTGAATCTGTTTTTTTTCATTAGAGACAATGAAACCTACAAAACCTGGAGAGTGGGTCATTTTTCTCATTGGTGGGAACTCTGGTTTTATCACATTTCCCAGCTCTTACAGATGTCCAGCCATTATTGGTCTATACCAGTATTTCTGTAATCTTTTAAACTGAGCGGAAGGATGATGCCTCTCCCTATCATAGACAATTACTCTTTTTTTTAGAAAATATCAAAAATACAGCAAAAAAAGTTCTGGGGGGAGTGAGCTATTAGTTGTGTGCTGTGTTTTGTACTCTCCCTTTGGTCAACTGGGAAGACTATTGGTTGATTCATGTTGTGTTTCCAATGTTTCAAAGCTGCTATCATTGTGTTTCCAATGTTTCAAAGCTGTGAAGACCACAGATTGCCTTCAGAGAGTTTGGTGGATGAAAACAGAGAAAGAGGAGAGATATTTTGATTTTCTCAAAGTGATTTCCAGCCAAAGCTTCCCTTTTAACTAAGTAATTTTCAATTACTGTTCTCCTCACCTTATACACCGTTCCAAAAGCACCTGACCCCAAAACTTTGACTTTTTTCAGTTCTGTCTCCTTGAGAATACGCATCTGAGCTTGGTTTGGAAGAGCTCCACTGGGGGTCAAAGGTTCCACTAACTAGCAGAGCCATAGAAAGAAAGGAACAGAAGAATGAGGGCATAAAAAAGAAGATAAATTTATTTCCATCCATAAATCTCCAGTGCAAGAATATATCAACGCTTTCTAAATGAGGTAAACGAAAACAAAAGCAGTTCTAGGTATCCTTCAGAATTTTTCAAATATTTGTTGAGGTGGGGTTTTTTCGGTTAGATTTTTATCCCACTTATTTTTCATATATAATTCAAGGAGGCAAACAGGCCAATGCTCCTTCTTTCTCCTATTTTCCTCACATCAACAACCTTGTGTGGTGAGTTGAACTGAGAGAAACTGGCCCAAAAGCATGCAGCCAATTTTTCATAGAATTCACAGTAACCTGGTTTCTAGGCCTACCTCTTAACCACTATACCAAATTGGCTCTGTTGCATTCTGTTGTAGCAGCTTTATGAGCTTAGGGAACAAGGAATTAGTTTCTTTTGTTTAAACAGTGGCCAATCACATCTTTCTAATAGCTTTGGAAACAGAATATAAAAATAATGTCCTTCTTCTGGTATTTGTTCCCATGACTCCATACAGTAGTCCTTGGGTTATGACGGCAATTGGGACTGGGATTGCTGTTGCTAAGTGATGCCATTTTAAAGAGTAATACCACATGATCACAGTACTTGGTGACAACAATCCCAGTAGCTGCAGTTACTGGTATAGCTCTGTGTGGGACATTAAGTGGGAAGAGGTAGGATTCCTAGGTAACAGGGACTGCCTTGGGAGGCCTTGGAAGGGCCAGAGAAGGCTGAAGGGAAGACCAGCGCATGGCTCAAGGGGGCCTTAGGAGGGTCATGTGCAGGTCAGGGAACTTGGCTGTGCACAGGAAGGGGAGGTAAGAGAAAAAACAGTGGGAGACACCAGAACAATTTGCAATCTTCCCTACTGACTTCTCCCTTTGACTTTATGGGAAGTCAGCAGCTAGGGAAGGTTGCAATTGGTGATCACGTGACCACGACTCGTGTCAAGGTCATATTTCAATCATGAGCCAGGTGCCCAACAGTTGGATCACGATCGCGCGGTTAAAGGAAAGCTGTGAAGGCCAGGACTCCAAGAACCGTTTATATGTCCATGTTTTCACTGCTGTTGTAACTTTGAACTGTTACTAGCTGAGAACTAACTACCGGTATATGAAAATCTGAATTTGAGCTTTATTTCATTTGCCTTCACTCCATTCTGAGGGAAGGGGTCACAACCTCTGACCATACCTCAGTTTCCTGCAGAAGACGCCTCATGGTATGTTTTCTCTCTTGCTGCTTCCGTCGATTGATACAAACAACAGTGAGAAGTAACAGAATCAGGGCTAGTGCAGCACCCACCACACCTGCAATGATTGAACTAGCATGGCTAGAAGGGAAGGGAAAGAGAGAGGTAAAAATTGTAATCTAAAACAGGGAATGCCAAGTTGTGATCAGTATTCCCCTGCTTGGAACCATCTGGAGATAGTTTACTTGCACAGAGGATTAGGAGCAAATCACTAAGCAGAGAAACTTTCCCTAATTATCACTAACAATATCTGAGAAATCAAAAGTCACCATTCCTTCCTCTTACAGTGACCTGCTTATCTCTGTGTGGGAAATAGTGTTAACTGGTTTCTCCATCTGGCTTACAAGCAGTTAGGAAGGTTAAGCACTTCTTAGACCTAATAGCAATGGCAATAGCACTTAAGACTTATATACTGCTTCATAGTGCCCTACAGTCCTCTCTAAGCGGTTTACAGAGTCAGCATATTGTTTCCAACAATCTGGGTCCTCATTTTACCAACCTCGGAAGGATGAAAGGCTGAGTCAAACTTGAGCTGGTGAGATTCGAACTGCCAAACTGCTGGGAGTCAGCAGTCAGCAGAATTAGCCTGCAGTATTGCATTCTAACCACTGCGCCACCACGGCTTATAAGTCATCATCTCTTCTCTCTTGCAACATATTTTTCTTTCCCTGATTTCTGTCCCTCCATAGTATGCTTCCCTTCAGTGGGAAAGAGCAAACTGCCTGTAAACATACTGAAATTACAATGAAGCTGCACACAAATAAATATATGGATCCGAGTTATTTCATTCATTGCCAAATGAGACAGCAGACCTACCCCTGCTAATATTTCTTGAATATTATCAGAAAAAGATCTCACCAATCTCCTCTAGCAATGTTGTCCATTAATTAACTCTAAAACATTTTTAACATTCATCTTAAATATATTTTGAACTTAATAAGCTGACAGTTGCCAAATCAAACCAATTAATTTGCCTAGCTTGGAGGAAAGGGAACAAAGTTTGGGGGCCATGTTTTCTTTAGAAGTTCTTCCTACTATCCAATCTGAGGGCCCATTTATTATTTCTAAGCCTTAGCAAATGGCAGCACTTGGCTGATTTTTGCTAGAATCAATAGTTAAGCAGACAGGACCTGATCAGTGCCTGGATAAATGATTACCACAAAATTCTAACACTGGAAAATCAAAGAACATTCTCAAAGATTGCACTTCCATGCTGTCCTTAAGAAAATCCAATAAACTTTAAACTTGCAAACTTCTCTTTTGCAAACAATTGGTTTCAGGTATGCTATTTTGAATTCATGATAGAAAAATGAGATAAGAGAAACAAAAAACATATAAAATACCTGGGCTTCTGATCTACAGGGCAGCCAAACTCATCCCGTAGTGTACATCTGGAAAAAGAAATGTGGTGTTACACAATCATTCACTAACCAAGTTTTATTTTAATGCAGTCTTTCTCAAATCCAAAAGCCTTCCAGTTCAATTCACTTCTAACCTACCCAAACCTCGTTTTCAATGTTTGCATTGAAAGTGATAGTAAAGCAGCAGGCTGTCAGCAGTTTCAAGGTGTAAAAAATGCCACCACTGCAAACCCTACTACAGTACAGTACCAATTAAACACACACACACACACACACACACACACACACACACACACACAAACACTTTTCTTTTTTCAGTCACAATCTCACATGGATCTCTAGGGTTTTGCAGAATCCTAGTACGGAAAGGCTGTTTTAATGAATAGAAGGTGTGCAAGAACATTAACAAATGGAGACTAATGATGATGATGGAAGGGATCTTGGAGGTCAACTAATCCAACCCCCTGCTCAGCCATTTCAGGCAAATGGCTGTCCAGTCTCTTCTTAAAAACTTCCAGTGTTGGAGCATCCACAGCTTCTGGAGGCAAGCCATTCCACTGATTAATTGTTCTAACTTAAGCAAAACAATTTTCTGCTGTGGTGTGTCCTTTACATATTATAAGGTTCATTATAGTTTTTGCCTGGGCACCACAATGTTCATACTCTCCCTACTAAGAACTTATTGGTACCTGAAATAGTATGAGGCAGCAAGAGTCAAAAATGTGATAGGATAAACCAGACCAGATTAAACTGTATTTTAAAGAGGAAGGAAATAC
This sequence comes from Vipera ursinii, assembly GCF_947247035.1. Lineage (NCBI taxonomy): Eukaryota > Metazoa > Chordata > Lepidosauria > Squamata > Viperidae > Vipera > Vipera ursinii. Next base: position 37,859,913 of record NC_139517.1, read on the forward strand.
TATTTTCTAAGTTCACTTATTAACAAACTATCAGAACACAGAACTGGTTATACTTTAACCTTTTCTGCAATTCATTTTCAGTTTAATATTTTATTTTTTTAAAGATATGTAAGGCTGCCCCTCTTAAAGTGACACAAAGCAATAAAAATTTAAAACTATTAAAACATAAAATAAAAAATAAAAACCTGATGCTCCAACAACTTTCTACAGGCTCCACTACTCCACCCCACTGCCTGAGTTAAAGAGACAGGTTTTAAGTGGGTGGAGGCCTACTGATTGCTGGAGTGAATGTGTTCCATATTGCAGGGGCAGCTTCAGAAAAGCTATGCTTCCTAAGTCCCACAGCATAAAGATGACAGTGTTTCAGAGAAAGAACCTAGTGAGTCCATCCTATCCTATCTAATAGGACAAGCAGATAACCTCAGTAAGAAATCATCTTAATAGCTTGATCCCATACCATACAGGGCTTTAAAGATAATGACCAGCACCTTGAATTGCACCCAGAAGAAACTGGAAGCCAGTGTAGCTTGTGCAAAAGTGGAATAACATAGGCCAATGTTTCTCAACCTGGGCGACTTTAAGAACTCCCAGAAAGCTTTGTTGGCTGAGAAATTCTGGGGGTGGAAGACCACATATCTTAAAGGGGTCCAGGTTGAGAAACACTGATATAGGCAACATTGCACATGCTGCTGCATTCTGGACCATTTATAGCTTCCAGATGGTCCTTCAAGGGCAGTCCAATGTAGAACATGTTGCAATAATTCTTTTTGCTGAGATGGGTGGTGATATATATATATTAGACTGATTGATTGGTTAATTAATAAATCCAAACAGGAAAGGACCAAGGCCTTAGTGACTGTAAGACCTCCTGATTTAGGAAATCTGTGCAAAGATTCCCCCTAGCCATAGCTGCCACCTGCTCTTTGACCAGGAATCATGAGCCCAGCAGGATCCTCAAATTACATATCAATTCAGTCCAGGGAAATGCAATCCCGTCAAAGGTATCTTATCAACAAACCCTGAGGGCTGCAAACGTAAAGCCACTAAGTCTTGTTAAAGCTGAGTCAAAGTCAATTCCTCTCCACCCAGACCCTCATTACCTCCAGCACCAGAAGCACATAACCTGTCAGGGCAGGAATGAACATGTATAGTGATGATACCACATATTGATAATACCACATCCCGTGCCTGTGAATGACTTTTCCCAGAGGCTTCATATAAATGTTAAAAAGGAGAGAAACCTAATCCCTCAGAAACCTCATATTTTAGGGGCCTAGGTTTTGACCTTTCACCCTCCTCCCCCCCCCAAATGAAACTGGCTGTGGAAAACGGAGTGTCTCCTAGTCCCAGTAACATGGAATAGCCAATCACATGGTATCAGATGAATACCATGTTCAATGGTATTTTTATGATTTTATTAAAATTTTAAAATACAAAGATAAACTAATACAAAACTAAGAAAAATATAAAAAATACAAATAAAAATACAGAGAGAGAAAAAAGAAGGAAAAAATACAAAGGAACAATATATAATATAAAGAAATTACTTCTTCATCAAGTACAGTTTCAATAATCTCATTTTTCTAACATTTTAACTAAAAATCTCTGCAACTCATGTTTTATCTTTTATCTATTAGCAAATGCTAAGCTTCATCATTCAATCTTAATTAGGAAAAATCCATTAAGTTATCAAAAATAACAGTATGTGTGTATGTATAGAGAGAGAGAGAAAGAGAAAGAGAGAGCTACAGTATTTAATGGATTTTTGCTGTGTTTGTGTGTGTGTGTGTGTATCAGAACAAGATTCGTATGCCTGGGATTCGTATTTTTAGTTTGATTAAGGAATATATATATATATATATATATATATATATATATATATATATATATATATATATATATATATATTCAAATTTAATCAAGAGCTACTTGAAACAACATATAGAAAATCTTTATCTTTAATACCTTCAAATAATCTCCCACAAATTAGTTTCTTATCATTTTCTCTTCATCTCCTTTCAGAAATTCCTTTGCAAGTTTAACACTTTCCTTCATTTTTAACTTATTATAATTTTTTCTAAACATACAGTAAAAATTATCTTGTTACATCTTATCTATAAAGAAATCTTTAAAGCCTTGTCATTTAGTTCAAATCATAAAAAATCATTAAAAACTATAGAAAAAGTAATCATATCTATTTATTGCTAAAATTCTCATTCTGGTAACTTTTAGCTGGACAAAATGGTGCATCATAGGGCAACAGTTTTTGAAACATGATACTTCAAATGAGCTAATTTGTTCAAAATCTGTGGAATAACTTCTGTTATTTTAGTACATAAACATTATTATAAAAGTTTGTGATATAGTACAAAATGTCATAAACCATGTCTGTGCTCATGTTTGACAGTGCTATACAGTTCAACATGGGCTACTTTCAATGCAGACACATCTCTGAAAATATCCCAAGTTTTATATTTTACATTGTATATATTTTATTAGAATTCTAAACAAACCACAGGAAGGATTCTTATAATTAGCTTCAAAATCTTATTTCCAGTCAATCTGCCCCCCCCACCTTATTGCATTTATAACTTTCCAGAATCTAATCACCTTCCTGCTGCTTAATTCCAAATTTTAAAAAAAATCTCCTTCAATCCTTAGCAAAAGAATTTTCACATAAGTTTAAAAATGTGGAGATTTTTTTTCTATTTGTAAACTAAAGTCGATGTTTTAAAAAGGCACTGAGATCCAGGAGGGGTAGGATGGTTGCACCACCCCTGTCCCAAGCCATCCAAAGGTCATTTACAAGCATAATCAATGCTATCTCAGACTGAAAAGAGAGCAGATTTCTCCACTTCTCATTCCTTCACATTAAATTAAAAGTAAGGCAACTCAATAAATAAATTAGGCCTCTCCTATCTCATTCCATTTATGCATTTGTGTAAGTTAGAACTTAAAATACTAACATAAAAAGCAAAAACAAAATAAACCTCTCTTTCTGTTCCACTCAAGCTTGAATAACTTGACCCAAAACTGGAAAACAAAAGGGGAGGAGAATATCTTTTAAAAAGATTAACTCTAATTAGTTGCAATTTCAGCAACAAAGGGAAGTGCCTATCAATGAAAAATAGTCTCATTTTAAAACTCTGCTTTAAAATGTAATTTGTTCTTGTAACGTCTTTAGACTGAAAGCTGATCACATTTTTTGCACTACACTGTCCACTTTTATCAGAAAATAGTCAGAATCCTGCTATATCTCACTCTATGATCTTCCCACCCATGGATTTCAACCCTACAGCAAACTCACGAAAGTGTACAGTTGACTGGGCAGAGCTGACAGACATTGTCCTCATCAGGGTACTTCCAAACAGGTATGAAAGAGCCATCAAGCTTTACACCACTGGGGCACCGTTCCACGCAGGAGAGTCCATCTTTGTAATGGGCACAAGCTATACACTGGTCTGCCTCCTAAAGTGGGGAAAGGATGATGTGAAAGAGTTTTAATTACACAAAACAGAAAGAAACCTCCTCTCATCCATTTCACAATGGATGAATACAATGGATACTGAATATGTTTCAATATTGAATGATGTTCTTGTTATTTCATCGTACAAGCTGTTGGGTTGCTGATATGACCTTAGATGGACATAACCTACAGAGCAGTGAAAACCAGCTCTTTGATAGGCATCTAGGAATTTGGAGTCATAGGGTATGTTGCAAAGTTACCTCAGGAAAAATAGCAGGGGTTACACAATTTATTACATATGAAGGACACAGTTTATACCTCAGATTTTGTAACGCTGCAGATAATTGCTAGAAAGCAAGTTAATCTCAAGGGTAACACTCTCTCAAGATGAAGTTGTCCAAATCAAATTCCCTTCAGTTGGCCTATATAACTTATGATGGTTTGGTCTGTACTATTGAATGTTTGCCTTCTTTCTTAAAAGTGCTATGACTGCATCAAAGGTCCCTGAAAAACTGTAGGTCATCAATTTTAGGTTTCCAGTCTCCAGAAAGGAGGACTTGGATATTTACATTCTTTTCACTGTGAACCAATCCCAGAAGGCTTTAAAAAAAACCCTAATGGATGAGAAAAAGAAACAAGAATATAATATCTGAACATGACTGCAGTTTCAAGATATTTCAGCATTCTTACCGATCCATAGCAAGATTCAGTCCCATTTTGGGGCATGCACTCTGGATGACATGGAAAGCACCGTGTCCCATTGACATATTCCCGGATATCCCTGGAAATTTCAATCAAGCCAAAGTTTAGATAGTCCAATTTCTTGACTTCCTATTTTCTCAAATTGTTTTTTTTAAATTTGGAATCTACTGAATTAGAATAAAAACAACCTTATAATCAGGGTAGAGTGATTTAAAAATATTTAATTATTTGATTGGTGATGGGTATTTTAGACAAAAAGGAGGAACGATGTTACTTCCATGTGCCTTTAATGTACATGGAAAGTCCTCAACTTACGACAGTTCATTTTGTGACCGTTTGAAGTTACAACAGCAGTGGGGAAAAAGTGACTAATGACCATTTTTTAAATTTATGACCACTGCAGCATCCCTTTGGTCACGTGATTTACATTCAGATGCTTGACATCTGGTTCATAGTTATGACAGTTGCAATGTTCCGGTGGTCATGTGATCACCTTTTGCAACCTCCTGACAAGGAAAGTCAATGGGGAAACCAGATTCACTTAACAACCATGTTACTAATATAACAACTGCAGTGATTCACTTAACAAATGTGGCAAGAAAAGTTGTAAAATGGGGCTCACTTAACAAATTTCTCACTTTGCAACATAAATTCTGGGTTCAATTGTGGTCCGAGGACACCTGTAAATTGCCATGAAGTGAAAATTGACTGCTCCTTTAATTTATTTATATTAATTTTACCTGAAATAAAAGACCGATCTAAAGAAAAAAAAGTGCAAAGAAAAAAGAAATTGAAGTTATGAAATACAACTTCCAACTTTCTCTTAACAGAAAAATTACACTTATAATCTTCCTTCTCTCTTAGACATTATACAAATCCCTTCAGTCCCTCACTTAGTCCACATCTTTTTAACTCCTATCATTATTTGGAGTTTGACCAAGCATAAAAAATGAAGCAGTTTGCTATTGCTTTCTTCTTTTTGCTCTAGATTTTCCAGTCAATTTCCTCTCCAAATACTAAATCAGGACCAATTCTGTTTGGCTTTCCAAAGTAAGCTATGCAGTGCCACCTATTGAAACTTAAGGATATTATTTTTGCTTTTTGTTTGAGGATAAGGGAAATCAAACACTGTCTTAAATTTTATTGTGATTTTATTTATTATTAACACCAATATGCTATTCCAATTGTATTCATTTTGAGCAGCTTATACTTCTAGACTTGGTGACAGGATTAAAATACAAGACTTGATGAGGTTTTTTTTTCCTATTTAACACTTTCGAAATCCTCGAACCCTCCCCCCTTATTATTTTCTTAGTAAGGACTCAGAAAAGCCCCACCCAATCACATCTCCCCTTGCCACATACCCATCCAGAACACTGCAATTCTCAATGCATTCCTTCCCACGGAGAAAGCCACTGCAGGACACACACTGACTTTTCCCTGGTCCCCAGCAATGTCCCCGGGAGCAGAGAGAATAGCAAACTTGGCCTTGGAGATCTAAAGAGAAGAGATGCAAAGGAAGGTTGGAGAGCACATAATTTTATTCATAGACATTCAGGAACCAATCAGTATAATTAACCTGCATACTTGCATCACCTGCTAAATTATGAGAACCAGTGTGGTGTCTGATGTGTTGGAATGGGAGTGGGGAAACCCAGACTCTAATCCATCTTCAGCCATAAAGTGACTTGTGCCAGCTACTCTTTTGGCCCAACCTACCACACAGTCTTGCATTTATGGGGATAAATAGGAAGAGTGAGCACTATGTATGCCACCTTGTGCCCCTGTACAAAGGGAAGGATATTAATTGAATGAATAAATGAACCCATATGTAAATTAATTTTATGCCTTTTCTTTCCTCCTCCAGCACATTTTTGAGAAATCACTCTATACTGTACTACCAAATTATTGCACTAAAATAGAATAAGAAGTCCCAAACTACTCTCCTGCCATATCCCCTAAGATGGATTGTCCTTCCCAAGCAAGCAAAAGCTGAATGAGAATAAACTGATGGGCACTGTTCCTCAAATCAGAGGTACGGACAGAATCACTATCCTGACCTTGGACTCAAAATCTGAAGAATCCCAACCAAGTCATGAAAACGGTACCACCAAATGCCGGATGATATGGTAGCTTTAAGCACAGTGACCTACTCAGAGCAGGCTATTGTTTCCATGAAGCTTAACAACCACAATTTAATCTTATTGGTAGTAGCTGTGCTGGAACAGAACTCTGAAGCTTAAGGAACAAAAGCCTTTTCCTGAATTCACTTCAACTTTGAAACAATATCTGAGTAGCTTATCCTTAAATGCTGTATGCCTTGCAAACAGTCCTTGCTATGACTACTCAGCTAAGCTCACCTTGGCTAGCATTTTGACAATATTTCTAGCTTTCTCTCTCTGAATTTTGCTAGAAGTAAAGTAAGGTAAGTAACCTTTTGCTTTCTACTCTGGACTTTGTTGTTACCTAAGACTATTATAAATGCTTAGTACTATATTTTGACCAGAATTTATTGACAACTTTTTTCATCTCTGCATGAGACCTTGCTCAAAATGTTTCCATTGCTTTTCCCTTGTTTTATCTTGCTGATCACACTATTTATTGATTTATAAAATTTATTGGCCTCCCATCTTACCATGGTTCTACCATTAGAATCTGCTTATACTTTCTAACTTCTTCCTCTGACCTAACAATATTGTAGAAAAATCTCATATGGAATCCCATTTAAGTCCTTTCAACTGTCCACTAAAATATCAGGTTTAGAGGACATTTCCATACATACAAAGAATTTGGGGGGGAAGAGACATATTAATGCAAATGGGCTTCACATATGCTTACCACATTGCTCAGGTGAATTGTTGTCATTCTGGAATAGCTTCTGCCGAGGATTTCTGAAGATGTCACCCCAAGGAACATTTTGGATGAAGCAAAGGTTGGGATTGTGATGGATGAGGACCATGCCACTACTGATCTCTTGCAGTGAACGCAGGCCCAATGAGGATATGTTGAGGTTTTGCAGCGTTAGCGAATAAGCTCCACTGCCACATGAAATAGATTTCCCAGTCAAAATGAGCAAAATTCCAATGACAAAATAGCTATTTCTTCTGTTAAATACACACCACTAAGCTAGAGAGATAATATGGTCATGTAGATAGACTGTCCTCCTGATTCTCTGAGAGATTAAAAATATAATTACAGGTAGTCCTTGACTTACAACAGTTCATTTAATGACCCTTTGAAATTACAATCACACTTTTAAAAGGCCATTTTTCACACTTATGACCATTGCAGCATCCCCATGGCCACATGATTTATATTTGGATGCTTGACAACTGACTCTGTTTATGACAGTTGCGGTGTCCCAGAGTCATGTGATCCCCTTTGGCAATCTTCTGATAAGTAAAGTCAACGGGGAAACCAGATTCAGTTCTAATTTAAGAACTGCACTGATTCACTTAACAAATGTGGTGAGAAAAATCATAAAATGGGGCAAAATTCACTTAACTAATTTCTCATTTAACAACATAAATTTTGGGCTCAATTGTGGTCAGAGGTTTAGGACTACCTACAAAAAGCTTAGAGAAAATAGTTTTATTATTCTGTAATAGTTGTGGGCATTTATAATTTAAATGTCTTTTTCTTTTATTTGTAAGCTTTCTTTGTTATAATAGAAGTTTCCCTCTTCCCCTAGCCCATGGGTCGGCAACCTTGGCTCTTTTATGACTCGCGGACTTCAATTCCCAGAATTCCTGAGCCAGCATAGCTGGCTCAGGAATTCTGGGAGTTGAAGTCCGCGAGTCATAAAAGAGCCAAGGTTGCCGACCCCTGCCCTAGCCATTAAGTGAAGATACAAAACCTAACCAATTGTCCAGTACTTTGGTCAAAATTTCCAGTACTTTGGTCAAATAAATCTGGGTAATTGATTACAAAAAAGAACCCTTGACAATTGCTCAGATATGGACTTTTCCATTGACAACACAGATCTCACCCTCGTTAAAACACTTGAGACAACTTACTTGTAAAGTGCCCGCCCTCGGATCACCTGAAGGTTCTGGAAAGGGCTCAGATCCAAGAGAGTCTCTGGCCAGGATTCAATGTATAGAAAGCCTGAGAAAACACCAATGGAGGTCCATTCAATAGAGAACTGAGATTGCTACTTTTTTTAAAGGATTGATGTTGGCCTCATTACAGAGGAGCGATATTTTGATCAGAGAGGTAGTGACTAAGTGGATATGCTGATATTGATGACAAGGACTGGTACACTGCCCTTATCACAAGGCCTCGAACTATCATGAAATCTCCTTGTACATACCTGTTAAATCTTTCAGGTGCACAAAGACTTCAAGCTGTTCAGGTTGTAGGGGTGGGGTATTGGTGGCAGGATCTCTAAACAGAAAAAGAAGGAACAGCTTGGAGTGAAACTTAAGTGCTCATAAGCACACATCTAAAATGTCCCTCGCCCTGGTTATTCTAATGGTCAACACTATCTTTGCTTGAATTGGTTGAAATGATGTCAAAATATCGCACACTTTCACATGTCACTTTTAGGAGAATTAGAAGACCATCTTATCCAGAAAAAATTCACCAAGGATATAGAAACAAGGAAATGTAAAAACACATGTCCAACTTTTTGTACCCAAAGTTCTTGTTTTCAAAAGAATATTTTGGTGGGCTACAGGCCACGGTGAGTGTCATGATTGGGAACTGTATTCTGTCCTGCCAAACAGTTTCTGCTTAAGATCCAGATGACTCCAAGCCTACAATGTTCTGTAAGGGTCTTAAGGTCTGGTTGTTTCCTTGGGCCAGAGTAATGAGATATCCCCTTTCTAGGAAGCACAGAGATATGTTGGTTAGTGTATCTGGTTGCCAATTTCTTCTGCTATTTTGATAATATTTTGTGATTGGTCCGCAACTGGTTTAAATGTGTTTATATACTTCCGAGAGTATGAGTTGAGTAATCATACAAGTTAAATGAGTGAACAAATGAATGGCATAAAGCTGTCACTTTAGAAAGTAGGACTAATAATTTTTGTCTCCTCATATTGGGAGTTGATGCTGTTGTTGTTTTGTTGTGGTAAGCCTGTTAGAGGTTGAGAACCACACTTTTTTATAAGACTGTAAGAAAGCTATGCTGCCAGATAGCAGCTTTGCTAATTTGCAACTACTGCAAGAAAGGGCTTCAATATGAATCCTAGAAGTCACCTATACCTGCTATAGTACTTCCCAGATGACTTAATTTTTCTGTTGTTATAGGTGATTCTACCTTTCCATTCAAAAGTAACAATATATCATGCCATCATGAAATATGTTTCTAAGGACAAATCATATTACAAGGCTTTCATAGTTCAAGCTCTGATTTCCTTATAAAATTGTCACCCTTTCAATTCAACAATAATGAGAAATATGCAGATTTATCCAAGCTTGGATCCAAATCCCATTCACCATTTCTTAGGCTATAGACACTAGTTCCTTAAGCCTTCTCACCTTTGAACTGGCAAATAGGAGCTGGAATGTATTCAGGTTACCCAGCCTCAAACCTCAAACACCTTAGTATTACTTAAAAATGTTTATTTTAAGAAATACCAAGGTTTCTCAGTTTAGAACAGGGGTGTCAAACTGCCGGCCCACAGGCTCGATGTGTCATGCCAAAACCATGCCCACCCCATTGCCAGCAATCGGAAAAAAGTCATGATACGTCGCGACACATCACATGATGTCCCAACTTTGACACCTGTGGTTTAGAAGCTTCCCCCATCAAAATTGTTAACATGCATAAAAGCTTTTATATTAGGCCAACAAATGATTTTTCCTCTTCACACCACAAATTTCACTGGCAGCATTATTCTCCTGTCCCATAGTAGCCTCACAATAGAGATTAGGAGTTCTGTTTCAGAACTGAGTATTAATGTAGTTCTTTCTCTCCTCAACACCATGCCCCATTTCCTTTTTCTTACAAACTTCATTTCTGGAGAATTAGAGACAGCTTAAACTTTTAGGCCTTCAAAACAAAATTGCTCAGTGATTAAAATAGTGTGATCCTTATTTCTCTAGTCCTACAAGTTAATATCATTAAAAATAAAAGCTTTCTAAAGATGCTGAATTGTGAAATAAGCTTCTAATTTAAACTCTGTCTGGTTATTTATGGTTTGAAAAGCTAACCTACAAACAATAGGTCCTGTCTTTTAAAAGTAACAAAGCTTAATTGCAGCTTTTGTGCAATAATTTACTTGCTCAGAAGCTTCCAAGTGTATAAGCTGGGATGTATTACCCACAACAGCTACACAAATGCATCCCAAAAACTGATATAGCTTTCTGACTCTAAGACTTGGTTACCTACCCTGCAAAGGTCTCTTTCAGAAAGGCTAAACTGCCAAAGATCTTGGTACAGCCAGTAAAGTGGTGGATGTTAGAGGCATTGACAGCACGAACGCCTTTCAGGAAATCCATACCTAAACCATAGCAGACTAAAATAGAGAGAAGGTGGTGTAGAATTAACTAAAGCATAAAAAGGATGCATATATTTAGCTACACATCATATTAAACCAACAGTGTAGGGCACAATTTAAGCTGTGAACTTCTGAATTTTACCACCAGTGAAGAACAGGTAGATTGGCCTTTTGTGGAGGCATAACAATATGAAAGTGAATCCTCTGCATTCCACAGACAGTAGCAAATGACTGAGATGACCAAACTCCAGTACAATAAGAGTAAATGCCACACATGGAGATAAGAAATTTACAACCAAGCCAAGGTGCCTGGAGTTGAACAAGCATAAAGGCCAAACCCATACATTATTTCCATGGCTCTGTCAAGATAGAAAGTTGAGGAAAATCCAGATAGATACCATTTTGCTGAGTCCAGGAAAATGGAGAATCTTTTTACGCTTCTTACCTTCTGGGCAGGAACTGTCACATTTCTCACATTTCTGCATGGCACCCATGCTTACTTCTTGACTGTTCTGGGGGCACACCAAAGTGCAAGAGCCTACCTCTGCCGCCAAGTAATTATCTGTCATGAGATATGGGAAAACCATTTTTAAAAACTCAGTGCGCAGAAAGTTAGCAGGTCAAGAAAAAAGTAAGGTTATAATTCATCTTGATAACTGTATGAGTCTGAATGCTCCAAAAGAAGTGAGGAATCCCACATACCGGTATATCAAATGGTTGAAAGTGATTGGAAGTATCTACAACCCAACTATCTGTCCCTCTCCCCAAGCAGACTCATCCATAAATAGAGGCTTACAAGGACAATGAGGGACACAAGTTGCTCCAAAAGTGTAGCGTCCATTTGGGTTGTGCATAATTTCAAAACTATCTGGATTGTAATTCATTAAAGGTGGACAGTGCAGTTCACATATGCCACTGTGGTTGAAGTGTAGGCAGGCCTGGAAAAACGGAAGGAAGAAGCACTTAAAAAAACAAAAGGACAGGAGGCAAAATTCAAGGAACAGTATAGGAGATGTCCTGCCCTATTCATTTATTTGCATCAGGTAAAGACAGCAAGACCCATTTCAATAGCACATTAATACAAATATTATTTTAACATTGATCTAGTTAGCAGAAATACTCTAAACTTTGCTTGCCAAAGGAAGCATCCAAATATTATTGTATCTTTGTAACAGCTGCTTTATTGACAATATGCAAACACAGCACACTGCACTCTATGAGGATGGACTAAGATGGACTGGTCCATAGTCAATCTCCCCATTGGTTGAGGAGGCTTCAACTTAAGCTTCTCCAATCCTAACACCATTGATTTAGTATAATATAGGAATCCAGCCAATAAGTGAAGAACAAAGGGAGAACTCAACATATTTTCTCACAGTACGGGCTTTTAAGTCAGTGAATGTAATTCTAACGTTTTCTGGCTAGAACTCCACTGTTGGATCCATACTCTTATGGCCAAAGCCAATCTATCCAACAGTTTTCCAGATGTGTTTAGCCATATGCTACGGGAGATTAAGTTTAGCTCCTTTCTGCTGCAATCAGAAAGTTGCAATCTGTTCAATGAAGTAGACATCTCAAGGCTGGGGGGAAAGCCTTCAAAAAGATTCTCCACTCACCAGGCAATCTGAATGTTTGGGTCCTGTGCAGCCTGCTGCACACTGCTCATGGCAACAGTCTGTTGGGTGTCTTCCTTTGCACCTCGGGCAGCTGCTAGCACAGATTGTACTTGTCACTGTCGGAGAGCCAAAAATGAAGAAACCAGTCATTCTACCTATCTCCCACACAAGTGGAGGTCCCTGTTCTCGGATACCTTGCAGGAAGAAAGAACTTCAGTCCAGTATTAACTTGAGCCAGAAGCAACTGGAGGACGAAAGAGACTAGAGAGATCTGCTGCTGAGACCTACTGTAGGAAACCACAGGCTGAGCAGCACTGGCCCTCAGGTTATTAGGGACAATCAGGGACAGCTAGAACAGATCAGGAAGCTTTGACTAGAGGGAAAATAATTTGAGAGAATAGGAAAAGCTGAACTCCAAGGCAGCCACGACAGCATTAGGTAGAAGCACAGCTCCCCCAAAATAATGGAACCCTTTCATCCTCTAATGCAACTTTCTCCCACTGTCTTGGGGTTATGACTACCAAATTCACATGCTGACTGGGAAACAGATTATAAGAAGCACAAGGATGTTTTAACTTGAAAGTAAAGGATGGTGGAGAAGAGGAGAATATAATAACACACTTTAGTTATCTGAAGAGGTATCATACAGAAATTGTTCAAGATTTGTTCTCTATCATTCCAGAGCACAGAACACTAATATATTAGAAGAAGATTTAAATCTTAGAAAAACCTTCCTAATAGTAACTTGACAGCGGAGCCAATTATCCAGAGGGACAGTAGTCTTCCTACACTGGATTGAATCTTTGCTTTAGACTCAAGCACTATACAGCCCCTTAACACTTTAAGATCCATTCAGTAACATATTTCAAGTTCTATATTTTTTAGCTGTAGGATCCTGGGTTTTTAAAATAGACTTTGTCCAGCCATTTCCTTGTAGGCATTAGAGAGTTTGCATTTTTTCCCCTCAGATTCCAAGCAGTGATATTCCTTCTTACATATTTGACAGCTCCCTTTGGCTTCTCCCCAGCAGTGATTATTATGTGGGCAGATTTGGCTGCAGTCAGGGCCTAGTGGGAAAGAAAACAGATTTTTTAAAATCTTACATCTAGGAGGAAGAAACATGCAAAATTGGAGCGGTAACAATTGTGAGATACCAGATGTGCTCAGCTGGGAGGACAGCAAAAATGAACTTGGCAAAGAGTTGTGTATGTTGTAATTTTGCCAGGAAACAGAATGCAGTTGTACTGGATTCAGCTTCCTAAGAATATCTGCCTTCATTTTTTAAACTAAGTTTCTAGCCCTTATGTTTATAATAGCAAGCACGGTGTGTGTAAGACACATTTACTGAAGTCTCAAATGACAGAGACAGCTGAATATGTCTGTTGATGGAGAAGAGCAGAACTCCACTGTTCCTTGTGAATAAACCAAAAAGTATCACACAAAGAAGAAAATATTGTAGAAGGCATTATACAAAACTATTTAAATTTGCTTATGTAACACTGAATGCAGAATTTGGCTTTTCATCATGTGAACTTCACAATTTGGGAATAGAATCCAGACAGCTCTCTAATATCTAAAAACTTAAGATACTGCACACTGGTTTATTAGGACAACAAAATGACATCAGCCAGGACAGAAGTGGGGAATTCCTAGAATGCTGATGGTGGAGTTGGTTTTCATTCTAACATTTTGAATAGATGAACTGTGGACATACTGTAGAGAAATAGGAAGGGAAATAGAGGTAGTCCTTGGGTTAACAATCATTTGTTTAGCAACCATTCAAAGTTACAACAGCACTTAACAAATGATGCTTTTAATGATTCCTCACAGTTCTGGTGTCACAGTGTCCCCGCAGTCACATGGTCATGACATTCTCTGCTAGTTTCCCACAAAGACAGTGGGGAAACCGGCAGAAAATCACAGTCACATGATATTCTCTCTTAATGAGCCAAGCAGTCCTCACTTAACAGGGCAACCGGGTTTACTGGAATTGCCATTGCTAAGTGACATGGTCATGTAACAACACACTTTATGACTGCATCACTTACAGACAGCAATTCCAGTCGTAGTTGCTGTTGCAAGCCAAGCACTACCTGGAAGCTGGTAATAAAAGAATATGGTTCATTCATTCAACTTCCACAGATTGTAGAAAGGCTTATAGGGAAGCATAAAATGAGGAAAGAATAATCAAGTGCAGGGATAAAGTGCAGGATTTATAAATATTTGTTCTATTTGCTATTCCAGTTATTATGGGCATGCTACATGTACAAATGACAAAAACTACAAGCAGAGATATGATATTCAGGAACTTCAGAATTAGCCTCACATAAGAGGAAACATAATCCGACCTGTATTACTAACGGAAGCTATGAAATTCATTTAAACTTATTATTTTTACCACAGAATAAAACGGCACCAATGAAAAACCAAAATTTCGAACTTTACTCAGAAGAAACAAGTAGATAGGAAATAATTCCCTAGCATCATTAAAAATAAGGATTTACTTCTGCACATAATTTCCCTGAAGCCCAGAGCTTAACCAATTATGCTTACAGTTCCTACGGCGATGGCTGCTGATCTCAGTATAGTTTTGCCAGTTATATTTATGGAAGATAGCTTCCCAATGTATGGTCTCCTGGAAGCACAGCTGGGGGTTCCTCTCTATAATCACACTACCTTTTAAGATCTCTGAAAGCAAACAGGAGGAAATTTTCGGAAGGGATAGCAAAGGGAAATGCATTAACAGTCTGTTTTTGTTCATTATTTTAAAACCACATATTCAGTCTACTAGAAAGTTCAATCTGTTGTCACAACTGAGCTGGATCTGTATTATAAGCTGTGGATAAAACTGTATTACACTTCCTAAAGTTAGCTCGAGGTAGAGCTAACTACCAGCTGAGAGTTTGGCACATTATGATTGCAAAATATCTATGCTGAGGAAAGTATGCCTAAGGCATACTTGTAATTTCATGGCACAAGCAATGTCAAGTTCATGGCACAAGCAAGATTCAAGCAACAAACACCATACCTTATAGTTCAGGTTGAAATAGGATGCTAAATCTTCTAACTCTTCAAGGGCATTATGTTTGTGTTGGGATATAGGCTCAAACCATCAATCAATCACTACACCAGCAACAAAATTTTTGTTCATACTTTGTGCAATGAATTCATTCTAAACAGAACCATGGAACAGTTTGGAGTGATGGAGCTGCTAAAACTTGTTGGTATGGGTTTGGGCACTAAGAAATACATTCGTCAAGTCTTCTAGCGGTGAGGAAATTCACATTATTTCAAATTCTAAGCACATCATTTGGAGCTCAAATAGAGTGTTCCAGCAAGTCTAGAAGCATTCTGAATTCAGGACAGTCCCTGCAAGTCAGAACAATCATTCTGATATCAGTCTGGGCTTTGGGATTTGGGTTAACTTTACAGATTTGAGAAGATTTGAACACCTCTTATTTCTACAATTAGGAATACAACTTTCCCACAGGGTTTTAAATGGAAATAATAGCTTTAGTGTGATTTTTTTTAGAGCCAAGTCAAATATAAATGGTTTCAGCTGCCGAGCAAAAATACTATATTATTTTTACAGAACTGGAGTTGCTCCTAAAGCTATTTTTTTTAATAGTGGCAGCTTCATAAAATATTAATAAATAAACATTGCAGGATACTTTAGGGCTCATTAGCACAGAAATAGTAATGACTTTTGGCTTCTCCTAACAATAGGAATATTTACACCAGTTGTGGCTTATTAAGCATAGGTGAACTGGAATCTTTGATTTGTTAGAGTCCATCAAAGATTCCAGTTCTACATCCTGCTAAGCAATCCACCAACAGTGCTCCCTGCCTTTATGTTTTAAATGCAGATAATTTTGTCTGGATCCAACCCAGAGTGCATAGCTTCCAACACTGTCTCCTGCATATCTGTTACCTTCTTTCTGAGAAATTACCCAGCCCATCTTAACACACCTGTTAGTTTCAACATGCCCAGTTCCTGCAGCCCCACATCTCCACTGGAATCAGCATTGTCTAGGACAGCCAGTGCATACTTCTCCTCATAGAGCTGGGTCCCACGAATGATCAAGAGGCTGTTCAGGTGCAAATGGCGCATGTGATTCTTGGCTATTAACACATAGCCCTGGACTTCTCTGATGTCCTGAGAAGCAGAGAAAAACAAATGAAATAAGAAAAGTTTCATGACTCTTGGATTTGAACGTGATGGAATTATGGTCATCCAGAGCTGATGGGCTATAATACCCTCCTTGAACTCTACTATACTGGCAGGGTCAGATGAAAACTTAACTGCAATAGCTGGAAGACCACATTCCTTGACCCAACAGACCCAAATCTTCCCTGAGCCAAACCACAGTATATTGCACACAGAGAACAGAAAGCTTGCAGTTACACTGTTCTATGTCTACAACATACAGTTATTTCTTCATAACCCACAATTTGTAAATGGCAATAGCTAGGTTTGGGGAACATGTTGAGCCTTACATATTTGGGCTTACTGCACTGTATTTGGGCTTAGTGCAGTAAGCCCTAAAATATATTTTGAGTAAGGCTCGACATGATACCAACCCCTAACCATTAAGATTGTGGGTTATGAAGGAATCAGACATATTGATAAAACTGTGGCTTATTGATAAAACCATGGTTAATGTAAATAATGAGTTTAATACGTACATTCATGATTAGTGCATATAGTGAAAAAGTGGTAGATGATTCATATTTACATGTTTCATTCACCTTTTACCTATACCGGTCAATATCTTTGTTTCCAGATACTCTTTTTACTCTAAGCTTGTTGTTGTTAGCTGCGAAGTCGTGTCCGACCCATCGCGACCCTATGGACAACATTCCTCCAGGCCTTCCTGTCCTCTACCATCTTCTGGAGTCCATTTAAGCTCACGCCTACTGCTTCAGTGACTCCATCCAGCCACCTCATTCTCTGTCGTCCCCTTCTTCTATTGCCCTCGATCTTCCCCAGCATTAGGCTCTTCTCCAGGGAGTCCTTCCTTCTCATTAGGTGGCCAAAGTACTTGAGTTTTAGCTTCAGGATCTGGCCTTCTAAAGAGCAGTCAGGATTGATCTCCTCTAGGACTGACCGGTTTGATCGCCTTGCAGTCCAATGGACTCGCAGGAGTCTTCTCCAGCACCACAGTTCAAAGGCCTCAATTCTTTGGCGCTCAGCCTTTCTTATGGTCCAACTTTCACTACCATACATTGCAACTGGAAAGACCATAGCCTTGACTATACGCACTTTTGTTGACAGGGTGATGTCTCTGCTTTTTAGTGTGCTGTCTAGATTTGCCATGGCTTTCCTCCCCAGGAGCAAGCGTCTTTTAATTTCTTGGCTACAGTCCCCATCTGCAGTGATCTTGGAGCCCAGGAAAATAAAATCTGTCACTACCTCCATTTCTTCCCCATCTATTTGCCAGGAATTGAGAGGGCCAGATGCCATGATCTTGGTTTTCTTAATGTTAAGTTTCAACCCAAGTTTTGCACTCTCCTTCTTCACCTGCAACAAGAGGCTCTTTAGTTCTTCTTCACTTTCTGCCATTAGAGTGGTATCATCTGCGTATCTTAGGTTGTTGATATTTCTTCCGGCAATCTTAATTCCAACTTTTGATTCATCTAGCCCTGCCTTTCTCATGATGTGCTCTGCATATAAGTTAAATAGGCAGGGCGACAGTATACAGCCTTGCCGGACTCCTTTCCCAATTTTGAACCAATCAGTGGTTCCGTGTCCAGTTCTCACTGTTGCTTCTTGACCCGCATATAGGTTTCTCAAGAGACCAATAAGATGGTCTGGTACTCCCATCTCTTTAAGAACTTGCCACAGTTTGTTATGATCCACACAATCAAAGGCTTTAGCATAGTCAATGAAGCAGAAGTAGATGTTTTTCTGGAACTCCCTAGCTTTCTCCATGATCCAGCGTATGTTGGCAATTTGATCTCTAGTTCCTCTGCCTCTTCGAAATCCTGCCTGCACTTCTGGTAGTTCTCGATCCACATACTGCTGAAGTCTAGCTTGTAGGATTTTAAGCATGACTTTACTAGCATGAGAAATGAGTGCAATGGTGCGATAGTTTGAACATTCTTTGGCACTGCCTTTCTTAGGAATTGGAATGTAAACTGATCTTTTCCAATCCTGTGGCCACTGTTGAGTTTTCCAAATTTGCTGGCAAATTGAGTGTAGCACTTTTACTGCATTGTCTTTTAAGATTTTGAATAGCTCAGCTGGAATACTGTCACCTCCACTAGCTTTGTTGTTGCTCAGCTTTTCTAAGGCCCACTTCACTTCACATTCTAGGATGTCTGGCTCGAGGTCAGTGACCACCTCATTGTGATTATCAGGGACGTTAAGCTCATTCTTGTATAGTTCTTCTGTGTAATTTTGCCACCTCTTCTTAATCTCTTCTGCCTCTGTTAGGTCCCTGCCATTTTGGTCCTTTATCATGCCCATTTTTGCATTAAACGTTCCCTTCATTTCTCCAATTTTCTTGAAAAGATCTCTGGTCCTCCCTATTCTATTGTTTTCTTCTATTTCTTTGCACTGTTCATTTAAGAAGGCATTCTTATCTCTTCTAGCTATTCTCTGGAATTCTGCATTCAATTGGGTGTATCTTTCTTTTTCTCCCTTGCCTTTCGCTTCCCTCCTTTCCTCAGCTATTTGCAAAGCTTCCTCAGACAGCCATTTTGCTTTCTTGCATTTCTTTTTCTTTGGGATGGTTTTGGTTGCTACCTGTTGTACAATGTCGCGAACCTCTGTCCATAGTTCTTCAGGCACTCTGTCTATCAGATCTAATTCCTTAAATCTATTTGTCACCTCTACTGTATATTCAACAGGGATATGATTTAATTCATACCTGACTGGCCTAGTGCTTTTCCCTACTTTCTTCAGTTTAAGCCTAAACTTTGCAAGGAGAAGCTCATGGTCTGAGCCACAGTCAGCTCCTGGTCTTGTTTTTACTGACTGTATAGAGCTTCTCCATCTTTGGCTGCAGAGCATATAGTCAATCTGATTTCTGTGTTGACCATCTGGTGATGTCCATGTGTAGAGCCGTCTCTTGGGTTGTTGGAAAAGAGTGTTTGCTATGACCATCGTATTCTCTTGACAGAATTCTATCAGCCTGTGCCCTGCTTCATTTTGCACTCCAAGGCCAAACTTGCCTGTTATTCCAGTTATCTTTTGGCTTCCTACTTTAGCATTCCAATCCCCCATGATGATAAGAACATCATTTTTTGGTGTTAGTTCTATAAGGTGCTGTAGTGCTTCATAGAACTGGTCAATTTCATCCTCTTCAGCACTGGTGGTTGGGGCATAGACTTGGACTACTGTGATATTGAATGGTTTGCCTTGGATTCGAACTGAGATCATTCTGTCATTTTGAGGATTGTATCCCAGTATTGCTTTTCCTACTCTTTTATTGACTATGAAGGCTACTCCATTTCTTCTGAAGGATTCTTGCCCATAGAAACCTGGAATGTAAGATCCATGAATCAAGGAAAGCTGGACGTGGTCAAACAAGAGATGACAGGACTGAACATCGACATCATAGGTATCAGCGAACTAAAATGGACAGGAATGGGTGAATTTAATTCAGATGACCATCAGGTGTACTACTGTTTTGCCTTTTGGTACTGTCCATAGGGTTTTCATGGCAAAGATACTGGAGTGGGTTGCCATTTCCTTCTCCAGTGGATCACGTTTTGTCAGAACTCTCTGCTATGACCTGTCCGTCTTGGGTGGCCCTGCACGGCATAGCTCATAGCTTCATTGAATTACGCAAGCCCCTTCGCCACGACAAGGCAGTAATCCATGAAGGGGCCACGACAAGGCAGTAATCCATGAAGGGGATCCATGAAGCTTGTAGGTGTTACTTAAAGCTATCTTTTCTGGTTTGTAAACTGTAATTTAGAGTTTGACACAAAGACTAGGTTCACATATTATGCTTCGGCATGTTTTGTTTAACAATGATTTGCCTAATTTAATTTCTAACTAATATTGAATAACAAATTTCATTATTGCTTAGCATATCACAGAGACTAGACTAGCTTATGGACTACTTTAATATGAAGTCTGAACCCAGCATAAGCAATCAAATTCAAATTCTCAGGATCCAAAATAATATCTTTGCTAAAACAAAGAAGTTTGGAAACACTATCATTTTTCACACTATACTGTACCTACTTTGAGAAAGGATGTATCCACATCTGCTGGTAGGTATGTGATCTCCAGATTGCCCTGCACAACCTGACAGTGTTCATAGAGCCAACGGAGGGTGTCTGGATGGTTTTCTGGACTGGAGGGTTGCTGCAGTTTCATATCTGTCCCTGTGCATACTGAGAAGAGGAAAAAAAAGGAGGCATTACCACAAAGCTCCTCTCAATAGGAGCTTCATCTAATTCAGGGGTGTCAAACTCAATTTCACTGAGGGCCGCATCAGCATTGCGGTTGCCCTTAGGGTGCCGGGTGGGTGTGGTCTGGGTGGGTGTGGCCTACCGGGTGGGTGTGGTCTGGGTGGGCATGGCCTACTGGGTGGGCGTGGCTAGAGTGCGTATGGCCTACTGGGTGGGCGTGGCCAGCTCTACATCATTCGCATCAAGGGTGTCTATGGGGGCCTGGGCAGGAGTGGGACAGATCTGAGGGTCTCTGGCAGAAGGAGGGTCTCTGTGCCAGAGCCAAGGCAGAGGGGGCCGTTCCCTCACTGTTTGCAGGATGGCTTTGCGGGCCGCATGAAACCACTTTGCGGGCCGGATCCGGCCCCCGGGCCTTGTGTTTGACATGTCTGATCTAATTGGTAAGTGAAATATACCTGCTTGCTTTGATCACAGCTGCAACTTCCAAAGACTCTCAAATTCCTCATAATAATCAATTAGTTAACACAACTATTATGGGCATATCCCTGACCAGCCCCAGCTCCCATCAGCCAACTAATAAGCAAACACAAGAAACTGGCCTGTGATCCCTGCTCTCTCCCATTGCAATGTCCTTGGCTTCTTGCATTAGTTCCATAAGAGACAAAGAGAAAATAATCTAGCTCTGAAATCCAATGGAAAGGAACTATGGAACTCCAAAGTCACCGTTAACTGCAGAAGGCAGGAATTGGAGCCCTTTCCTGCCAACAGGAAAGTTGCAGACTCCAAGCCCCACAGATCCAGCTTTGTCATTCCAAGTCACACCACAGAGATTTTCAGTTGGAGGTTTGGGGTGACAAAAGTAGAAGAAAATCAATTCAGTTGTCCAAGACAACACTAGTAGGAGAATAAATGAGAGTGATGCCAGTGCACCATATGGACATGGATTATGCTTTCTTAGGACTAAACCTTCGCAAGATATATGGGTTCATTTTGGGAAATCTGAATTAAGTTGATGGGGTTTAAAATTTTAATTTCAAACTGTAAAATAAAAAGTTTAAAATGCATACAAGCCAAGCACTCCATATATATTATCATTTCTAAACAATCACTGAGCAAAGAATATCTTGAGAATCTTATCTATTTTTCTTTTTTTAAGTAAATTCCTAATTCCTAGGACTCCCATGATGAGCCTAAAGAAAGTGGGGTAATTCTCAAACTCTCTGAGGTTCAAAAAAAAAATTGTCTAGTGTGTACAGGCTCCTGAGTTCCATTATGAGGGCCTGACTAAAGCATATTAAAACCAACATAAACAGCCCTACAAGTTTTTTTAGCAGAAGTAACATCAATATTGACTCAAGTCACATATTGTGCAAGCAAAGATTTTAAATATAATTTGTTGAACAACCTACAGTAAGGCTCTGTATTACCTCACGCAATACCGAATTACAATAGCTGGGTTTCCAGCTCATATTTAGGTTACTCATTTGTTATAATGAGTGAATATGAAAATATTAACTTTATATGCTGCCAACTGCTAAAATACCTGTTTTTCAAAATAAGGAAAATATGAGAACGTACGTGCATGGAAATGGCTTGTCTGGGTTAGGAAACTAACTTTTGCTATTCCTTATAGCATGCAGCTTTTCCTACTATGTATAATTAAAATGTATTTTTCCTGGAAAAAATGGAATGTGGCTTTTAGCAGTTGAGACTCAGAAATCCAAGAGGTCATTACCCTCTTTCATTGCATGCCATTCTGAAAAGATTGAAAAATGCAGAGCAGGATGGCAATATAATAAACTGCTTTGAAATAAATGTGGGTGGAAGTGGGGTTTTTGGTTTCTGGAATTCAATGTGCAATTCAATTGTGGAACTCTGGTATCCATCCAAGCCTTTCCAAGCCAAGCAGGAACTTCTCAGATCCTTTTAAAAAAAACCAACACTTCCTGTGTCACTATCCAATTATTGAAAACATAACCAAAATCGGCCTACATGTTCCCAAGTATAATTCCATGCCTCAATATAATCCTCCCCCAGATTCACGACATGCAATAAAACAGTTGTACAGTAACTGTTTCTTTAGGAAATATAATGAACTCAATTTAACTTGATGGTTCATTTCAATAACTTCCTATTGATTTCCTGTAATAATTCCTCCCAGCTGCTCTGTCTGAGACACAAATCCTCATTTCTCAGCAGGGGATTTGAAACATATTGATTTTGAAGGACTGAATTTTAAAAGGCATTTTTTTTAAAGATCTGCTTATTTCGAAATATATTTTGCTGTGATTTTCTATTAGAAATGGATTGATTTGATTCCAAATCTTGTTTTATCAGACACAGTATGCTGGGAAGTCAGACAAGCTACTTTGATTTGTTTCCTTCAGACTGATCATTAATTTTTGTATTAAGCACCCATTCCTTCTTGACCCCATCTCTTTTCATTCTACCTCCCACATTTCTTAATTAACTCATTCCCAGTTTCAAGTTTTTTTATTTCTCTTGATAATATCTAACACTCATTTCCATATAACAAAAACATTTTTATACACAGCCATTTTTTTCTTTTACAAGTGTTAATTTGATGCAACAGAGTTCCACCCACTATATCTTAAGATTTCTCCATTCATTTCCCCATAATTTATAAATACACTTCCAAGATACAGTCATTTTTAGTTTAAAAAAACATTTATGGGGAGAAAGTATTTATTATATATTAAACATGGAAGTACAATCTAGTGTTAATATGTGCAAATTGTGCAATTGCCTTATTTTTCACCGTTACACGAATTACATAAATCACAATGGATGTTGTATAATTAAGTCTGAATAAATAAAACTGTCTTGTCCAGATTACTTTTGACATCGCCTCTGAGGGGGATAACCTAATGGAAAAGTGGTTGCTGATTCCAAGTCTATTAAAATGGCTAAGTAAAATCAAGATTTCACTATAAATAAATCATCTACTTACTATAATTTTCTGCTGTGTATATTTTATTTGCAATAACTTATTTTATTCTCCCTGTCAAATTCAATTGCTTGCAACATATTAATTTTCAGATCCATTCACTTCATTGCATCACAAAATTTAATCTTTGCTGTAAATTACTAGGATTCTTAGGCAAACAACATAGCATTATCTAGATACAAAAGTACCCAAATATTCATATCTCCAATCAACTCATTTCAAGCATTCCCATCACCTACATCAATAAATGCATTAAGTAAAAACAACAGCAAAAATCCTCATCAACAGTCTACTGCTGAAGCAGCCCAAGCCTGTTTTTAGACTTTATAGCATAAAAAAAAGCTTTTCTTCTCATGGTTGGTCCTTTCTTACAACCACAATTGTGATCAAACGTCTATTCCAGATTTTGCAACTTTTGGCCATAGTCATTAAGCGAATCACTGCAATCGTTAAGTGAAGCGCATGGTTGTTAAGTAAATCTGGCCTCCCCATTAATTTGGCTTGTTGGAAGTCATCTGGGAATGTTGCAAATGGCAATCATGTGACACCCCCCCCTCCAAGATGCTGCAACCACTGTTGCCAAGGACCTGAATTTTGATTGTGTGAACACAGGGACACTGCAATGGTCATAACATCAAGAGTGGCCATATATCACTGTTTTCAGCACTATTGAACAATTGCTAAAAGTTGTAAGTCAAGGACTAATGACTACATCATCGGAAGTCTTTTCCTCTCTGTCTTAGATTATGAGCAACCTTGTGCTGCATCCAGATTAGTCCTTGACTTACAACATTTAGCAATTGTTCAACAGTGCTGAAAAAGTGATGTATGACCAGAGATGATATAAAGAAACAAACATGGATATTTGATCCAGGACCAATTAGGGTTAATATTTCCGATGATTTGGGATTGAAGCGGTGGTAAATTTTCTATGAGGTGATTACAATAAGTTAACAGTTTAATATATATAACAAAATAGTTAATAGAAAAAGCAATAATATATATTTCATATATTATTGCTTTTTCTATTAACTGTTTTGTTATTATATAGCTTATATTTATAGCTTTATCACCTATAAAGCCCTACATGGCCTGGGTCTGGGATATTTGAGGGAACACCTGCTGCCGGCATCAAACGCCCTTCGCCCAGTGCGCTCCCACAGGGAGGGTCTGCTCAGGGTTCCGCCGGTAAGAGATTGCCGGCGGGTGACACCCAGGGATAGGGCCTTCTCAGTGGGAGCACCTGCCCTCTGGAACCAGCTGCCAGTGGAGCTGAGGACTGCCCCCGACCTCCGATCATTCCGCCGGGGCCTGAAGACCTGGCTCTTCGAGCTCTCGGGCCCAGGCTGAGGAGAAAATTTTAACTAGGGTTTTTAAGTGTACAGGGTGAATTTAATATTTTTTAACTGGTTTTAACTTTTGTATGTTTTGATTTTTAATTCCCTGTAAACCGCCCTGAGTCCTCAGGGAAAGGGCGGTATATAAATATAATAAAATAAAATAAAATAAATAAATAAATAGATGACATGCTAACAATTGATAAGTAGATTTAGTAGTTTCACAATTCTTTTGGCCTGTTTCGCAAAGGGTAGCAAGCCAACATTGCTATATTAATCAACATTCAACTAGGGAAGATGGTGTGTGTATATATGAGGACCCAGATTGTTGGGGGCAATAAGCTGACTTTGTAATAATGCTGCTGGGGGGGCGGCGAAAGCCCTAATAAGCAGGCATATACATAGAATGAAGGCTATTGCTAAGCACATTGATTTGTGCTTTAAATTGTAAGCCGCCCTGAGTCTTCGGAGAAGGGCGGGATATAAATGGGATTAAAAAAAATGTGTTAGTAAGACACTTTTTATTTTTATTTTTGGGGGTAGTTTTTTTTTAATTCTTTTGGCCTTTTTAAATATTTTGTATTTTAATCTTCTTTGAATAAACAAAAAAAATTAAAGAAAAAAAGATGATGTGTCCTGGGATAGCAATCTGCTTAGCTATACAGATGGTCTTCATTTAGCCATTATCATTGCGACTGCCACTGGTTGCTAAGCAAAGCAGTCTCTGATTGAAACTTTGACTATGTTTATTAGGTTCTTCAATTTTCCTTTGCTTTAGAGACCTGTGAAGTGTGAGGATAGGTTACAAAGTTGCTTTTTTATCACCACTGTATCTGTGAACTGTTGCTGTACAAGGTAGTCACTAAATGAGGACTCTCTGTTATTGCTCCTGTAAGTCTACTTTGGGGTAGCTCCCTTCCAACTATTTCTGAGCTTGAGTTCCTAGGGAACAACAAAGCATCACATGCACTGCAATACTGTACATGTTGGACAGCTGATCTAGAAAAGTAGTTTCTGATGACCTGAAACTGAGTATCTTATCCCCTTCTTAAGGTATGTAACCAACAGTATAATTGAAAGGGTTTGACTCTATAATATTTCCATTATAATCTCCAGGAGTGAGCGGTGGAGTGTTCCTTCCCAATTAGCAGTTTTCAGAAAGCCCTGGTTCCTCTCTTCCTTTGTTTTTTTCTTTTCTTTTTTCTTTCTTTTTCTATTTTGAAAAAAAAGGATTAGGAGGATAAAATAGAATTTTTTAAAATAACATATTGTTACAAAGTAAACTTCAGTATTCTGATCTCTGAAAACATCTAAAAGATCATTTAATGCAGGGCTTTTCAACCAGTTACGGGTAGCACCTTTGGTACATTGGCATCTGGCAGGTGGTACGCAACCATCCTAGAAAAGTGTAGCAGGGGAGGGGAATGAGCTGAACCGGTGGCAGCACCATACAATCCTGAGAGAGAGATGGCTGGAGCTGCAGGGCTGTCAGGGCTGAGTGGAAGCACCAGGATCAGCTGGAATGTTGCAGCATCTCCAGGGTCTTGTGATTTACATTCAGATGCTTGGCAACTGATTCATATTTATGACGATCACAGTGTCCCAGGGTCATGCGACTGGTGGTAATCGGATGTTGCCATATCCTAAAAGTGGTACAATGGGTGAAAAGGTTGAAAAGCCCTGATTTAAAGAATGGGGGTGGGGGGAACTTTTTGAAAACTCTCCTGACTTACATGACAGGTCTTGAAATAAATGTGTAATTTTAGATTTTTAAAAAATGAAAATCTCTTTCTATTGAAGGTAGAATGAGATAGGACCCTTCTCCTACACAGAGAGATGGGGTCCTGTATCATTATAAACCACATTTTCCCCTAAAATGATAGGCCATTCTCTGTCTTCCCTTCAGGATACCTTATCCAAAATTGCACTGACACCGCGTAAGTCCTGAGAACACATTTACTTAGTTCACTGTGATCAGTGCTTTTTTTGTAAAAGAAAAAGGTGCCGGAACTCACACGTGTCATACAACCTGCCTTGCCTACCTACAAGGCTCTATCCAAAAAAGGTGCCGGAACTCCGTTCTGAGCATTCTATGAGAAAAAAAGCCCTGACTGTGATCCATTATTAAAGATCTTAAAAACTGGTAAATATATTTTTACACTTCTTTATACCTTTTCATCCTCCTCTTTCAAGAACTGAGAGTTTTGATTGCGCTGAATTGTTCTTTTACCAGATATGAGAAGGCCATATTCTTCCCAGCTTTTCAAAATAGTCCATTATTACTTTGTCCTTGTTTTGAGTCCTGTGTCCTTCATCAATCTTTAATAAATTGGTGGCTCTGAACATGTGATCCTAGGCTCCTTCCTATTTTTGAATCAGAGTAAATTAATTCCCAGGTAGCTGGGACCAGGGCCAGGTGAATCAAAAATGTGCACTCTCTATTGTACTGAAGTTAGTTCTCTGCCTTTACAGAGATGACAAGGTGCCCAAAACAACTTGAATATGGGGCCACAGTATCACTTGCTAGGCAGTGTCAGACCACTCAGATATGTGCCTTGGACTGGAACACATGTATATTCATGAAATGGCTGGGCAAGTGGGATCTTGTGGCCATGGGAATGGGGCAGGGGCAAGAATTTATGCCTCACCTGATGTTCTGATTGCACAGAGGGGGGAAAAACCAACCTTAGTATTTGTGAATACATCAACCTAAGCTGGGCAGTCAAGAGGAATCAGGAAAAAAAAAATGAGCTGAGTTTCCAGTCCTCATAATTTGTGTATATAATAAGAGACTTGATGGAGAGCTTTTTCATTTTAACAATATAATTTAAGATAGTTTGTTGCTGCCATTTTAAAAACTCCTGATCAATTAAAATACTTCTTCAAATACCATTTATCAAGAAAACTCTAGCATATTCAGCTCAGCTTTTTATCCATAATGCAAAAGTAAGTAACTTATAAAGTCCTCTCACGTCTATAAATTTGACTTCCCTATTTTATATAATCCTCTCTCCCACTGTAATTTTTGTCTCCCCCTTCCTTTACTAAGACTTCCAGCCACCAAAAGTTATCTCTGACTTATATTCATATCCTTTATTTGGGGAGAGGGGAGGAATACATGCTGACATATATACTAGGTATGGAACCATCTCACCAAACTCTTATTAGGATTTCTGACTTTATGAAAAGTATAAATACTTAGCTGCATTGTTCAGTAAACAAATGGCACAATTCAGCAAGGCTGCTTAGTGGAAGGGCTGAATTAACATACTATACACAAAATAATATTAATCATTTTTTGAACTGTAGCTACAGGGGAGAATGAATTGATATCAATGGCAGGGCCCTTGATGGACATGATTATTATAAATTATGGTATAAGAGGTACAGCAAGGCCCATCTCTGAATTTGCCATGTGTATAGTAGGCATCTCTAAATTGATGGGTTTTAGATTGAAAAGGGTTTAATCCCCATTTGGGAAATTACAGGCACAGTAATATGACAATTCTCGACTTATGTTCACAACTGAGCCAAATTTTTGTTGTTAAGTGAGACAGTTGTTAAGTGAGTTTTGCCCCCTTTTATGACCTTTCTTGTCATAGATAACAACAATAATAAAAATAAAAATAAAAGTTGAAAGGGACCTTGGAGGTCATCTAGTCCAACCTCCTGCTCAGGCAGGAAACCCTATAACATTTCAGACAAATGGCTGGCCATTCTCTTCTTAAAAACGTCCAGTGTTGGAGCATTCACAGTTTCTGGAGGCAGGTTGTTCCACTGATTAATTGTTCTGTCAGAAAATTTCTCCTTAGTTCTAGGTTGCTTCCCTCTTTAGTTAGTTTCCATCTGTTGCTTCTTGTTCTGCTTTCAGGTGCTTTAGAGAATAACTTGATTTGTGGCAACCCCTGAGATACTGAAATACTGCTATCATGTCACCCCTCGTCCTTCTCTTCATTAGACTAGACCAGGGGTCGGCAACCTTGGCTCTTTTATGACTCGCGGACTTCAACTCCCAGAATTCCCGAGCCAGCATAGCTGGCTCGGGAATTCTGGGAGTTGATGTCCGCGAGTCATAAAAGAGCCAAGGTTGCCGACCCCTGGACTAGACATTCCCAATTCCAGCAACCGTTCCTTACATGTTTTAGCCTCCAGTCCCCTGATCATCTTTGTTGCTCTTCTCTGTACTCTTTCTAGAGTCTCGACATCCTTTTTTTTACATCGTGGTGACCAAAACTGGATGCAGTATTCCAAGTGTGGCCTTACCAAGGCATTGTAAAATGGTATTAATACTTCACATGACCTTGATTCTATCCCTCTGTTAATGCAGCCTAGCACTGTGTTGGCTTTTTTGGCAGCTGAAGCAAACTGCTGGTTCATATTTAAGTGATTGTCCACTAGGACTCTGAGATCCCTCTCACAGTTGCTACTATTGAGTAAGGTACTACCTATATGGTACCTGTGCATTTGATTTTTCTTGTCTTACTTTTTTCACCATTGAAATTCATTTTATTATTCAAGTCTGTCAAGATCCTTCTGTATCTTAAGCCTATCTTCTGGAGTGTTGGCTATTCCTGCCAGCTTGGTGTTTTCTGCAAATTTGATGCATTCCCCATCTATCCCCTCATCCAAATCATTGATGAAGATATTCAAGAACACTGGGCCCAGGACAGAGCTCTGGGGCACCCCATTGCATACTTCTCTCCATGTAGATGCAGTTCCATTGAGGACCACACGCTGAGTACGAATCCATATGGTGGTGATGCTCTCTAACCCACATTTTTCTATCTTATCAAGTAGTAGGTTGTGGTCCACTTTATCAAATACCTTACTGAAGTCCAAGTAAATTATATCCACAGCATTCCTCTGGTCCACTAATTTTGTCACCTTGTCAAAGAATCCAATAAGATTTGTCTGGCATGATCTGTTTTTGACAAACCTATGTTGGCTTTTGGTAATGACTTTGTTTCTAGGTATTTGCTAATTTGTTGCTTGATTATCTTTTCCAGAATCTTCCCAGGTATTGAAGTTAGGTTGATAGCCCTGTAGTTTCCTGGATCCATTTTTTCTGCCTTTTTTGAAGATGGGAATTACATCAGCTCTTTTCCAGTCTTCTGGTAGTTTCCCAGTGCTCCAGGATCTTTGAAAGATAGAGTTCAGTGGTTCTGAGATCACAACTGCCAGTTCCTTGAGAACCTTGGGGTGTAATCCATCTGGTCCTGGTGATTTGGTAAGTGCTCACTTACCATTTTCTTGCCTATCTTAACTTTTCTTACCACATTTGTTAAGTAAATCACTGCAGTTATTAAGTTAGTAACAAGGTTGTTAAGTGAATCTGGCTTCCCCATTGACTTTCCTTGTCAGAAGGTTGCAAAAGGTAATCATATGACCCCAGGACATTGCAACTGTCATAAATATGAATTATTTGCCAAGCATCTGAATTTTGATCATGTGATCTTGGGGATGCTGCAACAGTTGTGTGAAAAATGGTCATAAATCACTTTTTCCAGTGCCATTGTAACTTTGAACAGTCACTAAACAAAGATACCAGAACATTTTTATTGGAGCGTATGGATTATTGAATTAGAAAAGATTCATGGAAGATAAATGCTATATGTGGTAATGACAGCATGATTATTATATGCACAAAGATGGAAGATATTGAAATTCGCACAATGGAAGAGGGATTATAAAACTGTCAGAATTATGGAAATGGCAAAAGATATCTGTTTGGTCAGAAAGAAAAAAAGCAAGTACTTTTTTAAAGTCTGAAAACATTTGATTTTTTTGCTTAAAAAAAGCAAAAAGCAAAATTAAGATTTATGGATTTAATAATTGCAAAAAGATGAGAATTTAATACAGAGTTGAAGATATTTCTGGAAGAGATAAAAGGGAGGAGAGATATGGGTTTGTCAGTATCTTTTGAACAGAAGATCAGAAGTCATTGTTTTTCATAATTTTAGTTTTCTTTTTCCTTCTTTCCTTGCTTTCATCTTTTCCTTTAGGTACCATTCCCAGTAAATACAAATAAAATAGAATTTATTTGGTGGATTTGAATCTAAAAGGACCCTTATTTTGCTCTGTTGAAGAAAAAATGTCTAGCTAAGAATTAGTAGGTTAGTTATAAAACTCAGCATACTGTAGTTATAAAAATAAGCTTGATATTTGGAATGGATATCCTCACCTCTTCCCTCTCCCCCCCCCCCACTTTTATTTTTTCCCCATAAAGGCTTTCCCAAGAAAGATGAGAAAGTGAAGAAGAATCAGCTTCAGCTTCTCAAGGATGGGCACTTTAATACTGAAAGCCATTGTCAGCCAAGAAGAAACTTCTCCAACAAATGTCACACTTCTGATCAAATAACAGTTAGAAAAGTAAGAATAAATACTGATGGCGGATTCCAGTTGGCAAATAAAACATAGTTTCACTTAGTTCCAACTTTCAGAATTAAGCAGTTGATGAAGTGGAACTAATGCATAGGTTAATGAATAGCAAATGGATTAGATTTACAATGCATGTTAGAGAGTGGGAAATTATCTAAAATAATAGAACAAAGAATGGAAACTTCAATAAAATATCTGATTTGTAAAATTAATTATCCACAAAGGTAAACAAAGGTTAAGGCACCAGGCTGGCAGGAAATTGCAAGTTCAAGTCCTGGCTTAGCCAAGAAAGCGAGGTGGTTGACTTTGGGCCAGATGCTCTCCCTCAGCCAAACCCACCTCCCAGAATTGTTGTTATGGGGAAAACAGGACGAAGGAGTATTAGGTATGTTTGCCACCTTGAGTTGTTTGTAAAAATAATAAAGGCAAGATAAAAATAAACAAATAAACAGTTCAGTACTGTTGATGGAGTAAAGAACACAATTAGTACATGAAACTGCAACCACGAGGACTTCTCAAACCACACGTGGATAATAAGCTATGCAAATCTGCTCTACAGTAAACACAGAAAGTTTCTTTTAAACTTGTAGGGGCTAGTAGCAACTAGTTACTTGTATTTAAAGAATAGTGAGAAAGTCTTTACTTGAATTTATATTTTATTCTTAAATTTTAACTGACCTTAAGATTTTAAACAAAACAACAAAAATGAATGAAACATTTTTATTTTTATTTTTATTCCATTTATATCCCGCCCTTCTCCGAAGATTCAGGGCGGCTTACAAGCTTAGCAGTAGCCTTCATTCTATGTATATGCCTGCTTATTAGGGCTTTCACATACACACACCCCCAAGCGGCATTATTACAAAGTCAGCTTAATTGCCCCCAACAATCTGGGTCCTCATTTTACCGACCTCGGAAGGATGGAAGGCTGAGTCAACCTTGAGCCTGGTGGGATGCGAACCTGCACTAATTGCAGGCAGCTGGTGTTACTTAAGGAGGCATTAGCCCACTGCTCCACCAAGGCTCTTTTGGGGTGTGATAAAATCCTTAACCACAATTAATAATGCTAATCAAAACAATTACTTCTACATTAATTCTGGTTGAAGAATTTGAGTTTATTTGTAATAAGTAGTTCTCGACTTACAAGAGTTAATTTAGTTATCATTCAAAGTTACTGAAAAAGGTACTGAAAAAAGTAACTTATGACCTTATTTCACACTTACTACCATTTCAGCGTCCCCATGGTCATGTGACCAAAATTCAGATGTTTAGCAACTGGCTCATATTTATGATGGTTGCAGTGTCCCAGAGTCACACAAACACCTTTTGTGACTTCTGGACAAGCAATATCAATGGGGAAGCCAGATTCACTTAATAACTGTGTTACTAATTTAACACCAGCAGTGATTCATTTAATAACTCTGACAAGAAAGATCATAAAACTCAGTTAACGATGTCTCACTTAACAACAGAAATTTTGGGCTCAATTGTGATCATAAATTGAAGACTACCTGTACAAGGTTACAGAATATATTCTTAGCTAAGGAAATTTTTTATTACTTTGGCTATCAACTGGAATACTTACAGAAGTATGATTTAAGTGGGCCAGATAACTTTTACATGAACTATGTACAGTAAGAGATTTTGTGGCTAAGGAAAATTTATCAAAATAAAAATAAAAATTTTATCCCATTATATTGTAACTGAGAGCCAATACTGTCTATTAGTAATAGGCTAGAAACTGGGAGGTCATGAGTTCTAATCACATCTTAAGCATGAAGTATGTGACCTGGGGCCAATCACTTTCTCTCAGCCCTAAGAAGGAAGCAATGGCAAATCACTTCTGAAAATCCTTGCCAAGACAACTGCAGGGATTTGTGCAAGTGGTCTCTGAGAATTGGACATGTTTAAAGAAAAAAAATGTTCTAACTGCATAATATTAGAATCAAGAGATGAAAAATTTCCATTTCAAAAAGGATGACCATTTCTGAGACTCCAAGGATCCAGACAACCATACTGTATAAAAAAACACTCTAATTATTTGTTGTTATCTAGTGATTGTCTGGATTTCTCCGTCACAGGTGCAATATGCCTAAATCTTCAATGGGTGGATCACATCTAAAATTTAAGTGCTATGGCCTCATCAACATTTGTTTTCAAATTTTCACAAGAAAAACAAGGGGGAGATGACCAATAGTAAATAATAATTGCTTAAAGCAGTAATTGTAGCACATGTAACTGCTGTTCGGAAGTCCAGCAAATGAAAATTCCTTCTAGAAATTAGTAGTAGTAAGAGGCTGCCACCTTTGAAGTCCCAGGCAGAAAAGTTGACATCCATTAAAGATGGAACTCCTCAGAATATCTGCATTTTAAATCAAGAAATAGACATAGCACTTGGCTTTTCTTAGATTTTGTAAGGCAGTTTCTCTAATTTCATGCTTAACACCTCTTTGGGGAACCAGGTTAGAGAAGAGATATTCAAGGAATATCTGCTAAACTCTTTATCCTATCAGATCAATAATGCATTTACGTCATCCCTCAGGCAGTTGGCAGAGTTTGACAACAGAACTACTTTTTCAAGCTGAGCATGTTTAGAAAGGAAAAGTGACTCTCTGAAGTAACCTTGATGAAGCCAAAATGCTCCACCTCCCCAACTAATGTTGGTTCTGCCCATACAACTTGATTCAACTAGAATTAGGATCAACAACCTCAATTTATGTAACCTTGTTGCCACTGGAAAATCTAGATGTACAAGTACAGGCTGTGGAGGAAAGGAGTTGCTAAGCTGTTGAAAGACACAGGATAAGTATACTTGAAGTGCTATTACTGTAGCTACTTTTCCTATGAAGAGCAGAATTTCAAGGTAAAGAAATAGGTGAGCACTCACTATTTCCTGGAATATAGTCTGCTCAAGAAGCTCATATTTCTGCTCTCACAAAAAGACGATGATTATTCAGTGAGATGTGGAAATATATTTTACATATGTTTAAATTCATTTTACACATTCCATAACTTGGGCCCAAAACTAACCCATAAGACTTTAGATAAATACGGCCTATCATAGAAGGCTTAGGAGATACAGTATATAGACCAGGAAGCTAGACAAAGATTTTGTTACCTCTCTTTAACAAAAACAGCAGACAACTCTACCCAAATACACATGTCCAGTGATGCCTAATGATAACAATATGACACCATCCATAGATTTCAGAATCTGGTAGGTATATTAGAGTATGACCAAAATGTATTTTAATTGTCTAAACATATCAAATATTTTACTGCCTTAATTTTTAACTGAATATTGTCCCACAGAATGAAACATGAGATCTTACTGAATTTGACAGGAGTTTGAGCTTCTCTACTAGAAACCTAGTACCTGCAGTACAAGAATAATTGGAAAAACTGTCTTTCAGCAGTTTGATTATTTTATTATTCAACATGATGGCTTTTTAAAATCTCCATTTTTTTCTGCATTCTTTAATTAGCAGAGGTGAACTTTCACAGAGTTTGGAAATTGTTTCTTTTTTCCAGGTATTTTTGGCAAGACTATCAGCTGATGAGAGTTCTCTGGCCAAAGGAAGCCAAGTGTTTGGGTGCTGCCCACGGCAAGGACATATGGGGCCTAGTCTTGCAGCTAAAGGCCACTGCCAATCGAAAGTTCTCTGACATCTAAGTCAGCAGAGACCCTCCTACAGTATAATCAACTGAAGGAGCCTGTAATAAAGTGCACTCCCAGCTGCTGGAATTCTCAGTATGTCCATCAATGGTCTCCTGGCAACAGGCAACAAGAAACTGAAGGCCTTGGCCACCCAAGTGAACAGGGGCCTTACTAGCTCTTATCTGGCGCTGAGGGCAGCGTGGGAGGAGGTCCGGTTAAAATTAACTTCATTACAAATGGAGAGATCCTCTTCCGGAAAGAATCCCCCTTCATTACTTCAGCCGCTGCCCTTGACCCTTCAACCCACTTTTAAGAAATTTTTAGTGAGAAGACAGAAATAAGCATTGGTGGACAAACCAATAAATCTGGATGAGACAAACAAGCAAACTGGTTTTAAATTAATTCAGCAAAAGATTTGCAGTCAAGTAGCCAGCAAACAACCACAAAGGGAGAAGCAGCAATTAGTGTCATAATTGGTGACTAGGACTTCTTTAGCAGAACAGATCCAGGGTTTAGTTTTGTGAATTCTACACTTCTTCCTTCTCCTGCATTAAAAAACCAAACACCAATACTATAGTATCTCTGTCTTCTGTGTTTTTTTATTTTTATATTGCATTATTTATCACCCCAAATTCAGGCAGTTTTTATAGCCATCACAATAATCTCATTTTTTTATGCCCTCCCTCTATTTCAGATGAATAGCTGTACACTTAAAAGTTTCCAGTGATGGAGCACCACAACTGGTTAATTGTTCTGTTAAGAAATTTCTCCTTAGTTCTAGGTTGCTTCTCTTTGATTACTTTCCAGTGATTTTTTCTTGTCTTGCCTTCTGATACTTTGGAAAATAGTTGATCCCCTCTTCTTTGTGGCACCCCTCAAATATTGGAACATTACCATGTCACCCCAATCCTTCTTTTCACTAGACATACCCAATTCCTGCAACCATTCTTCATAAATTCATAAGCTTTCAGGCCCCTAATCATCTTTGCTGCTCTTCTCTGCACTCTTTCCAAGGTCTCAACATTATTTTTACATCATGGTGACCAAAACTGGATGCAGTATTCTAGGTGTGGTCTTAATAGGGCTTTATAAAGTGATACTAGTACTTCACGTGATCTTGATTTTATCCCTTTGTTAATGCAACCTAGGATTGCATTGGCTTTTTTTGGCTGCTGCCGCATACTGCTGGCTCATTTTACTAGGACTCCAAGATCCCTCTCACAGTTACTGCCATTGAGTCAGGTTTCACCTAATCTGTATCTGTACATTTGGTTTTTCTTGCCTAGCTGTAATACCTTTACCTTTACTTTTCTCCATATTGAATTTCATTTTGTTGAAAAGGTTAAAAAAAAGATATAGGAGTCCATCAGATTTTACTCCACTAGTCTTTGCCTACTATAGGGGGTGGTGTTCATCTCTTATTTCAAGGCCATTGAGCCAGCGCTGTCCAAAGACATTTCCACAGTCATGTGGCCAGCATGACATCATGTAGCACTGTTACTTTTCCACTGAAGTGGTACCTATTTATCTATTTTCATTTGTATGCTTTTGAACTTTTAGTTTGGCAGGAGTTGGGGCAAGGATGGGAACTCACATTTTGTGGAGCTTGGGTCTCAAACCTAGGCTACCAGCTTTCCAGCCAACAAGCCCAGAGTCTTAACCACTGAGCCACCTTGCCACTCCTTTGTTGGACAGACCCAGTGTAAATCATACCCTAATTTCTTTAGCTCCCTAAGTCCATCCCTTGTCTGCCAATGGAAGCCTATAAATGATGACTAAATGGAATCACCATATTCAAACATTATATCTGTCACGGAGTATGAAGAAGATATGCAATAAGTGTTAGGAGAATAGAATAGAATAGAATAGAATAGAATAGAATAGAATAGAATAGAATAGAATAGAATAGAATAGAATAGAATAGAATAGAATAGAATAGAATAGAATAGAATAGAATAGAATAAATAGAATAGAATAGAATAGAATAGAATAGAATAGAATAGAATAGAATAGAATAGAATAGAATAGAATCTGGAAGGGACCTTGGAGGTCTTCTAGTCCAGCCCACTGCTCAAGCAGGAGAACCTATACCATTTCAGCCAAGTGACTGTCCAATCTCTTCTTTAGAAACTCCAGTGATGGAGCGCCCACGATTTCTGGAGGCACACTGTTCCACTGGTTAATTGTCCTCACTGTTAGGAAGTTTCTCCTTAATTCCAGGTTGCTTCTGTCTTTGATCAGTTTCCAACCATTGTTTTTTGTCCTGCCCTCTGGTGCTTTGGAGAATAATGTGACCCCCTCTTCTATGTGGCAGCCCCTCAAATACTGGAATACTGCTATCATGTCACCCTTATTGCTTCTTTTCTTTAGACTAGCCAAACCCAAGTCCTGCTGCCATTCTTCGTATGTTTTAGTCTCTAGGCTTTTAATCATCCTAGTTGCTCTTCTCTGAATTTTCTCCACTCTCAACATTTTTTGTGCTATGGTGACCAGAACTGGCTACAGTATTCCAGGTGTGGTCTTACTAATACTTCGCGTGTATCGGCTTACCCCGGAAAGACAACAGGGGGTGAGAAAAAAACACCTCAAGATTGCTCTGCCTTGATTTATTTTATTTTTAAAAAAGAGGGAGGGAGATAAAGACTGTCAGATTTTACAATTTCTATTCTAATACCCTATAACAATATAGTACAGTTCCTGCAGTTCTTGTGGTATTTGTTCCCTGCTCTGGTCTACCTCGAAGAACTGGAAACATCTTTGAATATCACCTACAACAGACAAAGAGAGATTATATTTTGCTGTCTTGTCATTGTTATACATGGACTAGATCAAAACTGTCATTTAGTCAAAATAACAAACTAAATGCAAGGCAGGAATATTATCTGAGTATTAAATACAAATCAAAATTGCATCTCATCTTTGCTTCATGGCCGTTGCTTTAATAGCTTAAAAGGAATAAAATAAATGTCAGATAATTAAAAGGAAGCAATAACAACGATAGTCAAGGATTTTTCTTCTTTCTTTGCTTGAAATCAACCTGGCACATTTCAGAAGAATATGCAGATTGAAACAGTTAGCATTTCAATGTGGTTGGAGTAATATACATTTCAATGTGGTTGAATAAGAAATAGGAGCCACTAACTTACAAATTAAGACAAGAGAAACTGATGGGGGCAAGCAAGAAATTGAATGATCCCAATTACTGCTTTAGTCAAACACCAGGGGAGATTGTATGTGTTAAATTCTGCCTATTCAGCAGCACCAATCTAGTAGTGGTGCAAACTATTTCAGATTCAAAACAATGGACCTGATCTTACTAGAATACTTTTGAAAGGTCAAAACAACCTGTTTCTAATTCAAAGTAGGCCGTTTCATATTGAAAGCACCTTGCTCATACCTATTACATTGTTTGAAATAGTATGAGGTGCTAAATAGATAAATGGAGACTGGCAAATAAGCAGTCATATTCTGAGTATTCTCTTACCAAACTCATTCCCCGCAGACATTAGTACTTCTTTGATAAATTGTCTCCACGAACCTAAGATCCGCTCCTGAATCAACTGCATGAACAGAGTTAGTACAAGTTTGATGGCATTGGCAAAGCACCTTCTTCCTCCTATCCTGTTTGAATTTAAAATTGCAGTGTGTCAACTCATTCCCAATTCAAAGAACAAAGAAAGAACAAGCTCTATGAGGTGCAGGATTTGGCTGTGTTTAAAAGAGGTAGAGATTTTTCCCCCTTCTTTCTCTCTTCCTTTTTATTGCCAGAATTCTTAACTTGTAACAAAAACAAGGTAACTTAATTGTTCTCATTCCATGTCATTAGCATACCATTAAGAAATAAGTATTCATCTTACTTATAATAATTTTTAATATTTATATTTTCAAAGATTCTCTTAACATTGGTTGGACCGTAATGAAAATAAAGTAACAGCAAATAAATAAACAAGGCTCAAGGTTGGTAAGTAGGTGATTAAGAAATATTCCTCAAAGTAAATTAAAAAAGTCTAAACTCATATTAGTAGAAAGATTGTATTCACACACACACACACAGGAATAAAAGATAAACATAAGAATATAAATAAAAGTTAAGAAAAAGAAAAAAGAAAAAGAGTGAGAAACATAAAGAAGCAATTTTTGATCTTCTTTATATTAGTTACAAAGTAAATTATTATCCCTCCGCCTAAGATTATGGTTCTTTATGCTGTTCAATCCTGTTAATCAGGAAATCCATAAATCACCATTTCATTTTTTTTCCCATTTTCAGCAAAAGGTTAATCAAAGGCTTCCAAACATTTATAAAAGTACTTGTCTTATCCCTGATCAAACAGTTTTCACATGTCTGTAAATTCTGTCATTTTCACAATCTATTCCTCTCCATTGTCGGTATTTCAGTATTTCTTCAATGTTGTGTATATAGCAGTCTTGCTGCAATTACTACATACAAAGCCAATCTTCCATAACACTTTTCTAACTGGTTATCCATAAGGGCCAATTAAAAAAAAATCTAGTTCAATCAGAATATTAACTTTTAAAATTCTTTACATCACAATATATATTCATATTTTTTTTCTTTTTCACTAGTCCATTCATGGTAAAATGTCCTTTCATGTTTTTCATATTTCTAATATTGATTGGGAAGTCTGATGAGCTGCCACATTTTCAACTATCTGCATAAATTGCAAATGGAGAGACTATGTACCCACTCAAGAAACATTTCTCCTTTTGAAAAGAACATGTAGGCATTAACATTCTAAACTCTTGTTTAGTTATACAGCAAGAAACAATGCAGGAAGAAAACATATCCAACAGCTCCAAAAGTTACCTAGTTCAGCTCCATTGTTATTTTTAAGATACTAAGCATATATGATCTGGGCTCTAAAGTTCCTGTATGTTCCTACTAACTAAGCAAGGGCTCAAAATAAATCATCCTATATAATTCTGTTCAAAGGATCACTTACTTATATTCCTACATAGATTAGGAATTATTTATTTTATTTTTATGCTACTTTATAGGCAGCAGATTCAAAGCAATGTGCTCATTATATAATCCTCTTTGGCATACAAAAGATAGGAAAGCTGCAACTTTCAAATGTCCTATCGCATACTGAATCACTATGCTAAGGATGCTACCTAAAATCTTTCCTAAACTGAGTCAATCAAGATTCCCATCTAGCATCCCTACTGATCCACAGGAATTTCCAAAGAAAATGTTGCTTGGACTAATCCCTCCAGAGCAGTGTTTCCCAACTTGGAAATTTTAGGCTGCTTTTGGAATTCTGGGAGTCGAAGTCCATGCATTTTAAAAGTTCTAAGGTTGAAAAACACTGCTCTACAGCTTTGTAACAGAACGTATGCCAGTAGGACCGAAGATGTATCAATCCTTCAGTAGCATGGCACCCAAAAGTATACTTTTCAAAGTTCAGATTTGGTAACTTTAAATATGGGTGCTGGTATTAGTTCCAATCCTTCTTCTAAAGCTTCCCAAAATAACATCTTGAAGCACTTCAAATATTTAAAAAGTGCTAGATAAAAGTGATCATTATTACCTACCAGTAGCAGCTGTGACTTATTAACAAACTGTTGCTAGGTTCTGAAATAACAATCCTTTCCTCTTTCAGGAACTGTTCTTATGTTTCAAACCGTTTGCAGGAATCTACAGGTCTTGTAAATCTGAGTGCCACCCCAAGGGCCACTTACATTGCTTCATACTCCCATTCTCAAACATAAACCTACTGGGAGAAGGTCAAAAGAGTAGAATAGCACATGCATTAACAGCAGCACCTTGATTTCTCTTCCAGTAATCCTGTAAATTGTGCGGGATGTGTGTATGGGGGTGGGGAAGATAGGTATTTAAAGACAAACAATCTATGGTAGTTGCACACTTGCTCCAAAACTGCTATTCTGCTCAGAGAAAATTTTATTCACCACTGTAATCAGGCAAGCAGTCACTTACAGGTTGGGGCAAATTTTGA
The DNA here is from genome assembly GCF_947247035.1 of Vipera ursinii. Taxonomy (NCBI): domain Eukaryota; kingdom Metazoa; phylum Chordata; class Lepidosauria; order Squamata; family Viperidae; genus Vipera; species Vipera ursinii. The sequence continues at coordinate 37,900,826 of NC_139517.1, forward strand.
TACATTAATCTTCTCCCTCCCACATGCAATTCCACTGCATGTTAACTATGTATAATCAGGGATGTTCAATGTGCAACCTCAGACTACATACAGTTCCTAAACTCATTTCTGTGGCTGCAGGTCTCTTCCAAATATCAATGCCTTGCCATTTTGAGATAAGAAATACATGAGAACTGTTGTATAACAATTTATGAGCCCAAAATTGGCTTTTGTTGTTGTTGTTGTTAGCTGCAAAGTCGTGTCCGACCCATTGCGACCCTATGGACAATGTTCCTCCAGGCCTTCCTGTCCTCTACCATCTTCTGGAGTCCATATAAACTCACACCTACTGCTTCAGTGACTCCATCCAGCCACCTCATTCTCTGTCGTCCCCTTCTTCTATTGCCCTCAATCTTTCCCAGCATTAGGCTGTTCTCCAGTGAGTCCTTCCTTCTCAAAATTGGCTTTAAATAGCTTTAAAATAAGATGAAACCTACCCATTACCCTCACCCTCAATTCTGCAGAAATGACATATATAGATTTTCTCCAAATGAGACATTTTTATGGGAACAAATAGAGGAGCAGGCAATCAAAAGAAGCGTGTTCCAGGTTACCATAATACTATAACAATTATATTTATCTAAGTGAATGTTATATATTCTCTTGTACTTGAATATTCTCTACAATAGTACAGATGATACAACTGAACAAGGAAAGAAGAGTGTTTTTAAAAAGCTCTCTTCCAGTTGGGTAGAGATGCTAGTTGGCTTCTATTTCTCCATTTCTACTTTGGGGACCTTGCAGCAGAAAAAAGCCCCTGGGCATCCAGAGCCATCAAATGTTCTTTAAAATAAACTGAGAAATGTCATGGGGAAGTGACGTCAAAAGTGACGTCAAAAGTAGCCTTTTCTCTTAGTGTGAAAAACCATTTTGGTTTAATATTTAATAGAAACTGCTGTGGAAGTATAATGAAGCGGGAAGCAAAGGAATCTTCCGATGAAGGCTTGAAGGTCACCTTGGCAACAAGTTAGGCCAATGGAGATTGCATATTATGTGGGAAAGAATATTATACATTGAATACCAAAGTAACATCTTCCCAAATTGTTGTCTCAGATCAGTACTCTTTAGCTTCTTTTAAGCAAATATCTAAGTATCTTTTCTGTACTCCTTGACTGCAGAACAAGAGCTTCTATTCGGAATTTCATTTGGTTCCAGGATATAGATAATCTAGAAAAGATACGAGAATCCTATGTTTGAAAATGATTTGAATTGTAGTACAGATTTATTCAATTGGGTCTAGTCAAGAAGTTCAGAAGTTGCTTGTAGACTTGAGAGAGAAGTAGAACAAGTTTACTATTATTTTCAAAAGAAGCAGAGAAGTTTTATTCTTATTATTTCCTGCGAATGAAATGGTTTGAAGTAATTCTCAGATATAGTATAGATTTGTTGTCAGTATATAGAAGAAACCACACAGCTCTCAAGGAGAGACTGCCACTTAAGACTAGTTTATATGATGCCATAGGCCAGGTATTTTAAGCAAGGCTTTTTGTTTGCATGATGAAGAACTATAGAGAATTAAAAGCCTCGCAGAGTATATTGTCATTTGATTCTTTACCTTTAAAAATGTTATTCCACCAGTAGGGACTGTGAAATGTATTACTGCAGTAGTCTTTACAACAAACTTTTATGTGACTGTAGACACTGTACAAAGAAAGCTGTATTATGGAGGCAAAAACTCAGGAAGTATATGCCTTTCAGTAAAATTTGATAGAAAAATGCTACCAGATACCAGATTTTTTACCAACAAGCTACAAAGTAATATAGCCAGAGAATCCGGGTTATCAGGTCATAAATATGACATTTGAATTACATTTTCTTATTGAAAGCTCTTGCTCAAGCCTTATTTGAAACTGATAAACATAAGACCAAGTTATGATATATTCAATTAAACCATAGTTAAATAAATTATGACTTAATACAATGTGCAAATCCAGCCTGAAGGCTGGGTTGGTTCACCCCAATCTTACAGACATGTACACTCCCAAATTTCCAGATGCTCAAACTTGTAGAAAGGCAAGACCAGCCTGAATATGAAGTAATGTCTTAAGTTCCTAACTATAAATCACTGTCATGTAGCTGGAATGAGGAAGAGCAGCAATCAGAAGGAAGGCCTCAGCCCCAGGACCTCTTTCTTTGGATCTCAACCAGTGAATCTCCTTTGTTGCTGATGCTCTCAAAAGTGGCTTCTTTCCAGGTGATATTGGCCACTGAGGTTACTACTGAAATCCTTCCATCCCAGTTGCCAGGATCTGCCCTCAGTGGCCATTTTGATTCAGGCTGCATCAAGGACAAGATATCTGGTATCTGCAGAAACATCTATCTTTCATAATACCAGATCCTTAATAAATACAAGTTCAGCATCTTTTGAAAGAGGGCATACCTGCATCTGAAATATAGATTTTTCACTTTATTGAAAGAGTATTACTCTTATGTTGCACACCTTAATTTATAAGAGAAGTTGCTGGTCTATCACCATTGGATATATTGTAGACTTTCTGCTGTTTCTGTAGGTAACAAAAATAGTAACTAACACAGCTATGCAAAGGCAGTGCTGTTTTTATTACCTGGTGGTAGTGATGGTATGGAGCAACAGCACCACCTTGTCTTCTCCATTTTAGCTTCATAGTTGTTCATGGGCTACATCTGGATGTTGCCAGGCACGTAGATGGAAAACTGCTAGCACTGCTATTCCCTCTACCCACCTCAGGGACAGAACCGCTTTTTAGCTATTGTTCATGTCTGCTTTCTCCTGCACGTCTACTTTTCACCTGTAAGCTGGGCTAGCCTTGGAATCAAGTTTAGGACTCTTTCAGAAAAATGGTAGATCTTGTTCAAAATGGTAGCCTGGTAGTCTACCTGACATTTCCTAATATTTCCTTCAGGCAACTTGACAGGTGGCTAAACATGACTTTCCAAGCACACATCTACACTTGTCCAATCCTGCCATACCACACCTTGCAGAAGGTGAGAGGTGGTTGGTTCCCTGCCAGTCTACAATGCTTGTCAGGAAGGAGGAGAAATGAAGCTGAGAAGTTCTGCTAATCACTTTCTTTACCTCATTCTTCATTTAAATCAATAAGAGCAACATCACTCACCAGCCTTGTTATTTTGACAGAATAGAACTTGACAACTGAATCAGCAAATTTTGTGCCAGCATTACTTCGAACTCAAGGACTGGTGGGCACCCTTTAATAATCCATCTAACTGTGCCCAAATGTGGAGTGCCAAAGTTAAAATACTATAATAAACAATGTAGTGTATATGCTACTTTAAATCAAAAAATACAGAACAAGGAAGCACTAGTGACAAAAGAAAGTAATAAAATAACCTTCTCTGCATAATTTACAGCATGCTATTAGCATTGTTTTCTATTGCCACATCAAATGTTTTGCAACATTCCAGAAAACGCCATCAAATTTGGCGTCTCTGACTCAAACACCATCATTATCAACTCAAGTTAGCACACATTTAAAAAACTTATCTTTCTATCTAAAGTTTAAATTGTAAACATTTAAACTTGGGGTGTGGGATAGAAAGAAAATAATTTAATTTTCTAGAGAGGCAAGCAAAAATTAGTATTGTACTCCATTTAATGCCTAAATTTATCTTTCAGTTCTCCAGAGAGAACTCAGCTAAGACTACTTGGAAGAAAATTTGTATCTATTTAAAAAAGTAAAAGCTTTTAGACATAATTATATTTATTGAGTCATTAAACTGAGATTGTGAAATGTAGTTACAAGTTCACCTTCCTTATGGAAAGGCTGTAACCTTTCCTTCTGTTTCTGTGATTTAGTGTTATTCTTTCTTTTTCTGAGTTTTAGAAATTTACCAGATAATATTCCTCCACCATTGGCCTGATTTCCCCAGAAGAAAGTTCACAGAAAGAAGATATTTTCATGAATATTATCAGCACACTAAATAGGTCTGGAAGAAACCCCAGATTGAAAACTTGAAGAACATCAGCAGTATAGACTGTTTTTCACACTGGTGTCTTCCAGATATTTTGGTCTACCATTCCTATTAATCTCCTCTGATTCATGTAAACCCATTTCATCTTGGGGGAAAGGATACTGAAAATACCAGTTAAGGAGATGGATAAGAAATTCCCAGTTCCTCTGAACCCATCTGGCTTGACTGGCTCTCTCACCCATGAGACATCACCTATTAATCCCTAAATTTCATCCTTTTAAATTCAAGGAACCCAATAACATTTTCACAATGTTTCCTTAACAGAACCCATTCAGATAAGATATGCAGCAAAATTGCCTGATCTGCATATCATGAATTGTTGTTATTAACCAGATTCAACTGAACATTTGTTCTCAAATCATCCTTAACTTATTCAATTTCTTTGGAGCAGCAAGATCAAGAAAGGCACTGGGAGAAAACTGGGTGTATGTAAACAACCCAAGGCCAAAAGCGTTGGACAGAACAGCATTTAAACATGGGAGTGAAACATCCATAAAAGGTACACTAAAAAGCAGCTAAAGCAAAGTAGCAAAATGTTCAGTATGTAACTATGGATAATCAAAAGCAGATGGCAGGCAGCTCATCTCTATTTCTGGTGGACAATACCTGCTGGGATTATGACCAAGAGCACAGAACAATTCTGAAATCTATACAGAAGTTTTGTTTTCTGTAATCTGATATCATCCAATAATATGTTTCCTACTCCACAAGTCCCAATCATTAAGGTTATCCTGTCTAGAAATTATAGCAACTTGATCCAACACTTCAGGATAGCTCTTTATCAAGCCCCCTTGATAAAAATGAAATCCATGAAACTCAATGTGGCTTATTTTTCAGTCGCCTAGGATTCCATTATAAATCTAGGTGAGATCCAGCCAAACTTCATATTCGGTTAGAACTACTGGCCACTGATTATTTCTTGACAGTAAAATGATTTTTGACTGGTGCTTCCTTCTGAAAAAATAATCGAAGTAAATGGGATCCCAGGGAGATTTTAATACAGACTAAATATCTTATGAATATATGCAAAAGCTAGGAGAAACCCGCTTCCGCAACCGTCCATCGGGCGCTTCAGCCCTTTATCTTCCTTCCTTACAAGGTAGAAACATTCTCTCTTATTCACACATACGCTTTTGTATAGCAATCCAGCTAACCCCTAATTTAACTCATGAGTAATTCAACCGGAGTCCCCGGCTTCAAGCTCATAATCACTGCTACGGGTTGTAACAAAACAACCAACCAGAACAACAACAACTCCTTTCTCGGAGGGCGGGGCTGTAAAGACAATCTCCTACATCCGATCGACGATAGACCCGGACCCCAAAAATGAGGGAAACGACCTCTCGAAAAACTAGTAATCCGTGCCTGGCGGTGCATTCTCCTAATTTGCTCTGTTAAACTAAAGCACGGGCAAATGCATTCAGAAAGGTTCGTTTTCCACGAAAACTTCTCAGATCCCATCTGCAAAACCTGCCCCCACAAGACCCGCCGAGTTTAACAACCCAAGTTGCGTTTATTCACACACTCTCTCTCAATCGCCTCGCCCAGCCTTCCCTCACGGTTGACCCCTATACGAGAGTATTTGAGCAGTTCCATGCCGTTTACCGACACGTTAAACTTACAGTAAAGTTACACTCTCATACAGAAGAAAGTGTAAATAGAGAAACAAGCTGGCACGCAAAATTTCTGTCTATTGTGCAATTCTTCTTTCCCTCTTCTTTCCTTTTTTTTATTATTCGTTTCCTCTCCCACTGAATCTTCCCCGATTCAAATCACACATACAGTATCTAAGCTTTCACGATGACCTACCTTCGGTAGTCGAACCGCTTGGCCAGACAGAAACCAAGAGGAACCCCATGCCGAGCCAGCAGGGACAAAAAATGTGGCCCATTGTTTTATCATTGCAACCCTCTGCTCATAATGTTGTTCTAGACTAAGAAGCGGAGTTATTCCCCACAGCAATCTTCAAAAATATTCCCACCAGCTTCCCTCCTCACTTCTTTGCTACCTAACTTTTCAACTCCTTTCACTTCCTTAAAAAAAAAAGTCACCACCTCTGTGGGTTGGTTTTTTTTTTTTCTTTCTCCGCCAACGCTAAACGTCAGGAACGCGCCGAGCGCGGGCACGAGAAAGATTCCAATTCCCTCGGGAGCGGCGAATGAGTTCCTCTGAGAGCGTGCGTAAGTTATGCCTATGGGAAGCACAGCAGAGGAAGAAAGCAGTCTCTTAGTACTGCTAAAGTTCAAAGTTTCTTTTTTCCTTCGGAATTTTTTTAAACTTGTAGATTGTTGGCTGACTGCTGAATGCGTATCTTTAACATAAAAATATGTGAATTAAGCCCACTCTCCATAAAAAATTGCAGAACAAAAACACGATGCACAAATTAGCACTATAAAGCATTACAGCAACAAATAATAGCCCCAAAATTTAGAGGATATATTTGTAAAGTGCTTTAAATTTGCATTAGTCTTGTATTATCTTGAATGAGTTGGAAGATTGTATTAATCTTGAATGAGTTGAGGGAAAAAAGCTATTTGAGAAACTGATTAGATTAATCAGAAAAATTAGACTGAAAGATGAATTGTAAAGTTTTTAAATTTGATAATAAAAAGCATGAGTATCTTTGCATAAGGGTTTTTTTTCCTAAAGGACTGAAAGAAATCAACACTATTTTCCCCCTATTTCCACTCGATACAAAAACAGCTTCAGTAAATAAAGCTGTAAGATAAAAACTTTACTTTCTCGTACTGAGGGGTGTGTGCATTTGTATGTTTGCATAAAGAGAATAGTTTGGGTTTTTACCTTTTAATTTTTACCTAACTATTTTTTTACCTTTCACTTTACCACACACCCAGGGATTAAAATTGCCCTAGTCAAGTTTTTTTAATACACTATGTAGCCCTAATAATAACAAATATTAAATTAATGAAGACTAATTTCTGTATAGGATATTGCAATATAAAGCAAAAACATTATTTAAATCAAAAGCATCTAAAAGGGAACGCGTGATATGTTAAGTCAGAATGTAGTTATTTAAGTTTATTGTATTATGTGAACCTAGCCACTGTTTGTAAACTGCAATGTAAACTCTGCATATTGCGTGGCCTTAGCCAGTGATGAGTTATTCAATAAAACTATGGTTTAGGGGAAATTGTAGAACGCTCAGAACGGAGTTCCGGCACCTTTTTTGGATGGAACCTTGTAGGGTAGGCAAGGTGGGTTGTATGAAATGTGTGAGTTCCAGCACCTTTTTCTTTTACAAAAAAAGCACTGAGAACAACTACATGCATTTTTTTTGTTTTACAGTTTTATGCACTGTGAATTACACTTGAATTCTCTTTCTGGGAAACAGGTGCTATGTAGATTTTAACAATAAAAGTGAAACATAACGTTTATTTCCTGCTTTCCACTCAACAGTCAACTGAGATTGTTTCTGGAATATAAACACCTCCTCAAATGTGGCATAGGATGAATGGTGGGAGAATCTTTTCAACAATGACCCCTTCCTTTTGAAAATGAAGTTGCCCCAGAAAGCATAATCAAAACATCAGAGAGGCCCACTTACAGACTTCCTGGCTACTGTTTGGCCTCAAGCAAATGCCCTTCTTGTTAGCTAGGCTATTAAAAAATTGCCTCCAGCCTCTTACATGCACTTGCATACCTTACTTGGACTGAATCCCTCTATAATGCTTTTAAAGAAAACCCACAATACCTGCTTGAAATATTCCTGGTGACTAATCAGTAGAATGTGCAAAAGAGTTCTAAAGGTAAAGGGAAAGGGAAAAAGTTTAGCAAGTAGGTAAAGGGAGAAAGTTATAAACAGGAGGGTGCAGCAGCATTGCTGGAGAGAGAGAGAGAGACCTGTTCAATTTCTGGATAACAACAGCTCGTATGGCTCTGCATGGAATGGTGATGAGTGTCATAACATATTGCAAACTTCAGGACTTCTTGCATACTACTAGAGCAGTTTGCACAAAGTCACTGCAGGACTTGACATTTGCTGCAAATACCAATACTGTATGGGTTTGCTTTTTTATTTATTTTTATTTATTTATGTTTTTAAAAAAAGCAAAATGCAAAAATAGTTATAATGCAAATACATACAAAAATATATAAAAATGCATAAAAGGTACATAAACAGTACATAAAAGTGAAAATGTATAACCGAAAAAAGCAAAGTATATTTCACTGTAACAACTGAGTTAGTTATATACACAATATACAAATATATGAATTGCTAATGTATTTATTTAACTATCATTCTGCATTTTTGACCTACTATATTTTGTATAAATGAGTTCCATCTTTCATTTTACTTGTCCATACAGAATCTAGGTCTAAGTGCAATCCACTCCTACTTGGCAAATGTAATTAGTTCTTCAGTCGATTGAGTGAACTAGGCTATACCTTTATCTTTCTACTGTTGTGGTATCAGTTTTTAGCCATAGGAAGAGCACAGAAAATATATTTACATTGTCCTGTTGTCAAATTCCATGTGACAAAATGCTGTTTTAACAGTTCTTTTGTATATAAACATAAATTCTAATTATTTTTTGTTGTATAAATTGTAATCTGAGGTTCATTGGCACTCTGCTGTAGAAGACATTCTTCCATTGTTTAGGTAAAAGTAGGAAACTAGTATTTTATTTCACTCATTTCTTAGCATCTGTATATCAAATTGATTTTTCGATAGCAATATCTGTAAAAACTAATAGGGTTTTATTTTAGTTTTAAAGGATTTAACCAGCTATTCTAGGATCAGAAGCTGAAATGCTGCTGGCCCAAACAATGTTGTTAACAAATGTTGCAGTGTAAATATTGCAATTGGGTTACATCTGGAATCCATCTCTTAAAACAGCATGTGTTTAAAATTCATCTTCGTCATCTATCAGTTGGTCCAAAGAGATTATCCTTGCTTACCCCCAATGCTTCCTTATCACCACCTTTTCTCCCAATTTTTAAAAATTCAGTTTCCCATAAAGTCAATTTATCGTGGGAAACAGTGTTGAATCTTTTTTTAATTGACATGACATTTTATAAGTGGCTTGTTGCCATAGATATTAGAATTCTAGTGTACTTGGACTTTAGAAATGAGATTTAGAAATAAACAAAACAATGTCATCTGCAAATAAAAACAGTTCCATTATATGTTCAGCTGAATACCATGAGTTTCTTTGGGAGGCTGAGTTCCAGCAATGACATAAACCTGAGTGGCATGGGAGATCATTTTCTCAGTTTGGATGATTTTTTAGTTCTGTTTCTCATTAGCTGCACTTTACAGTGCTTTCAGAAGCCCACCAATTTCATTCCTCCAGAAAGGATTTTTTATTTAGTTAAACAGTGTGCTAAACGAAGTGGATTTTTTTTTCATTTGTGCATTTTAATTTACAATTAGTCCTCTGATTACAACCATAAGACCCAATTTTACAACCTTTCTTGAGGCAATCATTAAGTGAGTGTGGCAGTCGATAAGCGAACCCATTGTTTGCTTTGGGACAGGTTTTGCTGGAAAGCAGAGTAAATGCTGGTTTCTGTCAAAACCTTTGAAAACTGGTCATGTGACTGCAGAGTGCTGCAATCTGCTATCAATGCAATCTGGTTGCCAAGATCCAAAATGCAGTCATACTTCAAATCCAGGTCGTAAGTATTTTTCTGCAGGTCTGTTATAACTTTGATGAGGACTACTTCTACAAGTTTTTTAAAATATGTTTTAAAGAGGAAAAGCTGGAGAGTTACTAGAGGGTATTTGCTTTTTAAAATGCTCTTAAGGCAGACATGTCAAACACAAGGCCCGGGGCCCAGATCCGGCCCGCGAAGTGGTTTCATGCGGCCCGCGAAGCCATTCTGGAAACAGTGAGGGAATGGCCCCCACTGCCTTGGCCCTGGCCCAGAGACCCTTCTTCTGCCAGAGACCCTCAGAACTGTCCCACTCCTGCCTAGGCCCCCATAGGCACCCTTGATGCGAATGATGTAGAGCTGGCCACGCCCACCCAGTAGGCCATACGCACTCTAGCCACAGCCACCCAGTAGACCATGCCCACCCTGGCCATACCCACCCGGCCCCGAGGGCAACTGCAATGCTGATGCGGCCCTCAATGAAATTGAGTTTGACACCCCTAAGGTAAAAGGTAAAGTTTCCCCCGCACATGCGTGCTAGTCGTTTGCAACTCTAGGGGCCGGTGCTCATCTCCGTTTCAAAGCCGAAGAGCCAGCGCTTGTCCGAGGACGTCTCCGTGGTCATGTGGCTGGCATGACTAGACGCCAAAGGCGCACGGAACGCTGTTACCTTCCCACTGTAGTGGTCCCTATTTTTCTACTTGCATTTTTACGTGCTTTCGAACTGCTAGGTTGGCAGAAGCTGGGACGAGTAACAGGCGCTCACTCTGTTACGCGGCACTCGGGATTCAACCTGCCAAACTGCCGACCTTCTGATCGACAAGCTCAGCGTCCTAACCCACTGAGCCACCGCGTCCCTTAAAATGCTCTTACATATATTTAAATTATACTTTTACTGTGATGTTAAACATAAACAAATGAATTATTATTTCAAACAATAATAATAACAATAATGCAAGTTTGGTTCATGGTTAATTATTCCAGGGAAGCTTGCCCGAAGAAAATCATCCAAGAATGGAAAACTGGGGCCAAGATTTAACCAAAGTAGCAGCTTATAGTCTCAGATACCCGACACAACTGGCTCATTCTGTTGAACAGTATAAAGGAATCTTGTTAATTTTTTCCATTGAAACCAGAGCATTTTCCCTAGATTAGCAGTAGTGGATATACAGTAGGTTGCTTCTAATCAAGGAGAGAGCCAACCTAGGACTAAGGAGAAATTTCCTGACAGTGGGAATAATTAATCAGTGGAACAACTTGCCTCCAGAAGTTGTGAATGCTCCAACACTGTGGGAGTTTTTAAGAAAAGATTGGACAACCATTTGTCTGAATGAGCAGGGAACTGGACTAGAAGACCTCCAAGGTCTCTTCCAACTCTGTTATTCCTTTCTGTTGCAAAACTCTGGCCACTAAAAGAAAGCAGAATTGGGATTTTTGGCTCTCTTTCCTGCCATCTAGTGGTCATCTCAATTTTTGTAGTTTAAATCTTGTAGCTTTGGCCTGTTTAGCTATATAACTTTTAAACCCAGTGCTTCCTATCCAGTATCGGTAGGGAAACTGAACAACTGATTATACTGTTATTTTTATAGTTTTTGACCATGGAACGTGACAATATATTCATTGCTCCTATTTGGAGTGCAATAAACATAATTCCAAGGCTACAAGATCAGCAGTTCTTCACCTTTACTCTCACAGGGGTTATTGTTTTTAATTTTCTTGCTATTTTCAGTCACTTTGAATCATTATTTTACAGGATGGCCCTCCAGATATTATTAAAATGCAGTCTCCAATATTCCTCCTCATTGACTTGGCTGACTGCGGGCTGCTGTACATTACTTCATTATCTGGAAACCAAATGTTTCCCATAGGTTTTACAGTGTTCCAGAGGTTTAGCACAATGTGAAAAGCAACATAACAAATTTAAGCTCAAAATATATTGTTCCTGGCCAACGGAAATCTTAGCAGCACATAAACAATGTACAAATTCATTCTTTGGTACCCCATAAATCAGACATGTCAAACACAAGGCCCGGGGGCCAGATCCAGCCTGCGAAGTGGTTTCATGCGGCCCGTGAAGCCATCCTGGAAACAGTGAGGGAACGGCCCCCACTGCCTTGGCCCTGGCCCAGAGACCCTCCTTCTGCCAGAGACCCTCAGATCTGTCCCACTCCTGCCCAGGCCCCCATAGGCACCCTTGATGCGAATGATGTAGAGCTGGCTACGCCCACCCAGTAGGCCATATGCACTTCAGCCACGCCCACCCAGGCCACACCCACCCAGCCCCCTGAGGGCAACTGCAATGCTGATGCGGCCCTCAATGAAATTGAGTTTGACACCCCTGCCATAAATCATCATATAACAGGGTCATGTGATTGCAGGAGGTGGCAAATAGCTGTAAACATGGCTCAGCTGCCAAGTGCTCAAAGTGAGGTCACGTGGCTGTGGGCAGAACTTCAAATCCAGGTCATAAACACCCCCCAAGTAGGTTCATCAGAACTTTGGTCGCTAAGCAATCAGTTGTAATTTGAGGATTTGCAAAAGAGGCTTGTTAAAATTTTGAAGAATTTCGTGAGAAGAGATAAAGGAAAAATGAAAAACCAAGCTCTACATTATTTGAAGGGACTAAAGATCAAAATTGTTAGAAATAAAGGGAAGGAATATAACATTGTTTATTTGATCAAGTTTAAGATAGATATGTTGTTATCTCTCATGACTCTGAATGGAGTATTACTGACATCAGGACTGAAACAACAAAGCTTCATGGATTTGTTTATAGATAAAAGACGGGGTACGGGAAGAAGAGATCAAATGCTGTATTGTTAAAGAAGAGTATAAGCTACTAAAATTGTTTGTAGTTGTCTTGCTGAAGAGGGAAGTATTCCTTTATATATTTATTTTCTTCTATTTTACTACATTCTTATTTTGTTTTGTTTTCCTCTTTATCTTTTTTCTTTTCTGAACCTTCTTTCTTTTTTAACTTGTATTAGTTTTTACTGTTGTAATTGTAATCTTTAATAAAATTACTATTAAAACATCATTTTTTTATTTTATTGAGAGTGCTAACTTTGCACTGTTAATCTAAAAATACTTGCTATCTTTTTCCCCCAGTTTAAATTTTGTAAATATGTCTTTTTAAAAGTCCAGTTATTTTCCTCGGCTAAGTTCCTAAGTTCCCAACGGCCAGCCTGCCAACTGAGTGCTCCATTGTGCAAGTTATCTTCATTCCAGTTTCCCTCTTATCTTTAAAGCTCTCCTCAAAGTGCCTTCTAAAAAGAATCTTCCAGAGAATCTGAGCACTGCAGGTACTGTCAGAAAGTCATGACTGATGTCTAACTTACAAAATTTAGCAGACCACATTGTTTGCTGTGCCTCCTTGGGGGGTCTTTGATATCTTCTGCCACTTGCAATGATTAGGACTTCTGTTGCACTGTAGTTCTCTTTTAGATAGAAGAAGCCAGGCGGTGGGAGAGGGCTTTGGAGGAGGGGAAGAGGGGGGCTGTTGGCCTGAGAGCCTGAAGCCTGTGGAGGGAATTCTTGGAACAAGGAGAGATTGCTAGAGAATGGGTTCTTTCAAGACTTCTATCAAATCCTGCAGGCAGTGAAATGAAGGCAGGGCAATTCTTTTGTGGTGTTAACTTTTCCTTTAACTGTACTTTTCACGCCCTGCAGCTGTTTGCAAAATCAAAGTTTTACTATCTTGAAAATGACAAGAAATCTGCCTTTGAAGATCAATAATAAGTTGCACAGCAATTACAATGTTTCCTATCGTTATTCGACCAATGAAAATGAAAGGATTTTGAGACAAAGGAAGAATTGGCTCCATAAACATCAGTTTGCTTGTATACAGGAATCAGTTTGTGCTGTATCACTGCCACTGCATCACTGCCACATCAATAAGGTTATCACACAACCTGAGCATAGATTGCAGCAATTAATTGCTAAGCCGTAGGTGGAGGCAGACATCCATAAAGATAAAGTCTCCTTCAAAATGAACAAAACAGAGGTGACTTAGTGGCCAATGTCCATGGTTTCTTGGCAGAAGTACAGAAATGGTATGTCTTTGTCTCCTTCCAGAATATTTTTTTTCAGTCAGATTATTTTGGTATTTTACGAAGTTCTGAGCTTGAGGCTGCACAGGATGAGATGTAAAAACAGCAGGAGGAAGGCAGAATTTTTCACTGGAGATGGGGAAAAAAGCTGTAGAAGCCGAAGATGGATAGTGTACTTCAACAACATATTGGGAAATAGGAGAGGCAGAGATTTGCAAAATGGCAGACAATATGAAAAGTGTAACTAGAAAGAAGTGTTATGTTCATTTTCAAACCACAAAAAACACAAGACCATCCAATGCAAATTAGCAGCAGTAGTTTCAAAACTTAAAAGTATTTAATGCAACTTATAATAAACATATGGAATTTATTGATAAAATGTGTGAATTGTGTCCTCTAGAACAGTATCTAAAAAGTACACATACAAAATATGTAAGCATGCTAATAATATCCAGAGTTAATATACACAATAGTTATGCAGAAAATTTTGAAAAAAACAAGATTAAACACAATTTATAAGATGCTAGGTTAAAAAGAAATTAGCCAGATTTATGTTTGGCTATTAATTGTTCACTTATCAATAAGCAAAAAAGTATTTCTGTACAACTGTTGAAAAATTAGAACAAATATGTGCTTCCACCATTACTTTAAAAGTAGGAAAGTTGCAACCAGAAAATAAAATAATTTTTGCTGGGTATGATAAAAAAAAATCAACAACTTCAGGATGGAAGCTACAACAGTATAATCAAAACTGCACTTGCTTTTTATGGGTGTTGCACACTGAATACATACAATATAAAAACATCTAAAGTTTCAGTCATATCATTGCTATCTTGATTTTTTTAAATCATGCTCTGTGGACACCTCTGAATATTTTCAACAGCTTTTTTCAAGAATTCCAAATCATACTTTTGGATTTGGCTGCTAACTTCTGCCTAAAAGAAAATCAGGCCCATTTAAGAAAACATACAGGAAGTCTTTGTGCCCAAAATTTCCATTTCGAAGGAAGTTGGTTGTTGAGTGAGCTTTCCCCATTTTAGGACCTTAGGAAGGTGCATCTGGGGTCCCAATAGATTACATTATTTAATCAAAGGATCTTGGCACATGCCAACCCTGTAAGATCTAAGTCAGGCTATGGCCCATTACTGGGCTCTAGCCTATGGAGAACCAGGCTGTGGAAATGGGTGAGCGCGCGCGCATCTGCAGCTTCACTTGCACACACAGCAGCAAGGATGCAAGCTTGCCACTCGTGCAAAACCATCACCTCCCTCCCACGCTGGTCCACAAAGCCAGAAAGGTTGAAGACTGCTGACCTAAGTAGTTGGGCAGATGCTGTGGGAAACAAAAGATCCTTTAAGTAAGGTAAAGGTAAAGGTTCCCCCACACATGCGTGCTAGTCGTTTCCGACTCTAGGGGCCGATGCATTTCCCATCAGTAAATCTGTAAGGAAGGAGATGCTGCTATACTTATTGCACTTCTGTCTGCCATGAAGCCAGTCGCTGTGTAGAAATCCTACCAATATTTTTATTAAAGGGATAAAACTATTAAGCTCACCTGCTCCACTCTTCCTTTTTAGTTACAAAACAGCCTTTCTGAATCATCACCACTCAATGAAGTGATCAACTTCTTGTTCTATAGGTATGATGGATAAGGAGAACTAGGAAGCAAAAAAAATGCATCTGAGAATTCTAGCTGAATTTAAAGATCACAGTTATCTCTCAGAGCTGGTTCTAACACTATAAGGTAAAGGTAAAGGTTCCCCCGCACATGATGTGCTAGTTGTTTCCAACTCTAGGGGCCGGTGCTCATCTCCGTTTCAAAGCCGAAGAGCCAGCGCTTGTCCGAGGACGTCTCCGTGGTCATGTGGCCGGCATGACTAGATGCCAAAGGTGCACGGAACGCTGTTACCTTCCCACCGTAGTGGTCCCTATTTTCCTACTTGCATTTTTATGTGCTTTCAAACTGCTAGGTTGGCAGAAGCTGGAACAAGTAACAGGCGCTCACTCTGTTACGTGGCACTCAGGATTCGACCCGCCAAACTGCCGACCTTCTGATTGACAAGCTCAGCATCCTAACCCACTGAGCCACCACGTCCTTTAAGTAGTCAGGCCCTATTCCTTGATAGTCAAAGTGCTGTAGCCAAATTTGTTTAATTTCTGCAATAATTTTGTGATTGGTAGACACTTTTTCTGCTGCGGTGAAATCCTAAACTATTCCTCTCATAATTTGCCATGCCTATAGTGTTAGAATAAGGGACGCGGTGGCTCAGTGGGTTAGGACGCTAAGCTTGTCGATCAGAAGGTCGGCAGTTTGGCGGGTCGAATCCCGAGTGCCGTGTAGCAGAGTGAGCGCCTGTTACTCGTCCCAGCTTCTGCCAACCTAGCAGTTCGAAAGCATGTAAAAACGCAAGTAGAAAAATAGGGACCACTACGGTGGGAAGGTAACAGCGTTCCGTGCGCCTTTGGCGTCTAGTCGTGCTGGCCACACGACCATGGAGTTGTCCTCGGACAAGCGCTGGCTCTTCGGCTTTGAAACTGAGATGAGCACCGGCCCCTAGAGTTGGAAACAACTAGCACACATGTGCGGGGGAACCTTTACCTTTACCTTATAGTGTTAGAACCAGCTCTGAGAGATAACTGTGATCTTTAAATTCAGCTAGAATTCTCAGATGCATTTTTTTTGCTTCCTAGTTCTCCTTATCCATCTTACCTATAGAACAAGAAGTTGATCACTTCATTGAGTGGTGACGATTCAGAAAGGCTGTAACTAAAAAGGAAGAGTGGAGCAGGTGAGCTTAATAGTTTTATCCCTTTAATAAAAATATTGGTAGGATTTCTACACAGCGACTGGCTTCATGGCAGACAGAAGTGCAATAAGTATAGCAGCATCTCCTTCCTTACAGATGTACTGATGGGAAATGCATCTTTTGCATTTTCTATTTATTTATCATACAAATATTGAAGACAAGAAAGCATGCCTGTCTTCTAATATTTTGCAAACAGAATTGAGGATACATTTTAAAACTAGCGCCATTGTATTTATAGTGTGTCCTTGTAATTCTATATTGCACTAATCAAAATGTTCAACAACTAAGCCAGCAGTAATATTTATTCTTTAGGTGAGTGAGATAATACATACATCTAACTTCCAATCAGTTATCAAGAGGAGCTTCTCCAATATCTGAAATGACAGGTTTCATGCCAGACAGAAGTGCAATAACTGTAGCAGCATCTAACAAATGCAAGTCTTTCTTAATTAACACCTACATCTGCCTGGTTCAGACTAAGGGTTTCAAAGCGTTTTCACTAAATCGGTATTTTCCTCCCACCGAATTTCTCTGCACTAATTACTGCCGAAATTATAAATCAGGTGGGGAAAAAAACCCTAGAAAATTTTAGAAAAATTACATGTTTATTTGTTTAGCCACACTGTAAAGCTTTATAAACCGTTTTGCTTTGCGAAAACAAAGTATAAGCCCCAAATAATTAAAAATTATCTTCAGAAAACTTTCCTCCGCGCAAGTTGTAGCTTTTAAAGGCGAGCGCCTTTTTCAATCCAACGTTTCCAGCACTTTCTTATCAGCTCCGTTAAACGAGCGGATAAAAGGAAAACTACATTACCCACAACCCCTTGCCCTCACGGAAACTTTGAGAATGCAGCTCGGGTTTCCACAACTTTGTGGTTTCCCTCGCTTGCGAAGATAACAATTATTTCCGACGCAACCCAGAAGTGGAGCTTCAGAGCTCCCCAGAGGCGGGATGGCGGCTCGGACCGTGCTGCTCTTTCTCCTGGGAGCGGCGGGAATGGGTCCAGTCCCCTCCCAAGGCTCACGGGGGGACCGAGAGCCCGTCTACCGTGATTGCGTGGCTAACTGCGAGAGGCGCAACTGCTCTGAGGCCGGGCTGCGGCACTTCCGCTCCCGCCAGCCACTCTACATGAGCCTCACAGGTACGGAACAGCCCCGCGGAGATTCACCTACGCCAAGGCAGGGCCACGCCCACACCGGGGATCAAGCGGAATGCCTATTTTGCGTAGCCCCGCCCATCTGTAAGGGTTCCGCCCAGTGCTTCTCAGACAGGTTGTTCCTTTGGTGATATTGCCAGTTTGATCTTGTCGAGACTGTTTGGATGCTTTCCCGCTGTCACTTCTTGCTTGGGTCGCCGTAGTAATGTTGGAGAAGAGAGTATCTGACTGTCTATGGGGCATGTTCTCACACTGACAGGAACAGTCTCTAGAAGTAGCCAGTATTCATGGGATTCAGTGAGGCAGGAATCAGGCTATCATATTTAATCTAGTGTTTGTTGTAGGAATCCACCCTATCTAGTTACTTTATAAGTCAGTGGATCTTGCACACTGTGTGCACACCACTATGTATTCTGGTGTCACATCTATTCAATTAAATTTTCGAACTGTGATAATATGTGCAGAGGAGAACTCTTGCAGATCTCTCTTATTTCCTTGCCTGGAAGAATAAATAAGGATTTAATGAAATTTCAAAGAAATGGAAGTTGATATATATTTTAGGTGGTTGAATAATTTATAACTTTCAAGTTGATTAACCTTCAAATAAGAAAACTATGTTAAATTTACAATGGTTGGTAAAAATATGATTGACCAATTTGTGTGGGTTGCTAACAATGGCAACACCTGACTAGCTTTTCAGGGTTGTGAAGATAAACTGAATTGGGCTTATGTAGACCACAACACAACATGTTTTTCTCACCATGTACATGTATACATCTGAACTAGACTTGTTTCTCTATGTCATAGAATATATGTGGCTATATGCAATTTTGTTGGTCATATTTATGTAGTGTATATTGGAAGTGGTGACCCTTTGAGAGCTGTAAAATTTCATTTTAATGTATGCTGATTAGTGTACATTTAAAATGACAATAAAGTTATTCTATAACAAATTATGGACAACCCTTAAAAATATTGATGTAGCAGTCCATTTGTTAGAATGGAGTACGGAGTAATTAAATGCTTCAAAATTAAGAATAGTATGTGTTGTCACTATATTCTTTTGCCATATTTATTTAATATATGCAGAATATATTGTGAGTAATGTTTGATAAGAACATATATAATCTGAATTAAAATTACTAGAAGAATTAGTCAGCTCAGGTACATTGATGTCAATACCATTTTGATGGCTGGAAATAAGCTTTAAGGAATCTCTTCTTGAAGAAGAAAATGCAAAAATTGGTCTGCAATTTGGTATTAAAGAGACTAAAAGTTTGTCAGTACCATCCCAATGCAAATAGGAAGAGAAGAAGCTGAGGTACTGTAATAACATACAGTACTTTATCTTCCTAGGCTTGAAGCTTAGCAGGTATTGTAATCATGTAACAAAGAAATATCTACGTGGAAGAAGGTCTATGACATATCTAGGCAAAATATTGAAATGTTGGGACATCACACCAACCACAAACATATGTGGTTTTCAAAGCCATGGTTATCCCAGTTGAAACATGTCTACAGTTGGATTATTAAACAAGTCAAACAATTAAAAAAATGATGTTTTTGAATTGTGGTGCTTGAGAATATTGTTGTTAATATGCTGTACCATAGATGAAGTAAAATCAAACTATTCCTTGGAGATTCTAATAATGAAGCTAAAGTTTAACTATTTTGGATATATAATGAAAAAAATAAGAATTAATAAAAATGATGCTTGGCAAAATCAATTAAAAAAAGAGGCTGCTATCATTTAGCTGCCTCATCTGTCGGTGAAAGAAAGCATAAGTAGAGCTTATAAGAACTCAAAGTAGTATTACTGACAACAATTTTATCAAAATGTGTCAGAAGGAGCAGAACAACTGCCAAACAGGAAATACAGGTAATCTTCAATTTATGACCACATTTGGCACCAGAATTTCCATTGCTAAGCACTGCAGTTGTTAAAATTAGTGCACCTGATTTTAAAACCTTTTTTGCCATGGTTATTAAACAAATCACTTGCAATTGTTAAGTGAATCACATGATCATTAAGTAAATCTAACTTCCCCCATAGATTTGCTTTTTGAAAGCTGGCTGGAAAGGTCACAAATGATGATCAGATGACTCCAGGATGCTGTGTAAATACTTGCTAGTTGAAAGGGGCTGAAATTTTGATCACGTAACTGGGGATGCTGCAATGGTCATAAGTGCCAGGACCAGTCATAAGTCACTTTTCCCAATGCTATTGCAACTTTGAATGGTCTTTAAACAAACAGTTGTAAGTTGAAGACTACTAGTACTAGAGTGGGAGACTTCCATTGAATAACATAGCTGTAGACTAAACTGGGGTGTCCGAAAAATATCCCCAAAGAATACAATTGCAAACTAAGGTACTTCTATGTTGCTGATAAAATGTTTCCCTGTGTATTTAATTTCTCTATTCCTGGGAGTCAGATTCACCCTGAAGATCTTACTTTTCATTCTGTAGCTGAGTGTGATACATGAGCATAGAGAGTATATTTAGTTTATGGTGCAATGTGTTGAGCCAAACCAGCTAATTGGGGAATATAATAAGCCATTGTTTAAGTACACTTTGGGTTAGTATTATAATCCTGCTTTAATGTTTTTAAAGCTTATCTAAGTAGACATGCTTCCCAGCTTTTTTCTGATTGAATTTATTTCTCCCAGATTTCTTTATGGATTATACTACTGTAGTAAAATATCTCATTGTAAAATCCTGTCTATGCAGTTTAGCCCTTCATCAGCCATTAAGTTCATTTGAGGTTATAGTGTTACGTGAAAGAAATCACAGTTCTTTAATCAGTTCTTTGTGAGTAGTAGAAAAGGTTTACATACAACTGGATCCTGTAAATATGTACTCAGCAATTTCAGTTCTAAAAAAACAAACCATTGTCCCAAGTAAAATGTATTGTAATATTTAGAATGCTGTACTGGAACTGGGAAGATCAAGTTCCAAATCCTTATTTATTATGAAAGAGAATAATTTTCAGCTTTAATCTACTTCTCAGGGCTGCTGTGACATAGTAATAATAAACTCTGTTACAGTCATGGACCAGTTCAAAATTAAAAACAAATTCTGAGGCGGTAAATAAAAGTAATTGTAAAACTTAATAATGATAAGGCTGAGATGGTTGAAGGATGGCTATTTTATTTAAAGCAAAACAAAACCTAGCTATGTTTGGAGAAATCAACCCACATTCATCAGAGAATCACAACAGTAATTAAGATGGATCTGTGTGACTTGGAAATCTAATTAGGCCAGGGGTAGGCAAAAATGATTTTGAAATAGTGGTGCATATCCTGGTAATTGGTAATTACCAACTTTACTCCTATAACTGGTTGTATACATGGAGCTGCCTTTGTGCCAAGCCGAAAAACTTCAATCTGTATAAACAGTGAATTGATCTGTGGAAGATCTCAAAGAGACTTCAACATAGCAGAGCTGAAAACAAGTATGTCTCAGGATGAAATATAAAGTGATGTGTAGACCTTTTAAAGATCTACTTAAGGGATCCCATCTTTCTTTATAATGCATACACACAAGACACAGTGATAATCTGAGGAAGCTCATCTACACTTGCTATAAGTCTGTTTTGTAGCTGCCACAGTTTTTAGAAGACTTTTTTTTTCTTTTGGGAAAGTGTGAGGTTTTGAACTACCACACCAAAAATGAATAACTTGAATATAAGTATAAATGAGGTAGAGCATACTTCCCTCAGTGTGACTGCGGTCCTGCGTCAAACTGTAGATCACACGGTGACCAGCTGTAAATTGAGGGCATATACTGGTGCAGGATCTGATTATTTTTTCACATAAATAATGCTATATTTCAATGATTTGATGGTCTAGACCAGGGGTAGGCAACCTCGGCTCTTTTATGACTCATGGACTTCAACTCCCAGAATTCCTGAGTCAGCTGACTCAGGAATTCTGGGAGTTGAAGTCCATGAGTCATAAAAGAGCCGAGGTTGCCTACCCCAGCAGTAGGCCTATCAGAGAAAGTGGCTAAATATTGCCTGAAGTTAAAGAGAGGCTCAGATGCCCAAATATTCCCCAGCTGTATTGGCTCCTTTTGGGAAAATGCACCCCTATTCAGGACAAGGAGAACTACTAGTTCTCAAATTGTGATCTTCACAATGAACATCTTCATCTGGTCTAGATTCATTTTTAATGTATTGTTCCTCATCTAGTTTATTATTGATTTCAGGCAAACATTTGAGATCCCCCATCAATACCTGATGTTAAAGAGAAATAGACCAGGATATAATCAACATACTAATGGCACCCTGCTCAAAATCCCTGGACAATGTTTGCCAGACATGGACCACAAAAATCTGCTTAACTCTTTGCAATCATTTTGTGGTGAACTGGATCTTGGCATCCAGATTTGGTTGTTTTTATTTCCCAGTGCTATTGAGCGCACACCAAAAAGCATTAGAGTACAGAGAGTACAAAATATAAGTATTTTCCACAAAAAATTACTTACCCCCTTTTCTTTATTCTCCACTACCATCCAAGCAAGGGGAATTTTTAAAGAGAGTCCTAGATATCAGCACTCAAAATGACAGGGAGTTATTGGAAACAAATAGATCTTTAAGTTGGTTAGCTAAAAACGACTATTTTTCAGTTTGAAAAATACCTGTCAATGAGTTTGACCCAGTTTTCTAGAGCCAGATTTGAGTTGTTGGATTCCATGGCCCAAGAGGGGCACTTCCACCACCTGCCATAACATGAAAGGACATGTATATGTGGTACCCCAGCCATTGAAGATATTGCTCATGTTTTGTTTGATTGTCAACTCTATGCCCCTCTTAGGCTTAGATACTTAACATCCCTACCTGAAGGAAGAGTCTACTGGGATCTGAGTCGCAGATTGCCCTATTTCCTCCTGGGTTCTAATGAACTGAGCTTCTAAAGCTTATAGCTAAGGCAGTTGACTGAAGAAAACAGTTATTTCAAACAGATTGGGGTATCCTGTAAAGGTGATGTATTTACCTGAATATTGATTCTTTGTATTTAACACATAGATATTTTATTCCCTTACTTTCCTATTTTATCTTGACTTATATCCTATATTTGATTTGATTTGATTAAATTTATATGCCGCCCTTCTCCCTAAGGATTCAGGGCGGCTCACAACCATAAAAATTAAAAAACATAAAGTAAAAAATTTAAAAAAGAATTAAACAATAGATGCAATAAATACAAGACAATTTAACCCAGTAAAAAGCCTAATTAAAAAACGTAGTCAGTCCAGGACCGCTTGTTAGAACAACCAGGTCTTCAGGTCATAGCGGAAGGACCGAAGGTCGGGGGCCATCTGCAGCTCTGGGGGTAGTTCGTTCCAGAGGGTTGGCATGCCCACAGAGAAGGCTCTCCCCCTGCGGGTCGCCAGCTAGCATTGCCTGGCTGACAGCACCCTGAGGAGGCCGACTCTGTGGGAGCGAACCGGGCGATGGGAGGTTGACAATGGCAGCAGGTGGTCTCGCAAGTACCCCGGGCCTAAGCCATGTAGGGCTTTAAAGGTTATTACCAGCACCTTGAATCGCACTCGGAGGGTAACCGGAAGCCAATGCAGCTCGTGCAGGAGTGGTGTAACATGGGAGTACCGAGATACTCCCATAAGCACCCGTGCGGCCGCATTTTGCACCAGTTGAAGCCTCCGGGTGCTCTTCAAGGGCAGCCCCATGTAAAGAGCATTGCAGTAATCCAGGCAAGAAGTGACAAGGGTGTGGGTAACCGTGCATAGGACATCTTGGTCCAAAAAGGGGCGCAACTGGTGCAGTAGGCGAACCTGTGCGAAGGCCCCCCTGGTCAAATATTATATATTTGTTTTATATTTTTGGTTGTAAAATTAATCAATTAATAAAATATTGCCTTTTCTCAAATATTAGATATCCCAATATCAGACTCAATTTCTGAATAAGCATTTATTTCTAAGAAATCCATACTGGATATCTTGATGATCATGATCCTAAAATGGTGTTTGGATTTTAGTTTCTATTGTCAAAACTGTAAGACCATTTTGGAAATGCGTGGTGGAATCTTAAAAACAAAAGCAAGAAACATGGAGACATGTTGGTTTCAGCCACAGAAACCTGGGAAGAGCAATATAAAATCAGAATGAGACAAATCACCATACGTTAAAAATGATTGTTTTTAATGAACTAAAATATGCTATGCAAATCTGAATATCTTAATTTCTGTTACATTACTTTGGAATAAATTGCAGTAATACATTGTTATAAAGTATTACCAAAATATATCACATATCCTAATTTTACTAGGTTTACACTCTTTTATATTCTAGGGTGGACTTGCAGAGATGATTGCAAATATGAATGTATGTGGCTGACTGTGGGACGTTATCTCCAGGAGGGATCCAAAGTGCCTCAGTTTCATGGAAAGGTAAGTCTTGTTTATGAAGCCAGATTAGCTCACCTGTACAGGTCGACTCGACTCTTTGCTCATTTAACTCAGTATTATCTGAGTATTATCTGGACTGGCAGCAGGCCTTTTTTCAGTAGAGCCTTTACTAGATCCAGGCCTTGACTCTGAGGCTTTTAGCAAGCAAAATCAGTATATGCCAGACAGCAGGGAAATATTTCCTTCTGATACACTAGTAAGAGAAACTAGAGCAAGCAAAAAGGTGAGACTCTGCCAATTTTTTTCTGTAGTCTGTATCAGCCCTTTACATATTTCTGGTCTTTAAGCACCAGAAGAAAGGATAAATTGGTGAAGTAATTGCAACTAAAAGGGACGTGGTGGCTCAGTGGGTTAGGACGCTGAGCTTGTTGATCAGAAGGTCCACAGTGTGGCGGGTCGAATCCCGAGTGCCGCGTAACAGAGTGAGCGCCTGTTACTCGTCCCAGCTTCTGCCAACCTAGCAGTTTGAAAGCACGTAAAAATTTATTTATTTTGTTTTTATTTATTTATTATTTATTGTATAAAATACAAGTAGAAAAATAGGGACCACTACGGTGGGAAGGTAACAGCGTTCCGTGCACCTTTGGCGTCTAGTCATGCCGGCCACATGACCACAGAGACGTCCTCGGACAAGTGCTGGCTCTTCGGCTTTGAAATGGAGATGAGCACTGGCCCCTAGAGTTGGAAATGACTAGCACCCATGTGCGGGGGAACCTTTACCTTTACCTTTAATTGCAACTATTTCTTGGCAATCACAATGTGCACAGAATACACGTCAGCCTAAAGAGCAATTTTCAGATCATTGGGGTTGTTATGTGCTCCTGGGCACTTTCCTTTGCAACCAGAGGCAATAAGTGGGGAGAAGATATCAAAGCTTGGTTCTCTCCAAAGTTCATCATCTCAAATCAACATCTTTATACATTCCCTACTCCGACCGCCCATCCCTCCTCGTTCCCCATTGGCTGAGGTACTATGAGGTTACATTCTCTCCACCTGTCTTCTACATGTTTCCTGCTACCTTCCCCAAACATATTAAATCATACATTGCATGTGCATTTAAATGAGCAGACAATATATGCAAGATGTGTCAGATAATATTCAATAGTCTATTGAGCATGCTCTTTTAACTTGTTTTTGAGCTCTTAATTATTTTATGGATTCTTAGAACAATAGGTTCTTTCTTGTTATTCAGTTAGCTTTAGAATTACTATTATTCAGTTCCTTTTTAGTTTTGTCTTTCCTGTTTTTCTGTTTGTTTTGTTTTACCTTTAAGCTATTTCTTCTTGCAGCTACTTCCTCTTACAGTTATTTCCTCTTACAATTAATTCCTCTTACAATTTTAAATTTTGAAGATCTTTCATTTACTCTTATCAGGTTAACAAGAATGAGAATTTTTTTTCTCTCTTCCCAAACCGCTGCCTGAAACTGCATTTCAAGGGAAGTTTCTGTTATTTACCCAATTGTTTGCTCTAGATTGGGAATGTAATAGGTGAACAAGAGATAAACACAGCTCACTTCTCTTGAAGTCAGCACCCATACCTAAGTATTTACTTATTTCAGAAATTAGCTATGCAATTTCAAATGAAGTAGTCCTTGGTCAAAAGAAAAAAAGCAGATGATGTCAGTTATTTCAGGGGCATTTGGAAAAAAAACCCTGAACTGTAGTTTCTCTTCTCCACCTACTTTAGGATTTGGTTTAAGCAGTCATAGGAAAATGTGCAGATAATCTCATTTCCATTTGATAACATTCTTTATCATCTTCTCCTTTTTCCTCTCCCTGCCTCCCCCATAGTGGCCCTTTTCTCGTTTCCTGTTTTTTCAGGAGCCTGCTTCTGCCTTTGCTTCATTCCTTAATGGGCTTGCCAATTTGGTGATGCTGAACAGATATAAAGCCACTGTTCCCCGTTCTTCTCCTATGTACCATACCTGCATCGCCTTTTCTTGGGTAAGTCATTTTTAACAAGAATCCCAGCTATCTTATCTTCTTTACCAGGTGAAAGAAAATTATTATACAAGAAATCTGGGCTCACATAACATCCTAAACCATCTTGTGACTTGTTTGAGTTAAAATTTGGCTGAGTCCAGCCATCATGATCTGTAAATATAGTTTAGCATTCTGAGCTAATGGTTGCACATGGCCATTGTTGAGTCTAGAAGGGGATACTCCAAAAATTAAGGCATGAAACCAGAAAAAAATCCACATTTAATATGATTTGGCTCAATTTCAATGTAATTAAAATTAAATGTGCTATTTTCCAACACACTTTTTTCTTTTTATCACAAAAGGTTTGGGTAGAAATTTGGAAAACTTTTAGGGTTGCGCCTACTGAGAGACAGTGTGTACAGGGGTCAAGTTGTTGGAAAGGATGACCATAATACACTTGAACATAACAATATGCCATAACTGGAAAGATCCGGGTTCAAATCCATCCTGATGCATGGGGCAATTTTTTGCCATTCGCACAATCCCATTCCAAGCTTTCTCACAATTTTTTTTGGGTGGGAATAAAACAAAGAAGATCCCCGTGGAAGCTCTTTTACTTCCTGGAGAAAAGGTGGGATATTGATCTCACAGATTATGGTGGTCGTGCTTGTGGAGTAGCATGATGCATGCAATTTGCAAAAGGAGGCTTCTTACAGTTTTCAGACAAGCTAAAAGAAAGGAAATTATTTTCAGAAATGCCATCTGAAGGAAATAAGAAAGAGGATGTCTACTATGAGGGACAAAATCAAGGCATTTTATCCATAGTTTAAAATGATAATATTTTAGACAATATTCATGCTAGACCAATCAGAGTGATGAGTGAAAGAAAGCATATGGGATTTTTTTTTAGGTTTATCACATAGAGTAAACAATCCTCAGCCTTTTTTCCCTAAATACTGTTCCAAGTTCTTCAGAGGTTTGAGACATCATAGTCCCAGCGATCTAAGAGATCTCAGGACAAGAGTGGACAATCTTTGGCCTTTAGAGACTCCCTTTGTGCCCCATTTCAAATTAGTTATATCTATTTTCATTCAGTATATTTGACACACAGTTTTATTTTCATTTAATTGTGTGTGAGAAGCTGAGATTCAGAGAGCATGAACAAGCTAAATAGGAAAAAAAAATGGACAAGAAGACATTCAGTTTTTTAAACTTCTTTCCAAACATTAGTGGGTGGGCAAGGAAGAAATAGAGTTTTGAGGATCAGGTTTCCTTCCGAGTTGTCTTCATTTTTTCCCATCAATTCAGGCTTGTTGATGTAATCCAGGAGTGTCCAACCTTGGCAACTTTAAGACTTGTGGACTTCAATGCTGGTGGGGGAATTCTGGGAGATGAAGTTCACAAGCCATAAAGTTGCCAAGGTTGGACACCACTGATACAATCAAATACCATTTGATAGTCACATAGGTACTTAAAAGAGCGGGCTATTTCATACATTTCCTCTGTGTCTCAACTGCGGGTTTGACTGAATCTTGTCGTAGAAGGTGGTACGCTCAGACTAATTCTTTCTTGCACTTTTCCTTCAGGTGTCTTTAAATGCCTGGTTCTGGTCCATGATTTTTCACACCCGAGAAACAAATCTAACTGAGGTGAGCTTTTTTTTATTGTGATATCATGGAGGTGTTTTTCAGATGGCATATACATTGGACAAGATCTGGCCCACATCTCTAATTCAGTTTCTCTCCTCATAGAAAATGGACTATTTCTGTGCATCAGCAGTCATCCTTTACTCTGTGTACTTGTGTTGTGTCAGGTAAGTTGCTACACAAGACCAAAGTTCACCTAATCTTTCAGTGGTTTTGTCATCATTTTCATTACAGTTATTTGATTAAAATCTCTCTGTCATTTTAAGATGTCTTATTACATGGCAAGTAATAATTTGATTAATTAGCAAAATTAATGCAAAAATTAATTTGATTAATTAGTAAAATTAATGTAAAAATTAGTTCAACTGGTGTAGGTCATATATTTTGTTATGTCCAATCCTGAATTTCCCTTCTGTTCTCTACAGCATCCTTCCAAAGTTGATGCCCTTTTGGTATGTTGGGAGCACGTCTCCCCATATTCTTAATCATATACTCCTAGCAGTCTCTGTCTGTGTTGACTAGAGTTCTTGGAAGAGGAAGTTCCAAAGTATTTGAAGGCGGTCAGTTTGGTAAAAGAAAAGAATTTAGAGAAGGAAAAATGTAATTTATCTGTTCAAGACAGCCTCTTAACAATAATTAATGTGGAATTTTCTTTTGTGGCTGTAAATAATCTGTATTTACTGAGAAAAAAATGTCTCTTTTTCTGTTTTAGTCAAAACTAGGGATAGAAAATGGTCTAGGCAATTCTTTGAAATATCTTCAACTTTATGTGTGTTTTACTTGCAGAACTTTAGGGCTGAAACGTCCGGCTTTTGCCACTGCCTTTGGGGGTTTCCTGCTACTTTTCCTGGCCTGCCATGTTTCCTATCTGACCCTTGTGCACTTTGATTATGGTTACAATATGGCTGCCAATGTGGCAATTGGTGAGACCCAAGGAATCAGTATTTTTATTTTATCTGTAAAATAGCTTTAGCTAATTTCAGTGTTTCTTTTCTAAATGTTGAACATTCTTACTGCCTTATGAGACTTTTTTCCTCTCCTGTTTGTCTTTCCCCAAAGAATCCTGTTCTCTTTTTTTCCTGTTTCTTTTCTTTTTTTTTAAACTCCTCTCTGTCTCTTTCTGGTGTGGACAAATGGGATGCATACTTTGGATGTTCTCAGCATTTAGTGCTGAGGGAGGAGCAATGCAATCAGGGTTCTGCTAGTACTGGAAACTCCAGTATCTGAAGCAAAAAGCTGCTTCTTTCTGCTGTGATTAATGAGTAGTAAAAGTGATATTAGTGTGAAGTGTTGTTCTGTTCTTTGCAGGCCTTCTCAATCTCTTCTGGTGGCTGGGTTGGTGTATGCAGAACCAGCAACGCCTGCCCTATGTCTGGAAGTGTGTGGTAGTTGTCCTGCTTCTACAGGCTTTGGCTCTCCTGGAACTCCTGGATTTCCCACCCCTGTTTTGGGTCTTTGATGCCCATGCCATCTGGCATATCAGCACCATCCCTGTCAATATCCTTTTCTACAGGTCAGCCTATTTTGCATGCATCTTCCTTCATACTTTTTTTTCTGGGTG
This sequence comes from Vipera ursinii, assembly GCF_947247035.1. Classification (NCBI taxonomy): domain Eukaryota; kingdom Metazoa; phylum Chordata; class Lepidosauria; order Squamata; family Viperidae; genus Vipera; species Vipera ursinii. The sequence goes on from NC_139517.1 coordinate 37,930,019, forward strand.
TGTTTCTGCTGGTGGACCTCTGAAAGTACATTTGCAAAATATGAGAATGACCCAACGTTTGGGGATCAGGCGATTAAGGTAATGGTGGCTGACCAGCTTGACAGCACTCTAAACATAGTGAATTGTTTAGACTTTTTCAGACATTTTTCAAGTCCAATATGGAACAGAGACAATATTGGTCTCTCTTGGGTGACCTGTTTCTTGGCTGAATGGGGAGAATGTCCTGAACTTGTTTTTAATACCACCCATCTCAGCAGCCATTTAATGGTCTAGAGGGTTAGGTTTTATTCCTTGATATCTCCTTTTCACTCTGAGATAGTGGAAAGGAGATATCAGCCTGAGGGTGCAGTGGCCAGAGGGACATATACTCAGCTTTAGCCAGTATGCCAGTTGTGCATTACTGATTGGTTTGGGGAACACCTGAATATATATAGGATCACCTGCCTTAGCCACTATTTGCTCAATCTATTAGAACAGACATGTCAAACACAAGGCCCGGGGGCTGGATCCGGCCCGCAAGTGGTTTCATGTGGCCTGCGAAGCCATCCTGGAAACAGTGAGGGAACGGCCCCCACTGCCTTGGCCCTGGCCCAGAGACTCTCCTCCTGCCAGAGACCCTCAGATCTGTCCCACTCCTGCCCAGGCCCCCATAGGCACCCTTGATGCGAATGATGTAGAGCTGGCCACGCCCACCCAGTAGGCCATACGCACTCTAGCCTCACCCACCCAGTAGGCCACGCCCACCCTGGCCACACCCACCCGGCCCCTTGACGGCAACCGCAATGCTGATGCGGCCCTCAATGAAATTGAGTTTGACACCCCTGTATTAGAAGGTCTAGGGAGAAAGTACTCCTAATTCTACATGCTTTAGAGATTTAGGAGGCCGAAGCTAGAAGGGGCTGCCTTTGTGCAGTAGCACCAGAGTTTGGGAATGGCATCCCAGTGTGGATCAAGCTGGTTCCTTTCTTACTGACTTTTTGGAAAACATGAAAAAAAAAGAATTATTTCAAAGTGCCTTTTTAAAAAGTTTCTGTTTGTTTCTATCTTGTTTTCTTGCTGCTTTCTGCCTTTTTCTTCTTTTGTTTTTAAATTCTGGAGGTGAGCAATGTTTTTGTGGAGGGTTTTACATGATCATTGCGATTGATTTTGACCTGATTAGGAATTATTGCTTATGCAAGTAGTCCTCAACTTACAACCCATTTGTTTAATGATCGTTCAAAGTTATGACGGTTCTGAGAAAAGTCACTTATGACCAGTTCTCGCACTTACGACTGTTGCGGCAGCCTCACAGCCACGTAATCACAATTTGTGCATTTGACAACCAGCTTGTATTTACAATGGTTGCAGAATCCTGGGGTCATTTGATGGCCACTTGTGATCTTTCCAGGGTCTTCTAGAAGCAAAGTCAATGGCGAAGCCAAATTTGCTTAATGAACATGGTGATTTGCTTAGTGCAAAAACAGTCGTAACATCTGATATGACTCACTTAATAACCATATTGCTTAGCAGTGAAGGTTCTGATCCCAACTGTATTCGTAAGACAAGGACTACATGTATATACATACCGTCTAGACTGCTGAGAATAGCTTTGGTTTCAGTGGCCTAAAAGTTTGAAATAGAGAGATCTCCACATTTAATTGGTTCAGTGAATTTATCTGACCGATTGCATTTAAGAACCTTTATAAGGTCTTATCTTGCGGCGATGAGGATGGCGAAGGCTAATTACTTCGCTGCCCTCATTGCGTCTGCAGATAATCGCCCAGCCGCCCTGTTTAGGTTGACTCGTTCCCTCCTTAATTAGGAGGTGAGGGAGGAGCCCTTGCAGGGGTGGGCCGAGGAGTTTAGTCACTATCTGACGGACAAAATCGCTCAGATCCGGGCCGGTTTGGACTCTAACTGGGCAGAGTCTGATGTGGAGGAATCGGACGGTCTTGAGCATGTTATCTGGACTGAGTTCGATCCTGTTTCCCCTGATGATGTGGACAGGATTATGGGGAGGCTGAGCTCCACCACCTGTTTATTGGACCTGTGTCCCTCCTGGCTGATTTATGCAGCTCAGGAGGAGACACGGAGCTGGTTCCAGGCAGTAATATCTGCCTCTTTGAGTGAGGGTGTCTTCCCCACCGCTTTGAAGGAGGCAGTGGTGAGGCCCCTTCTCAAGAAGCCTGCCTTGGACCCAGCGATTTTAAACAACTATCGTCTGGTCTCCAACCTTCGCTTTTTGGTGAAGGTTGTTGAGAGTGTGGTGGCGCATCAGCTTCCTCTGTTCCTTGAGGAAACTGATTATCTGGACTCGTACCAATTGGGTTTCAGGCCCGGGTACAGCATGGAGACGGCATTGGTCATGCTGGTGAATGATCTCTGGCGGGCTCAGGACAGGGGTTGTTCCTCTGTCCTAGTTCTATTAGATCTCTCAGCGGCTTTTGATACCATCGACCATGGTATCCTACTGCGGCGTCTCAGGGGGTTGGGAGTGGGAGGCACTGTTCTGCAGTGGTTCTCCTCCTATCTCCTGGGCCGTTCGCAGTCGGTGTTGACGGGAGGGCAGAGGTCCGCCCCGAGGCCTCTCGTTTGTGGAGTTCCTCAGGGGTTGGTTCTCTCTCCCCTCCTGTTCAACATCTATATGAAGCCGCTGGGCAAGATCATTCATGGTTTCGGGGTGGGGTATCATCAGTACGCTGATGATACCCAACTTTTTTTCTCTACCCCGAACCAACCCAGTGATGCCCTCGCCGTGATGTCCCGTTGCCTGGAGGCGGTCCGGGTCTGGATGGGGAGAAACAGGCTTCGTCTCAATCCCACCAAGACTGAGTGGCTGTGCATATCGGCATCTCGGACTAACCAGTCCATTCCACCTTTAATGATGGGGGGTGAGGTGTTACCCCCCGTAGATAGGGCTCGCAACTTGGGTGTCCTCTTGGATTCGCGGCTCAGTTTTGAAGACCATATAGGAGCCGTGACCAGGGGGGCCTTTGCCCAGGTTCGCCTGGTGCGCCAGTTGCGGCCCTACCTGGACCGAGATGCCCTGCGCACAGTCACTCATTCACTCATGACCTGCCGATTGGACTACTGCAACGCTCTCTACATGGGGCTGCCCTTGAGGACCACTCGGAGGCTTCAGCTGGTGCAGAATGCAGCCGCGCAGGTTGTGATGGGGGTTTCCCGATACTCCCATGTAACACCTCTGCTCCGCGAACTGCATTGGCTTCCAGTTGCCCTCCGGGTGAGATTCAAGGTGCTGGTGATGACCTATAAAGCCCTAAATGGCTTGGGTCCGGATATCTGAGGGAACACCTGCTGCCGGCATCAAGCTCCCTTCATCCTGTGCGCTCCCACGATTACTGGCGGATAACACCCAGGGGGAGGGCCTTCTCTGTGGGTGCGCCTGCCCTTTGGAACCAGCTGCCCGTAGAGCTTAGGACTGCCCCTGACCTTCGCTCATTCCGCCAGGACCTGAAGACTTGGCTCTTTGAGCTTTCTGACCTGGACTGAGAGTATTAATTGGGGTTTTAAATTGGATTTTAATTGGGGTTTTATATTTATTCAAGGTTTAAATGTAATTATTTTAACTGTTCTTAATTTTTGTAATTGTTGTATTGTCATTTTAAAAAACCTTGTGAACCGCCCTGAGTCCTACGGGAGAAGGATGGTATATAAGTCTAATAAAGATAATAAAGATAAAGATCTATCACCAAGGAAGGATCATTATCAGAAAAGGCCACCTGAGATAAGAAATATCAGTAGTGGTAATTATCACTATTACATAGCCTAATTTAGGCCCTGCTTATTTTTTTACTCTCTCATGGCATGATTTTGAACAGTGATTGCAGCTCATGGCCTGGAAAAATATGTCCCTCTGTGTTCTGAACTTAAAATTAGCCTTAATCCATTACTGATCATTCATCCTAGTAACTTCCTTCTTTTCTCTTTACAGTTTCCTTGTCGATGACAGTCTTTATCTCCTGAAGGCCAACTCTAAGATTCTTAAAATAGACTAAAACCCGTGGCAGAGGGTAACTTGGAAAAAGCCATGGGCTGCCATCTATAAAAGACACCCCTTTTGCTTTGGTTTCTGGCATCTGAGGAGTTTGATGTTGTAAGCCCACTTTTCTCTGACTATTGGTGACAATTTCCTCTCTTCTGCGTCTGTTTTTACATCTCAAAAGCCTCCCTTTCAGAATTCTGTTGCCATAGTGTGATAACCTGATTGCCTTCTTTTTGCTCGAATGTATTGAGACGCGCCTCTTGTCTCCCTCAGACTATTTTGGGCCCTTTCATTTGCCTTCCCCAGTTCTTCCTACCTTTCTCTGAAGAGAGCAGGGAAAGCTATATTTGTTTCGCTTGCTTTCTTTTTTCATTTTTTTTACAAAAGTGGTTCTGTGGGTTCGGGCTGGTCCAATAGACTGCATTGGAAGGACTTTCCAAGCTGCTTGGGAAACTGGTAACACAGCAAGTCTGGGAAACCCCAATCCATCTTTATGCTGCCGTTGACTTGAAATCCAAATTTTCATTCAAGTGGTCTTATAATGCTGCTTCATCGAGAAGCTCCCTGTTTTTTTCAGCAAGCCATTGGGAGTTTAGCACTATGCTCCCTACTTTCTTGTCAGTCATGAGAAAAGTAGAAAATGGATATTCTATATTGCAGTGACTTTTTTTTTTTAAATCATTCGTATGCGGTGCTGGGGTCAACTGTCTTCTGTCTCCAAGGCTGTGTGTGTGTGTGTGTGTGTGTGTGTGTGTGTGTGTGTATGTATGTGTGTGTGTGTGTGTGTGTGTATATACACACACACACACACACATACACACACACACACACACACCCCATCACAGTAATCCTTATTCTTTCTTGTCATGGACACGTTCAGTCACATCACTTCATTATGTATTATTAAGTTGCTCCAAAAATCTTGAGAACACTACCACCACCCCCAGATTTATTGTTGGACTGTCATCAGAATTAGCTTCCAACTGGAGGAAGAAATTTTGGGGGAATTACTCAAAAATATTTTAATTAATCTTTTGGGATTAATTTGTGACGTTTTAATGGCAACAAACTATTCCTAGCAAGCTGCAAAGGCTGTTTGAAAAGTTTCAAGGCAAAGTGCAAGCCAGATCTGGAGGGGAAATAAATAGCATTTCCTTTCTTCTCCACATCTGCTCCATGTTTTTAAAATAACAGTACACACTCCGGAGAGTGGGGTGACAGTTTTTTAGTAATATAGATATATTTGAGATAAGACTCACCTTGCCACAAAGTTCCATCTTGGTCAGTGTTCTATTTTTCCTGAATCATTTGTCATTCAAAGTCCTGGAGGATGTTTGCTGTCTTATCTATCTACTCTTTTGGGGCTTCTATGGCTATGCCCCATTACTGGACTAACCATCTGTATTCAAAGGCAGGCAGTTCCTATAATTTAAAATTCTTATCTTTTGGTATTCAGCCATTTTATTTTCTTTAATTGTAGGAAGGCTTAAATTAAGGGGTGTCCATCTGAATCTGAAGATGACAAAGTGCCTGGATATTTATGCCAAGAAATGTTGATTGTTTGCAGAGATAACCTCAGGATTTTGTTGCTCATTAAATTTTCTCATTGCTGAGGCATTCAGTTCAGCAACACTTACGGCGCTTAAAAGAACTCATTACATGTTGATTATGAACACTTGAGCAATTTTCTGCCTGTGGGAAAACTAGAGAAAGTAATCTGAGGCCAAAGTGCCTTTTGCTTGAAGAGTGCCAAAGGATTCAGAAATTGCCTATGACCAGTGAAAAATCAAAATAAAATGTGGATTGGAGCAAGACTGTTCATGTGGGTATTTTGGTTCTATTCAACCAGCAGGTGGCAGTGCTTGCCAATTCATCTGTGATTTGGAAGTGGTTCTATGTTTTTATTGTAATGTAAACTTTAAACGGGAAGCCTTTAATTAATTTATATTATCAGGCTGCTGCACAAGAAAATTGGCAATAGTAGCTAGACTTGCCTGAACAACAGTTGCTTATCCCTTTTAAGAAACAGTTGTGGGAAGCCCCATTTACTGCTGGTAGTGCTGTTCTGCATAAGATTATGATTCCCCAATCCTGAGGGGTGTGCTTGGTATCTAATCAGTGTGAAAAGGGTATCCGCTGGAGGAGGAGGAGATTTGAAATTCATACACCTCTGCTATATGTGCATTCTCACTTTCAGTTCTAGGAAAGAAAAAGAAGCATCTTTTATTATAGCCTTTTCCAGTGCTTTTTTTTGTAAAAGAAAAAGGTGCCGGAACTCACCCATGTCATACAGCCCGCCTTGCCTACCCTACAAGGTTCCATCCAAAAAAGGTGCCGGAACTCCATTCTGGGCGTTCTATGACAAAAAAAGCCCTGGCTTTTTCATTCATTTCAGTTTGGCTAAAACTTCCACCTACGTTCAGTTCTCTGAAAACTGGAGCAGAGAGGTACTCACCTGTAATTCCTTGTCATAGGCAATACTGGTTAGGCCTGAAGAAAGTTGAAATCCAGAATACCTGATCTGAAACCTGGTTGCCTTCCTCTGGCAAAAATTTACGTATCTCCCAAGACTTAACAGTATAATCTTCTGCATGTCACCTACAGAGGAAATCCTTGTTTGGTGACTGCCATATTTAGCAGAGTTCACAATTAAAATGTGATGATGAAATAATTTTACAACCACCCATCTATTTATGACCTTCATAGGTTTTAAAGCAAAGAAAAGCTGAAGTAAGTTCAGTTGTTTCACTTAGTGATTGCTTGGTTTAATGCCTGAGTGGCTGGGCCCAATTGTGGTTGCTAAATGTGAATGCACGTAGAATTACAGTCTTTAAGAAATCATTAACATGGAGTTGATGGCTAGATTCTCAAAAATGAACAGAAAGTCATTGTCGTACAAGATGTTGGCCTTCTCACGTGAAATTTCATGCATCAATGTTGCTTTCACAAACTTCTGTGAGAATACCAGGTTAAAGTAATTAAAAGCAGATAAAACATTGATCATGTAAGATTTGGGTGGTGATTATTTTAACTGGTGAAATCTAGGAACAAAATAGCTGATCTTAAATTTAGGCTTCTGGTGTTGGCAATATCTGGCAGAGTTCCAGGAATGGTAGATTTCCCCATGGGGGAAGAAGTAGGAAACTGCCTAGTTAGTTTTTGAATGGGATGTATGGGGTAATACCAGGATCACAAGCTAGATTGGGAAGTTGAAAAAGTATCCCAATGTGTAATGACAAACCTCTTCTGGAATGTTGCCATACAAATTACATAGATGTGTTGAAGAGTTTCTGCAAAAGTTAAGCTTCACTTGGAAGATTTTATCTTTAAAGTGATATAGTCTTTCTTTGTTATGTTTTGCTGTAGTTGGAGATACGATTGTCCCTCTGGAAGCAATCAAACAAGCTTGGGAATGATTTCAGACTGAAATGTTAGTGTCCTCTGGTCTTCTTGTTCTTTTGTATGATTTAATTAGACAGGACAACTCATGCAAATGAAATCTTCTTTTCTTCAATCATAAACAGGTACCGCATTTTGTGTTAAAGCATACATAGTTCTTCAAGGATGAAAGCTTAGTTGACTGAACCATCTTCTGGCAGCATTCTGCAAGCCAGCATTGTACATGTAAGAACAGGAAACAAGAGAAGCTGCTCATTGTAAGAACCTAAACATGTGAAAATATCAGTCTTGGAAATCTGACACTGCCTTTTGTCAGTCGGCGCTTCTGTTCAAATGTGCTGCTTCACAAAACTGAGTGCACCAGAGGTAGCAGAGAGGTCAAAATAGTCAGGGTGGCCACCATAATCATACAATTGAAGCCTTACTCCTTTTTTACATCCATCTTAACACACTTTAAAGGAGGAAGGACTTTGGTTGAATGGCTGTAGAATGATGTCAAGTTTTGGGGCTGTTTTGCAGACACAGCTGAAGTGGGTTGAGCTGGAAAAAGGCCAGGCAAGGGGAGTGGCCTGAAGGTCCCAAGAGCTATAGCTATGAGAAACGCTTACTTTTGCTACCCAGATACAGCAGATGCCGCTTTTTAAATTCATGACGTGTGTTTTTGCATGTCTAATTTTATGCAGTACGTCCATCGTCAGGTTAGATGTGTGAATTGGATTAATAGTAATCCTCTTATTATTTTCCAAAAGTCACTTTGTCCCCCATCCTGTTTTAAAGGGATGTACTTTCCACAAGCTTTGCCAATCCTTTTGGCCAGCAGCTTGGAGCCTGCTTGGCTGGAGGTGACCTATTACTGGCTTTGGGGATCTATATTAGGCTGCACCATAGTTTGGCTAACCAAAGAGAACAAAATGGGAAGTATACTTCTGCGTTGCTTTGTCTGTTTCAAAGTGGGCAATATGTAGCCTTCTGGATGTTGATGAACATTAACTCAATGCAGCCTCTATCAGAAAGGTTAATATTAACTGACTGGTCTCTGGAAGGCCTCAGGTCACCCAGACCTTGGATAGCTAATAAATGAAACAAAAAGGAGAACTAAAATTGCTGGTTCAGGAAGCATGGAGGGCTCTTGAGCAAGCCTTGAAATTCAAAGTTGGTGGCCACGAGAATGGTTTCTAATTGTGCCCATGCAGAGCAACTAGGACTAAGTGCTCATCCAATGCCTAAATATTTGAAATCAGTGGCATTTTTGCTGACGGTCCAAGAGCTGCTTTCCTGTTTAGGAGAGGCAACTGATAGAGCTCTTTAATCCCTAAGTGGAAAATAGGAAGAGATAGCAAACATGACTGTGGCAGAACCACTGCCAGGCTAGATGTACTATTGGACAGTTTTCAGTTCCTGTGATTAAAATCTCATAGGAACAATTGTAATTGGAGCTGCGTGCTTTCTGTTCTAAAGCTGTTCTAGATTTTGTGCCGAGAAGGCTGTTTTGTAAACAGGAAAAAACCCTCCCTCCCCCCCTTCCTTCTTTCTGCTGGAAGTGGTGGGTGCTCCCTCACTGGAGGCTTTCAAGAAGAGATTGGGCAACCATTTATTCATTTGCTTGAACAGGGGTTTGGACTAGAAGACTTCCAAGGCCTCTTCCAACCCTATTATTCTGTGTTCAGATTTTGAGTTAATGGCCTTCTTCCTATCCCTTTTAAAGGGCTCCCGTTTGTGAGAATGTAACTAGAATATGCTAGCTTTATAACTATATGTTGTGTGAACACAATCAGTTGATTTAATTTGGTAGACCATAGTTTATAAAACCACATGCTAGTAATCTGTGCAAAGAGATCTAAGTCAGAAGCTCCAGGATGTGGCATGTATGGGAGGAATAGCGCAATCAATAAATCATGAAAAATGATGAGGAGGAGAAGAAGCTGGTAAGTTTCCTATCTAGAAGGCTGTGAGCGTATTCCTCTAAGTCCTTGCAAACCCATCAAGCTCCTTTGGCCTTCCAGTTTTATATTTCAGCTAGGCAGTTTATACACCGTGAGTACACTGTGCAATTAAGCCAATTATAATTTACTAAATGAACCCTGAAAAAAAATCAAATCTTGGCTTAGCATGAACTCAGTCCTAATCTGTGTATACCACTCATGTTCTCCTCATTGTGCTGAGAAGGAGTTCTGTGAAAAGAAGATGCCAGATCCAGCTCATGCTAATTTTTGATATCTGATACATTTTCACCAAGACAGTAGGTGCACTAGTGCAGGAGTAGGCAACCTTGGCTCTTTTATGACTCGTGGACTTCAATTCCCAGAATTCCTGATCCAGCCATGCTGAGGGGAAAGGGAGAGATTTCTCAGCTGAACCATGCTGGCTCAGGAATTCTGGGAGTTGAAGTCCACGCGTCATAAAAGAGCCAAAGTTGCCTACCGATGCACTAGAGTGACTCAAATGCAAGCTAAGTTGTAATACTGGGACTTTTTCATGGTTTTCCTTCTGTTTCCCTGCCTTTATTTCCCTTCCAGAAGAGAAATTTGATTACATTTTTTCTGAGTGAGATCCTTAGTCCCAGTTCTGGTTGTGATTCTTGTAATGGGTTGGAAAATTATGGGAAAAACAAAAAAAGCACACACACTTTCTCCTGGGACTCCAGAAGATGCCTCAAAACTCATCTTAAAAATGTGACACCAGGATTTAAGTTAAAATCCTGTCTTTCCTTTACAAATAGCTTACATGAAGTTCCTAGGCAGGCAACTCCCCTTTCTGTTGAACAGAGTAAGGTTAGTGGAGCTTCAACTGTGAAACATCCTTGTCTGCTCTAAGATTTTATATATGTCAAGAAGGAAAAACACATATTTATTAAAATATTGCATAAAAGATATATTCTATTTAAACTGCATTCATCTGTCCTATACCCATCTCACAGTTACTTGGTAATTTTTTATTGCTACTTCTGCTGGAAGTCAGCTGAAAAGAAAGAAACCTATTAAATGCCAGATAACACTGGATGGTCAACTGCATTCCTCTTGATGTGTTACATTGTACAGACTCTTCTTGAGGGAGACATCCCACTGTAATTGAATTTCTGCTGTTTTTTATGTATGTGCAATTTCCAATAAAAAATGATTCAGTTTAAATGCTAAACTCTTGATGACCTTATTTAGCAGCTTGTAATTGCCATGAAAAATCCTTCCATCATATTATTATCCCTTTAATCTCCACTTGTCTTTGAAGCTTGGCTTGGCTAAAGGGCAGCTGCTGAAGTCTCTGAGTTTCCCAGTATGTACAGACAAGCAAGTCAGTGATCTATTAGGACAAGCTACTCATCCTTAGAGAGGCAGCCCCTGATTTAGGAAAAAGGCAGCCTGTGGGCAGAAGATAGATCTGTTCCACTAGCTATGCCAAGAAATGACCACCCTATGAGTGGCACCATCACATTTCTTTTATCTGCTTTCTGAAATGGCACAACTCAGTCGCAGATTTGCAAGTGAAAAATTCGGCAGATATACTACTTAAAATGATACATTTTAGTTTTAAAAACATTTGGCTGTTTCTATGATAATGTATTTGTGTCAGAAATGCCACAACAACACACACCACACAGAGGGAGGGGGCAGCAATAGGTGCTGGAAATATTTGTAAGCGTTGAACATAATCATTTCAATAGCCTGGTTGTTTTTTTCCAAATACATGTAAAGTATATAAGATCTGCTTTTAGTATGTTCTAACTCAGTGGGTTAGGACGCTGAGCTTGTCTATCAGATGGTCGGCAGTTTGGCAGGTTGAATCCTGAGTGCCGCATAACAGAGTGAGCGGCTGTTACTCGTCCCAGCCAACCTAGCAGTTCGAAAGCACGTAAAAATGCAAGTAGAAAAATAGGGACCACTACGGTGGGAAGGTAACAGCGTTCCGTGCGCCTTTGGCATCTAGTCATGCCGGCCACATGACCACGTAGACGTCCTCAGACAAGCGCTGGCTCTTCGGCTTTGAAACAGAGATGAGCCCTGGCCCCTAGAGTTGGAAACGACTAGCACACATATGTGCGGGAACCTTTACCTTTACCTTTTTAATCTGAAAATAATTTTTGGGAATTAAGGAACCGTACAATCTGCAGAATAATATTTACATAATGCTTTGGTTATGGTTGAGGCTGCTTACAACATAATTGAAATCACAACACCTGCTATTTGTGTTTTATTGTCAATATACCCAAACCCTAAGTCCTCATATGCAGCTAAATTAGGGTGAAGGGTGAAACAAAAGTATGGCTGAGTTCACTTTACATCCCAAGCAACTTTTTTGAAAAAGGTTGGCAGTTCCCTCTAACTGCCGACATGGACAATGGCAGTTCATGCCAAACATCTTTCCAGTTAACATATTTGGGACAGAAGATAAATTTTTTAAAACTACCGTATATACTTGAGTATAAGCCGAATTTTTCAGCCCACTTTTTGGGCTGAAAAAATCCACTTCGGCTTATACTCCAGTCAACAAAAAAAAAGAACTTACCGAGGACTTGCGCGCGGCCGAGCTACTTTGCCTGACGCTGCTGGGGTCGCCCGGGCGCCTCTGCTCGCCCTCAGCAGCACCTGGCCCGGAATCACATGGGAAACAAGCCCGGCAGAGGAGCCGGAGCGGCGAGCAGAGGCGCCCGGCCCAGATCCTGCAAGGCCCGGCCGAGACACGCCCCCAGCAGCGGAGCTGCTCCGGCTCCTCTGCCGGGCTTGTTTTGCATGTGAGCTACTTTGCCTGACGCTGAGAAGACCCGCTTGGGCACTCGGGTTGGTGTCAGTCTCCGCAGGCCCTTCTCGTTTCCAGCAACGTCAAGCGTGCTTGGCTCCCCACCCCCACGGCAGGGCAGGGCAGGGCAGAGACTTGCTCGCCCTTCTGACGGCCCTGAAGAGAAACGAAGGGCTTGCAAACTCCCCGCGAGAAGCTGGGCGAAGCGCGCGGCTGGGCGAGTGTGTGCCTGCGCGCGTATTTACGAAAGAAACGCTCCGAGAGTTCTTCTTTCTCCGCCCCCTTGGGGGGAACTCTAGCGACTGCTGTAGCCGCGCTTCTCTTCTCGGCTCCGAAAATAGGGATTTCTACTCTCTCTCTCTCTCTCTCCCCTCCCCACCCCACATTCTCCTGCCTCTTCGATTGCGACAATAAAAGGGCGAAGGGTGCGCTGGTTTCTTCCTCCCCCCTCCCCTCCCCTCCCCGATTGTCAGGTGAGGCAGCTGGAGGTCTGGCCGGAGATTGTAGCCGTTTTGAAACGCCGCGTCTTGAAACGCCCGATCAGCTGATTTTCGGGTGGAAGAGCCGCGGCTTGAATCTGTTTGCATCTGCCTGAATTAGACCGAAACGGCCTGAATTTGACCAGAGTTGCTTTGTAATGGCTGGAGGAACTGCAGAGGAGGTCTTGCCGGGAGATTGTGGCCGTTTTGAAACGCCGCGGCTTGAAACGCCCGATCAGCTGATTTTCGGGGCGGAAAGAGCCATGGCTTGAATCTGCTTGTATTTGTTTGAACTTAACCAGAAACGGCTCGTAATGGCTGGAGGAACTGCGGAGGGAGTGAATGCTCCAGCCTGGAATATTTGGAAAGGCTGGGGGAACCGGATGAACTGCAGCTTAAGCGACTGTTGCCGGAGGAGCCATGGCTTGAAACGCCCCAGTTTTGGGGCAGCGTTTGCTTGTTCCGGGTAGAAAAAACGCTGTCGACCCCGGCATCTTTTGCGGGGATTTCCCATTTCCCGTTGCGAAACCAGCCGAGCCCAAGTCCACCCTTTCTTTTTTTTCCACGGCACGCTCGGTGCCTTTCCCACGATCGTGTCTCCTTCAGATCTTACGCAAGCTTCCTCGATTTCCTGGTGTGTGTGTGTGTGTGTGTGTGTGTGTGTGTTTCTTTCTTATTCCTCCCTTCTCTGGTGGTTGGAAAGGCGTGTGACGTGCTTCGACAACAACTCTGCTGGCTCTCTCGGTGGGAACCTCCCATCCTCTATATACCCCCATTTCGGCTGCTTCGCAAACTGCTTCCTCCACCCCACCCCACCTCACCCCTCCCCGCAAAAGATGCCGGGGTCGACAGCGTTTTTTCTACCCGGAACAAGCAAACACGCAGGCAACCCTGCACTATTCAGCTCAGTGAAGTCACACTTGGTTAAAAAACAGATTTAATAATAATAAGAAGAAGAAGTTGGGCTGATCAAATGTTTCAATAATGACTGAAGGAGAGCTGCTTGTACCTTGGTCTTTGTGCTGGTGTCTTGACATGCCAGTGTTTTTATTTATTCCATTTATTCCATTTGATCAGCCCAAAGTAAAAAAAAAAAACCCCAAAAACAAGGTCTAGTTTCACGGCGATGAGCGACCGGAGTGCCAATCAATTAGTTAACAGACTTCATCAGTTCCAAAATCAAGATCACACCGGCAAGCTTTGTCAGTTGTCACTCGCGGCAGTACAAATACAGTAGTACGGAAAGCTGCCGTTCACTTTCGGGGGAGGAAAAAAACACACAACAACACCGCATGCTTTCCGCCCCGAAAATCAGCTGATCGGGCATTTCAAGCCGTTTCAAGCGTGACTTCACTGAGCTGAATAGTGCAGGGTTGCCTGCGTGTTTGCTTGTTCCGGGTAGAAAAAACGCTGTCGACCCCGGCATCTTTTGCAGGGAGGGGTGAGGTGGGGTGGGGTGGGGTGGAGGAAGCAGTTTGCGAAGCAGCCGAAATGGGGGTGTCAAGCCCTACGGGGACCAGGGGAGCACTTCCAACAATGCCCGCGCAGCACCGAAGGCCCATTGGCACCCACACCCCCCAACTGTTTGGCGGGCGAACGCCAGACCCGCTGCCGCACTTACAGCTGATCGGTGGCCGGAGGATATTGCGAGCGGCTGCGGAGCTTTGCTATCCAATATTTTTTTTTATTTTTATTTTAATTCCATTTATATCCCGCCCTTCTCCAAAGACTCAGGGCGGCTTACAAGCTTATATCTGAGATTATATAATATAATATAAGCTTATATTATATAATATATTATATTATATAATATATATATTATATATATATTATATTATATATATATAATTTACACTATATATATATATATATATATATATATATATATATATATATATATATATATATATATATATATATATATATATATATATAATATAATATATAATATATAGCTTCTCCCAGAAGAAGGAAGCAGAAGCCTCCAGCCTGATGATGACGGATGGGATTCCGTCGAAACGTCGCCCCTACACCTTTAGTTCTACGCGGGAAAAAACCCGAATAACCAAAGATCCATATATATATATATATATATATATATATATATATATATATATATATATATATATATATATATATATATATATATATATATATATATATATACATATACATATACATATACATATATATATATATATATTATGGTATTATTATTGTATTAGTATAAGTTGGATACTTTTAGATTGTAAGTATGTTATAGGCGGGTTAAAGTGCATTATGTATTTGGTTATTTATTTAGTTGGTTAATGTTAGTTAGATTATGATTATTTGTATTTGTAACCCTGTAATCAGCTTTGGGAAGTGGGGGAGGGGGAGAGGGGTTTAGGGGTGGGTTTGGGATGGGATAATATTGTAACTTTTATAAAACTTTTCAATAAAAAAAAGAATTAAATTTAAACTTTTACAGGACTCTAAGGAAAGAGGTGGATTTGGCCTTCCAGATTGGGAAAAATGCTATGAAGCAGCCATGCTCACATGGGTGAAAGAGTGGATACATTTGAGAAACAGGAGATTATTAGCCTTAGAAAGCCATGATACGCAGATAGGGTGGCACACAATTCTTTGGGAAGGAAAGCACAAGGCTCATCAATACTTCCAGAAACTTTACATCAGATGGTCACTATTAGATGTATGGGTTAGAATAAAAAAACGCAATTACATGAAAATCCCTAATTGGTTATCCACATTGGAGTTGTTCATACACCCAAATTTCATGAAATTAGGGAAGGTGACCACATATAAAGACATCTTAGACAAAGGAGGAGAACTAAATCGAAGAAAAAGTTATTAGAAGAAGCGATAGAACTTGAATGGTGGGCGTACCTCCAAATACAATTGCGATATATGAAGGATAAAAAAGAATGGGGAATAAAACTAGAACATACAGAATTAGATAAAATTTTATTAGGAATGGAGGAAAAAGAGATAAAAAGGATGTATCAATATTTATTGGAACAGGATACGTTGGAAGAGCAAATAAAAGACACAATGTTAATCTGGAGTAAAAAAATTTTGGTTATGGATTTAGACAACTGGCAAGAATTATGGAAAAGGAATAGGAAGCTCACATTAGCTACTGCATACAAAGAAAACCTATATAAGATGTTCTACAGGTGGCACCTCCCTGCTGTGAGATTAGCTAAAATGGATAAAAAGACTTCACCAAAATGTTGGAAATGCAAAGAATCACTAGGAACCTACTACCATATGTGGTGGGAATGTTCAAAAGCACAAAATTTTTGGCATTTGATAAAACAGTGGCTAGAAGAGATACTAATGCAGAATATCCAGTTAAAGCCAGAACTCTTTCTGCTGGTATTACCAAGGACAAATACAATAAAGGATCCCTATACCTAACAGATTATTATGAAATCTGGAATAAATTGTATAATTGGTTGGGGAAAAAATATATGGGAAAACTTTTTGATTCAGCAAAACATATTGATCAAGAAAGATACGGGTCAAAGGAAAGATATTAAAGTGAAAATTAAGAATATAGATGATGGGACCTACCAGAGAGAATATTGAAAAAATAAACATTTGTTTGAATATGTGAATTTTTAATTATAGAAACCAATTGTTAATGATTTCTCTTTACAAATGTAAACCTAACAAATACACTGTTAACCAACTATTATGTGATTTATGTTTTAAAAAATCAAAGCATACAAAAAAAAGTTCCTTGGGAAACTATAGATAGGGCTGACCCTGTGTCCAGTTCCATGTTGCATGGAACTACCTGAAGCTTGACCTTTAGTCTAAGCTTCTCTTTAAGGGGGCGATGGGCACTAGTTCTGAACATGCTCCTTCGGCTGGAGCAATAGCCGACTCTATGTTGCCCCAGGGCCCGGGTACCTTTCCTGAATACTTCTTCTTGTGGTATGTCCTGCTGGTGACCTCTGCAAATGGTGGCAATGTGGCCTTGCTTGCCACATGCCCAGCATGATGCTGTGTGGAACCTGCACTCCGAGTGTCTATGTCGGCTTCCACAGCCTGCACCTCGAGTGAAGGAAACTGCCTTCTCAAACGGTGGTTGGTTCCTCTCTGGTTGCTTTTGAAGCTGATTGACCTCAAGGTCCGTGTCAGAGTTTTCTGTTCTTTTGGCATCCTCGTGGTGGATGGTTTCTGGGCTGGGAGTGTTCTTGGAGGGCCCTAAGGCCTTGATGGCTCCTTCGGTGGCTTCAGTGGCCACGACCTCCTTCAGGGCATCTTGGAATGTGAGAGTCTCTTTTGCAAATAACTTCTGCTGGAGATCTCAGTTCCTCAACCTGCAAACCAATTGGTCTCTCAGTCTTTCTTCAAGATCTGCAAAGTTGCAAAGCCAGGACTCCTGTCGTAGAGTGGCTATGAACTCGGTGGCAGACTCTCCTGGCTGCTGCTCCTGCTGCTCAAATGCATGCCTCCATGCAATGATGGAGAGTTTCGGCTCAAAATGTTCTTTGAGCTTCTTTTTAAGATCTGCATAGATGACTGACTCGAGTGTAGCTGCAGCGACTAGGTTTTCCGCTATATGGAACATCGCTTGGCCACATATGCACAGGAGCATTGCGGCCTTCAAGCCATCTTCGCTAACTTGGTTAGGTTGCAGATAGTTCTTGAAGCAGGAGATGTAAGAACTGCACCTCTCAGGATGCACCACGTCAAATTTCACCAATTTGCCAACCTTGGCCATGGTGAGTTTTCTTTGTCCTCGCGATGCCTTGTGCTGCTATGCTTCTGTGCTGGCCATAGGATGGATCCTTAGGGCATGACTGTCTCCAGCGTGGCTTGCTGGCAGACAGAGTGAGGGAATGTAGTTCCTGCCAGGGCTCTGATGCCTGGCTTCACCCTCTAGTGACTTCTGGCTCTCTTCTTTAAGAAGGACATCCCACCTTCATTGCCACTGTTATGTCCTTGGTTTGGAGAGGCATTGAGGAGGCAGAACAGTGAAACAGCAATGTGTTTATTCAGTAACAACAGAAGCAGCCCCAACTGCTGCTTAGCTTCTATTTATATGGACTGCTGCTAGTTGGCAGCCAATGAGATTAAAACAGTAATTCCCACCTAAAATGCAAACTAACAACTCCAGAGACAAGCAGTCTGGAGTTTAACAGTAATGGCCATTAACCATTGCACAACAGTTTACAAGCAATTTATCTCAATACATAACAATGTGGTTGACCCTTCCCTCAGGCTCAGCCTGGTCATTTCCTACAGCTTAATTATTCATGGATAATAAGCCGCCCTGAGTCTTCGGAGAAGGGTGGGATATAAATGGAATTAAAATAAAAAAAATAAAAAAAATAATTAGTGTGGTTCTGAATCCTATTTATAAAGCATAAGAGCTGTTGTGTACTGGATTCGTTGCGCAGGAATGAAGATGAGGCGAGTGAGTTCAGCAAAGATCATGGTTTATTGCTTGGAGGATCTGAACTAGAGAACAGGGCTGCAGCTGCAGCAATTTATACCCTGGCCCCTAGGCGGCAGCCAATAGGTTTGAAGCAACCTATAGCCGCCTAGGGCAACCAATGGCAGTGCTGGAGACGGGTTGTCTGAGATGCTGGGAGACGTTAGCTAGCTCCCTGCTCCAGCTGTTACCACATGGTGTTAACAAGCAAGCCCAATACATTACACCCCTCCCCCCTTAGAACGAACAACATTATAGCAACAATAGAAAGTAATTACAGCAATACTCTTTACAAAGACTTAACACTGGTGTGGATAGGTTCCACCTAGCAGCACAATAAAGTACTTACAGCTAGCTCCCTGCTCCAGCTGTTACCACATGGTGTTAACAAGCAAGCCCAATACATTACACCCCTCCCCCTTAGAACGAACAACATTATAGCAACAATAGAAAGTAATTACAGCAATACTCTTTACAAAGACTTAGCTATATAGCTAAGCCCAAATTATTCAATCTCTTTAATCAGTGCTTTTTTTCTTTAAAAAAAGGTGCTGGAACTCTCATCTTGTTAATCTGGCATGGGCATTATTATGTCGTGGGCTCTGATGAGCAGGAATGAAGACACGCAGTTGAGTACAGAGAAACTCATTCTTTATTTAAGCAGAAACTGTACTGAGGAGTTGGAGTCACCCTGCCTCAATATATAGCCAGACCCTCTGGTAGCAACCAATCGGATTGAACCCATGTTTGCCGCCCAAAGTTGACCAACTGCAGGACCGGAGATGTCCTGTCTGGGCACGTGGTGATATTCCAAATGCCCAGTACATAACACCCCTCCCTCCTAAGATCAGGCTATAATACCCTTGACAATAGTCAAGGGTTATCAATCACTCCCAACACCTCAAATACTAAAATAATACTAAACAATAATAAATGTGATGCTTTGTTAAGCCAAGGTAGTTAGAAAGACATTATGCGACCTTTACAGACGTGCCTTGTAGAGTGGACTACAAAGAGATTAAAGAATAGCTTGTCAATGCAGTATAACTACAAAGAGATAAAATGTCTCAATGAACATGCTTGCCAGCAGTTACAATTTACCCCCAATTTCTGTAGGTAGTGGTACAATGTCATACATTACACATCACTTTATTTTACAACATAGTCTGTAAGATATGCTGGGGTTTTGTGTGGTCTGGAGGAACGCATTCGAGTTCCAGTCACTTTGTGGTCTACCAGCTTACATGGTGGGCTGGGTAGACCCAGGTCCCCTTGTGCACTGGTGTCCAGGGGAGTTGAATTGCTCTGGCTGGCCTCTCCAGGTTGGCCCACCCCAGAGTCTGACTGTTTAGCAGAGTAGGCACAGCGGTCGCTGAGATTCGGCTGGTTTGCCTGGTCAGGGGTCCCATGTTGCACTTCTGAGCTGCCAGGTTCCTCTTCTGAATCAAGTTCCACTGAGAAAGGAAAACCCTGGTGGTTCTCATGTGAGCTGGCTTGGGCGCCAGCTTGAGGACCTCGGGAGGGACTTGTGTCACAGTCCTCACATAGTGACCATTCTGGAAACCTTTTCCTAAGTTGGTCAATGTGTCTTCTGACCAGTCGCCCTCCCTCCAACCCCACTTTATAAGATAGGGGTCCGGATTCTTTGATCACCTGACCAGGAACCCACAAGTTTCCAGGCCATAGTTCCTGGCCCAAACCCAATCACCTATTTGCAGCCCCCTTGGGGGTTTTGGTTTAGAGGCTTTGGATGCCACTCTGTCTGGATGCAACCTGTCCAGTTTAGTAATTAATCGCCTTCCCCAACGAAGCTCAGCAGGACTTTTTCCTGTAGCTGTGCAGGGTGTAGTGTGTTGACAGAGCAAGAAATCTGCCAGTCTATGATGCCAGTCACCTGTGATGATGCACTTGAGCACCTCCTTTTTTGTCCTCACCATGCGTTTGGCTTGTCCATTCGTAGAGGGGTGAAATGGTGCAGACGTAGCATGTCTGATGAGGTTAGCTCTGAGAAAAGCCTGAAACTCAGCAGCAGTGAATTGAGCCCCATTATCAGAAACCAAAACATCAGGCAACCCATGTGTTGCAAAGAGTTTTCTCAGCACCTGGATGGTCCTAGCAGTAGTCATATTAGGGGCTGGAACTACTTCCAGCCATTTTGTGTGGCTATCCACTACTACCATAAAAAGCTGTCCTTGGAAAGGCCCAGCGTAGTCTATATGAACCCTGGACCAGGGGGTATGTGTTTTCTCCCACATATGAACTGGGGTCTAAGGCATTTCAGGCCTAGACCTCTGGCAGATATAGCAACCATGGACTTGATCCTTCACAGCCTTATCCAGGCCAGGCCACCAAAGGTAGCTTCTAGCTAAGGCTTTCATCCGTACAATGCCTGGATGGCCTTCATGTAAAGAGTGTAAGACTCTGTCCCTCAATGAAGTGGGAATCATGACTCTGTTGCCCCATAAAATGCAGCCCTTGTGTGCAGACAACTCATGTCTCCTGACAAAATAACTTTGAAACTCAGAGCCTGGACTTTTTTCCAACCAGCCTGTGTATACCCATGACAACATTCTACTCAGAATTTTATCTGTGGCAGTTTCAGCAGCAATATCCCCTGCATGGAGGGGAAACTCAGGTAAGTCTTGAATGGACAATATATTAGCAGCAGGAGCTGGATCAGAATCCATTAGTGGCAGTGGTAGTCTGCTGAGGCCATCTGCATGGCCCGTTTCCTTCCCTGGTTTATGAATTAACTTAAAATTGTATGCAGACAAAAATATAGACCATCTCAACATTCTTGAAGATAGTATGTGGGGAGTTTGTCTGTCTGTTGTGAACAACCCCAAGAGAGGTTTGTGGTCAGTGTAAACAGTGATATCCCTGCCATATAAATAATCATGAAATTTCTTAACTCCAGCCACTATGGCCAAGGCTTCTTTATCAATCTGTGCATAATTGCGCTCAGCAGAAGATAAAGTCCTAGAGTAAAATGCAAAAGGAACCTGTTTCCCATTTTTCTCTGTGTGGCTTAAGACTGCCCCCACCCCATAGGGAGATGCATCACATGCAAGACATACAGGTTTAGACTCTATGTAATGAGTTACAGTGGACTTTTCTGATAGAAGGGCTTTCAGATCCTGGAAACTTTTTCCGTGTAAGTTAGTCCATTTCCAAGGGGCTTTTTAATCAAGCAGCCTGTGGAGGGGCTCTGCTATTGCAGCCTTATGAGGTAGAAATGTGTGATAAAAATTCAGGAGGCCCAAAAATGCTTGCAGTTCTGCTTTTGATTTTGGCCTAGGAGCCATTTTGATGGCTTTAACTTTTGACTCAGAGGGGTGAATCCCACTAGCATTGATATGGAACCCCAAGAATTCTGTTGAAGAAACCCCAATACTACATTTTTCTTTAACTTGAGGCCCGCATTGCGGAGCCTTTGTAACACAGCCCTGAGCCTATTGGCCAATACTTCTGGGGATTCCCCGGCAATGAGAACATCATCAAAATAAGGACAGACACCCTGAATACCTTTAAGTGTGCGTTCCATAATCCCTTGGAAAATACCCGGTGCAATGCTGACTCCAAACTGCAAGCGTTTGACTTTGAATGCCCCTCTATGAGTTACCATTGTTTGAGCCGCGGCTGTGGCCTCGTCTACCGGCAGCTGCTGATACACCTGCACTAAATCAAGTTTAGCAAAAATGGTTCCCCCTTGCAAAGAGGCTAGAATATGGCTGACTATCGGGACCGGGTATGCATGTTGATTTAAGGCTTTATTTAATGTGCATTTGTAGTCTGCGCAAATGTGAACCTCCCCGTTGGGCTTTAG
This sequence comes from Vipera ursinii, assembly GCF_947247035.1. Taxonomy (NCBI): domain Eukaryota; kingdom Metazoa; phylum Chordata; class Lepidosauria; order Squamata; family Viperidae; genus Vipera; species Vipera ursinii. The sequence goes on from NC_139517.1 coordinate 37,951,888, forward strand.
TGGGGTGACAATAGGAGTTTCCCACTCCCCCCCCCATCAACAGGCTGTAATACACCCTGCTCTACTAACCTATCAATTTCAGAATTGATTTTGTGTTGTAAGGCGAAAGGAACTCTGCGAGGCTTGAAGATCTAATTTAAAGGAAATTGGTGACCCAGTATAAGTTCCCAGTTTTGACTCGAAAACATCCGTGAATTCCTCACAAACAGCCATGAGGTCTGCTGTCTGTGTCCAGTTAATGCCTGTTATTTGAATGCCCAAAGCCTCAAATCAATCAAGTCCTATAAGACTTGTTCTTTGGCCCTCTACTATGACATCCAGGTGCCCCAAAAACCTTTTAAATTTCACCAATAAGGTGGCTTCACCCTTAACTTTAACCTGAGCATTCTGAAAATCTGTTAAAATAGCCCACTGTTTGCTGCATCTGCACACAAGGTTGAATGTGTCATGCAAGATGATTGAGACTGCTATCAATACTATCAGAAATTGCTTCCAGGAACTTGGAAGAATTTGGAATAATTTCCCCTTCCATTATTTTATTAAACATTAACCTCATCTTTGGCACCAATAATGCTTTACAATTTTTATAATATTCTGTGCCTAGTCCATCTAACCCTGGTGCTTTACCTATTTTCAATTTATTAATAACTTCCAGTATCTCCTCCTCTTCTATTTGTGATTTCATTATTTCTTTATCATGTACATATCAGCAAATTAACTCATTCATTTCTATTCTAACTGCTTGCATAACAATTTCACATACAAAAATTTCATTTCATACCTTCTCCAGGCAAACCATACATTTTTAAATAAGGCCTTTTTGTTTGGTGTTATCAAAGGGGTTTTGACCCTCTTCCAAGTCTTGGAAATAACACAGAACAGCACAGACATATATACACAAATACTAGTAAAACAACATTTATTTAGACCACGGGTCGGCAACCCACGGCTCCGGAGCTGCATGCGGCTCCTGCAGGTCCCAGTCCTCTGCCATGTGCAGTCCAAAAAAAAAAAAAAGTAGGACTAAAAAAGTTCAATCAATTCAAACTTCTCATGGAAAAAAAACTTGCAAAGCTTGAATTGATTGGTTGAAGTTCTTTGATTTGTGGGACTTCCCACAAGCTGTTTGTGGGACTGCCCACAAACCTCTTTTCTTCCTCGTACTGCACATGGCGGCAGCAGAGAAAGAGACAGGAGGATTGCTGGAAAGGTCAGTCAGATGGGGCGTGCCGGGGAGGGAGAGTTCTCTGTGTGTGTGTGTGTACACGTGCGTGTGCCTCCAAATCCGTTCATTGCCAAGGTTTTTTCCCAGGGAGGAGGGTCCGCTAGAAAGGGGATTTAACAGTTTAGTTGGTCAGCCCACAAGCCTTCTCTTGCACCCTCCCTAATACCCATTGGGCACCACTCTGTCCATTAGAAGGAAAGAAACCAAAAGCCACCCCTTTCACATTCCTCCTTCCAAGCAGGGAACCTTTTGGGGGAGGAAAGGGTGAAGCAAACACACCCCTCCCCCAACCATTCCTTGTGGAAGAAACTAAGACTGATCAGCCACATTTATAAGGAAGCGGCCCCTCTATTCTGGAGAGCCAGCAGGACCCCTGCTTCACTTTTCCTACATCAGCAGGGCTGGCACTCCCTTAGCCTGGAAAAAGAAGAGTACAAAACTCAAAAAGATGGTTCTTGCTAGCGGCAGGGAACTGTAAAGGTTGGTGACTCAGGAGAAACAACCGGAGGGAAGGTGGTGTCGGAAGAAAGCAATAAAAAGAAAGCTTTCATCTCACTCTCTCAGTCACATGTTCCTAGCAAAAGCTTCTTTTGCTCTCATTGACTTCCATGGGGACGCTTGGCAATTAAAACCACTCCCGCTACTGCTGCTACTGCTAACTTTTTCACTTGCTGCTTGGTTCTGATTTAATCTGAGAATCCCAGGATGCCACTTCTGGGGGTGGAGGAGGCTGCCCAGGTTCGGCCATAGCGGAAGCCAACAACAGTAGCAGTGGAGGTGGTGGCGAGAGAGATGCTGGAGGTCTGCTGCATCTCTGTCAGCCTCCGCCTCCCCCGCAGAAACAAATCCCCGTGCCAGCCCCCCATGGCAGCAGTGAGCCCCAGGGAGCGGGCAGTCGCTCCACCGGCGGCTGCTGCTGTTGGGGTGGTCTACTGCGCTCGCCAAGACATTGGAGCATCTTTGGCGGCAGGACTAGCAACGCCTGCCTGCCGGGTGGAAAAAACAGGTTGGTGGCAGCGGCAGCTGCTTTTCAGGCAGCTTAGTGCCTTTGCCGAGATATGGAGGGACTCCAGGCCCGCGCTCCTCTCCTCTCCACTGTTGGTGACTCTGAAAAGCTGGCCCCGACCTTGGCGGAAGTCAGAGCCGGTGGTACAGTTGTCAGCTGATCAGCAGCCCTGTGTATGCGTCCTCCCGGGCCCAGGGGAGCTCTGGAGACTCCGTAAGGCCAGCCCCGAACTTCACAAATGGAAATCGAGGGAGATTGCCAGGAACACGAGATCGGCGTTTCTCTGCACGCGCTAATTTCGTGCTCCTTACAGTCTCCCTCTCTGTTTCAGCTTGCTTTCTGCATTTAGGATGAAGACTCGAGATTTGGCGTTTCTCCACGCGCACTGATCAGCGTGCACAGAGTAACACCCATTCTGTCTGCTGAGCCGTCCCAGGTCACAAGCGCATGAGTGACTGTACGTAGGGCGTCTCGGTCCAGATAGGGCCGCAACTGGCACACCAGGCAAACCTGGGCAAAAGCCCCCCTGGCCACGGCTCCTATATGATCTTCCAAACTGAGCCATGACTGCTCACTTGACTTGACTGCTCACTTGACTTGCAAAGAAGTCAAGGAGCAACAGGAAGAGTGATCTCTCATCCTCTGAGCCCCCTCCCTTTTTTGTTACAAATGTCCCATTAACAGAGGGAAAGAATCAAGATCAAATGAAGTATTAATACAACTTTACAATGCCTTGGTAAGGCCACACTTGGAATACTGCATCCAGTTTTGGTCACCACGATGTAAAAAAGATGTTGAGACTCTGGAAAGAGTACAGAGAAGAGCAAGAAAGATGATTAGAGATCTGGAGGCTAAAACATATAGGGAACGGTTGCTGGAATTGGGTATGTGTAGTTTAATGAAGAGAAGGGTGAGGGATGACATGATAGCAGTGTTCCAATATCTCAGGGGCTACCACAAAGAAGAGGGTGTCAAACTATTCTCCAAAGCACCTGAAAGCAGGACAAGAAGCAACGGATGGAAACTAGTCAAGGAGAGAAGCAACCTAGAACTAAGGAGAAACTTCCTGACAGTTAGAACAATTAACCAGAGGAACAACCTGCCTTCAGAGGTGGTGAATGCTCCAACACTGGAGGTTTTTAAGAAGAGACTGGACAGCCATTTGCCTGAAATGGTATAAGGTTTCCTGCCTGAGCAGGGGGTTGGACTAGATGACCTCCAAGGTCCCTTCCAACTTTATTATTATTATTATTATTATTATTATTATTATTATTATTATTATTATTATTATTATTATTATCTAGCAGCCCCAGTTGATTATTGGATAATATCATACGACCTCCTGAAATTCTTGCAGAAGATGGAGGTTGACTCGCGACTGGAAAGCAATCATGATCCACTAATCCTTACTCTTACATTACACCAGAAATTGTTAAGAGCAGGCTCAACCTACCTACCCAGGTTAGAGAACCAAAATACCCAGGTAAAAATTAAATGGACTGAGAAAAATGCAAAGGAAGTTACTAAATGGATGTTAGCTCCAGAAACTATAGAACTACATACATCTGTACTAAGGAATAAGTTTGAAGGATCATACTTACAGGGGTTTGAAACTTTAATTTTAAGTTTGAAATCGGTTCTCACTAACAGAATATTAGCTCACTCCAAAAAGCCAGTTTTAAAGAATAAAAAATGGTTTGATAGGGATTGCGTGTAACTAAAAATATATATATAACAAGGAGTACAGAAAAAGTAAAAATGCCCTTTCTGAGGATCACACTCACTACTTAAAGCAGTTGAAGACACAATATAAGATGCTTCTAAAAGAAAAGAAAAGTGAGGCTCTGAAAGAGTCTTGGCACAGACTAATTGCATCAGTCAGGACAAAAAATACATCCCTTTTTTGGCATATCACCCCTACCTCCAACTAACCAGGTACCGATACATTCCAGGGTAGAATATTTTAGAGAGATATATGCAGACCCCGATTATGTAACTTGTTGTTGTTAGCTGCGAAGTCGTGTCCGACCCATCGCGACCCTATGGACAACTTTCCTCCAGGCCTTCCTGTCCTCTACCATCTTCTGGAGTCCATTTAAACTCATGCCTACTGCTTCACTGACTCCATCCAGCCACCTCATTCTCTGTCGTCCCCTTCTTCTCTTGCCCTCAATCTTTCCCAGCATTAGGCTTTTGCATTAAACGTTCCCTTCATCTCTCCAATTTTCTTGAAAAGATCTCTGGTCCTCCCTATTCTATTGTTTTCTTCTATTTCTTTGCACTGTTCATTTAAGAAGGCATTCTTAAACAACAGTGGCCACAGGATTGGAAAAGATCAGTTTACATTCCAATTCCAAAGAAAGGCAGTGCCAAAGAATGTTCAAACTATCGCACCATTGCACTCATTTCTCATGCTAGTAAAGTTATGCTTAAAATCCTACAAGCTAGACTCCAGCAGTATGTGGATTGAGAACTACCAGAAGTATAGGCAGGATTTCGAAGAGGCAGAGGAACTAGAGATCAAATTGCCAACTTACGCTGGATCATGGAGAAAGCTAGGGAGTTCCAGAAAAACATCTACTTCTGCTTCATTGACTATGCTAAAGCCTTTGATTGTGTGGATCATAACAAACTGTGGCAAGTTCTTAAAGAGATGGGAGTACCAGACCATCTTATTTGTCTCTTGAGAAACCTATATGCGGGCCAAGAAGCAACAGTGAGAACTGGACACGGAACCACTGATTGGTTCAAAATTGGGAAAGGAGTCTGGCAAGGCTGTATCCTGTCGCCCTGCCTATTTAACTTATATGCAGAGCACATCATGAGAAAGGCAGGGCTAGATGAATCAAAAGTTGGAATTAAGATTGCCGGAAGAAATATCAACAACCTAAGATATGCAGATGATACCACTCTAATGGCAGAAAGTGAAGAAGAACTAAACAGCCTCTTGTTGCGGGTGAAGAAGGAGAGTGCAAAAGTTGGGTTGAAACTTAACATTAAGAAAACCAAGATCATGGCATCTGGCACCCTCAATTCCTGGCAAATATATGGGGAAGAAATGGAGGTAGTGACAGATTTTTTTTTCCTGGGCTCCAAGATCACTGCAGATGGGGACTGTAGCCAAGAAATTAAAAGACGCTTGCTCCTTGGGAGGAAAGCCATGGCAAAAATAGACAGCACACTAAAAAGCAGAGACATCACCCTGTCAACAAAAGTGCGTATAGTCAAGGCTATGGTCTTCCCGGTTGGAATGTATGGCAGTGAAAGTTGGACTATAAGAAAGGCTGAGCGCCAAAGAATTGAGGCCTTTGAACTATGGTGCTGGAGAAGACTCCTGTGAGTCCCTTGGACTGTAAGGTGATCAAACCGGTCAATCCTAGAGGAGATCAAACCTGACTGCTATTTAGAAGGCCAGATCCTGAAGTTGAAACTCAAATACTTTGGCCACCTAATGAGAAGGAAGGACTCACTGGAGAAGAGCCTAATGCTGGGAAAGATTGAGGGCAATAGAAGAAGGGGACGACAGAGAATGAGGTGGCTGGATGGAGTCACTGAAGCAGTAGGCGTGAGCTTAAATGGACTCCAGAAGATGGTAGAGGACAGGAAGGCCTGGAGGAACCTTGTCCATAGGGTCGCAATAGGTCGGACATGACTTCGCAACTAATAACAACGAGTGGCCTAGTGCTTTTCCCTACTTTCTTCAGTTTAAGCCTAAACTTTGCAATGAGAAGCTCATGGTCTGAGCCACAGTCAGCTCCTGGTCTTGTTTTTACTGACTGTATACAGCTTCTCCATCTTTGGCTGCAGAGCATATAGTCAATCTGATTTCTGTGTTGACCATCTGGTGATGTCCATGTGTAGAGCCATCTCTTGGGTTGTTGGAAAAGAGTGTTTGATATGACCATCGTATTCTCTTGACAGAATTCTATCAGCCTGTGCCCTGCTTCATTTTGTACTCCAAGGGCAAACTTGCCTATTATTCCGGTTATCTTTTGGCTTCCTATTTTAGCATTCCAATCCCCCATGATGATAAGAACATCATTTTTTGGTGTTAGTTCTATAAGGTGCTGTAGGGCTTCATAGAACCGGTCAATTTCATCCTCTTCAGCACTGGTGGTTGGGGCATAGACCTGGACTACTGTGATATTGAATGGTTTGCCTTGGATTCGAACTGAAATCATTCTGTCATTTTGAGGATTGTATCCCAGTATTGCTTTTCCTATCTTTTATTGACTATGAAGGCTACTCCATTTCTTCTGAGGGATTCTTGCCCGCAGTAGTATACCTGATGGTCATCTGAATTAAATTCACCCATTCCTGTCCATTTTAGTTCGCTGATACCTAAGATGTCGATGTTCAGTCCTGTCATCTCTTGTTTGACCACGTCCAGCTTTCCTTGATTCATGGATCTTACATTCCAGGTTCCTATGGAGAAAAAATCTTTACAGCATCGGACTTTCCTTTCACCACCAGACACATCCACAGCTGAGTGTCCTTTTGGCTTTGGCCCAGTCGCTTCATTCTTTCTGGCGCTACTAGTACTAGCCCTCTGCTCTTCCCCAGTAGCATCTTGGATGCCTTCTGACCTGAGGGGCTCATCTTCCAGTGTCATATCGTTTCGCCTTTTGGTACTGTCCATAGGGTTTTCATGGCAAAGATACTGGAGTGGTTTGCCATTTCCTTCTCCAGTGGATCACGTTTTGTCAGAACTCTCTGCTATGATCTTTCTGTCTTGGGTGGCCCTGCATGGCATAGCTCATAGTTTCATTGAATTACACAAGCCCCTTCGCCACGACAAGGCAGTAATCCATGAAGGGGGATTATGTAACTAAGGAGAGCCAAATTAGTTTGGACCAAATCCCTTACTGGCCCCGTGTTACACCAGAAGAGAGATCCCGGTTAATTGGAGCCCTCAAGGCTAATAAGGGACCTGGTGCTGACAATATCCTGCCAGAAATAATAAAAAATAATGCCAGTTGGTGGGCTCCACTTTTAGCATCTCTGTTTACATTTATAGATAGAATGGGCCATATGCCAAGAGATTGGGGATTAGCAATTATCATACCAATTTATAAAAAAGGTAATAGAAATGACCCAGGCAATTGTAGACCCATTAGTCTTCTGAGTGTTATTAGTAAACTGTATGCCAAACACCTAAACTATAAACTGCAGGATTGGCTAATTTTGGGGGGGATAATCAAGGATGAACAAGCCGGTTTTAGAGAAGGAAGATCTATAGTGGATCATATCTTGGTACTTTACCATCTAGTACAAAAATAAAAGGTAAAGGTAAAGGTTTCCCCGCACATGTGTGCTAGTTGTTTCTGACTCTAGGGGCCAGTGCTCATCTCCGTTTCAAAGCCGAAGAGCCAGCGCTTGTCCGAGGACATCTCCGTGATCATGTGGCTGGCATGACTAGACGCCAAAGGCGCATGGAACGCTGTTACCTTCCCACCGTAGTGGTCCCTATTTTTGTATTTGCATTTTTACGTGCTTTCGAACTGCTAGGTTGGCAGAAGCTGGGACGAGAAACAGGCGCTCACTCTGCTACGCGGCACTCAGGATTCAACCCGCCAAACTGCCAACCTTCTGATCGACAAGCTCAGCGTCCTAACCCACTGAGCCACCATGTGGCCTTCCTTGATTTTAAGCAGGCCTTCAATTCAATATCTAGGAACACCTTCTGGGAGAAATTAAAATACACTACTATCAATAAACACCTCCTTTTCCTCATACAAAAATTGTAAGCCAATTCCACCTTGAAAGTGAAGTGTAATCCCCATGGGACTTTAACTGGCCCAGTAGGGGTACAAAAAGGGGTACGGCAGGGTTGCATCCTGTCCCCCTCCCTTTTTAACTTCTGATCAATATCAACCCCCTGATCGATCTCTTACAGAACCCCTGATCTGCATTCGCCTAACCTAGCACAACACAAAATCCCAATTCTCCTATATGCTGACGATGCTTCTGTTATCTCACAAACTCCTGTAGGACTGAAGAGAGCAATTAGGGTAACACTTGGCTATTGCAGACAGAACAAGTTGGTCCTTAACTTTGATAAATCAAAAATTTTAGGGTCTTTTGCTAAAAGACCCAGTCAATGCTCCTGGAAAATAGAAGGACATAGTTTAATTTAATTTAATTTAATAATTTGATTTCTATACCGCCCTTCTCCCGAAGGACTCAGGGCGGTGAACAGGGCAATACACAATAAAAATCAGATACAAAAATTAAAAAAACCATTAAAAACCAATTAAACATCATGCCCATAAAATCAATACATATTAAGTTAAAAACTAATTTTAAAAAACCCAACCCCACCCCGTCAGACCAGGCCAGCTTTTTCGAAAAAGAATGTTTTAAGATCGCGCCGGAAGGAGCGAAGGTCGGGGGCCGTCCGGAGCTCAACCGGTAAGCTGTTCCAAAGGTCTGGCGCGCCCACAGAGAACGCTCTCCCCCTGGGGGTCGCCAATCGGCATTCTTTGATCGGCGGCACCCTGAGGAGGCCCTCTCTGTGGGAGCGCACTGGACGGAGGGACGTTGACGCCGGTCGCAGGTGTTGCCGTAGGTAATCCGGACCCATGCCATGAAGGGCTTTGTACGTCATAACTAACACCTTGAACCTCACCCGGAGAGCAACCGGTAGCCAATGCAGCTCGCGGAGCAGAGGTGTAACATGGGAGTATCGGGAAACTCCCAAGACAACTCGCGCGGCTGCATTCTGCACCAGCTGGAGTCTCCGGGTGGACCCCAAGGGCAGCCCCATGTAGAGAGCATTACAGTAGTCTAGACGAGAGGTCACGAGCGCATGAGTGACTGTGCGCAAGGCATCCCGGTCTAGATAGGGCCGCAACTGGCGCACCAGGCGAACCTGGGCAAAGGCCCCCCTAGTCACAGCTCCAATATGCTCTTCCAAAGAGAGCTGTGAATCTAGAAGGACCCCCAAGTTGCGAGCCCTATCTACGGGGGGTAATAGCTCACCCCCCATGGCCAATGATGGGATAATCGGAATTTCCCGGGATGCCGGCACGAACAGCCACTCAGTCTTGTCAGGGTTGAGTCGAAGCCTGTTCCTCCCCATCCAGACCCGGACCGCCTCCAGGCAACGGGACATCACGTCGAGGGCATCGCTGGGGTGGTTTGGGGTGGAAATAAAAAGTTGGGTATCATCAGCATATTGGTGATACCCAACTCCAAAACCACGAATGATCTCACCCAGCGGCTTCATATAGATGTTGAACAGGAGAGGCGAGAGAACCGATCCCTGAGGAACTCCACAAATGAGAGGTCTCAGGGTCGATCTCTGCCCCCCTGCCAACACCGACTGCGAACGTCCCAGGAGGTAAGAGGAGAACCACTGGAGAACCGTGCCTCCCACTCCTAACCCCCTGAGACGTCGCAGCAGGATACCATGGTCGATGGTATCAAAAGCCGCTGAGAGGTCTAAAAGGACTAGGACAGAGGAACAACCCCTGTCCCGAGCCCGCCAGAGATCATTCACCAGCGCGACCAATGCCGTCTCCGTGCTGTACCCGGGCCTGAAACCCGATTGGTACGGGTCTAGGTAGTCAGCTTCCTCCAAGAACAAAGGGAGCTGATGCGCCACCACGCTCTCAACAACCTTCGCCAAAAACCGAAGGTTGGAGACCGGACGATAGTTGTTTAAAATTGCTGGGTCCAAGGCCGGCTTCTTGAGGAGGGGTCTCACCACCGCCTCCTTCAAGGCGGCGGGAAAACTACCCTGACTCAAAGGAGCAGTAATCACTGCCTGGAGCCAGCCTCGTGTCCCATCCCGGGCTGCATAAGTCAGCCAGGAGGGGCACGGGTCCAACAAACACGTGGTGGAGCTCAGCTTCCCCATGATCTTGTCCACTTCTTCAGGGGTCACAGGATCGAACTCTTCCCAGATTAAATCGACAAGACCGCCCGTATCCTCTTCGACAGACTCTGCCCAGTCGGAGTCCAAACCGGTCCGGATCCGAGCGATTTTGTCCGACAGAAATCGACTAAACTCCTCGGCTCGACCCTGCAAGGGTTCCTCCCTCACCTCCTGATTAAGGAGAGAGCGAGTCACCCTAAACAGGGCGGCCGGGCGATTCTCTGCGGATGCAATGAGGGTGGCAAAGTGGTTAGACCTAGCCACCCTCAATGCTGCGAGATAAGTTCTCGTAAACGACCTTAGTCGTAACCGGTCGGATTCGGATCGGCTGGACCTCCAACAGCTCTCTAGGCCCCGTCTCCGACGCTTCATCTCGCGGAGCTCCATGGAGAACCATGGGGCCCGTTGGGATCTGCGTCGGGTCAAGGGCCGCATGGGTACAACTTGGTCGAGTGCCTCTGTGGCTGCCCTTTCCCAGGCTTCCACCAGGGCATCGACCGAGCTGTGAGCAAAGGAGGCAGGTGGGGGCCCAAGCGGCGTTTGGAACCGCTCAGGGTCCATAAGGCGCCTAGGGCGGAACCATCTTGTTGGCTCAGCAACCCCACGACAGGGAGTGGCAAAACGGAAGACCATCCGCAGGAGATGATGATCGGTCCATGACAGGGGTAAATTAATTGGGGAACCCCCCCCAAGATCATCTAACCACCGTCCAGATAGAAAAACCAGATCGAGCGTGTGACCCCCTCCGTGAGTTGGGCCCAGAATAACCTGCTTCAGGTCCATGGCCGTCATGGAAGCCATGAACTCCCGAGCTAACTCAGATGATCCCCCCAGGGATGGTAGGTTGAAGTCACCCAAAACTATAAGTTTGGGGAACTCAACCACCAACCCTGAGAGGATATCGAGAAGCTCAGGCAGGGCTGCTGCCACGTGTCTAGGTGAAATATACACCAACATCAAGCCCAACTGAGCTCTGGGACCACATCTCAGGAGGAGGGACTCACACCCGGCTATCTGGACTTTGGTGGCCTCCCGCGGACATAAGGTCTCCCTCACAACAACTGCCACTCCACCGCCCCTACCTTGAGCCCTAGGCTGGTGCAGCACCCGGAAACCTGATGGGCTAAGATCAACCAGGGGGACCCCGCCCTCTGGGCCCAACCAGGTCTCCGTAATGCAAGCCAGGTCCGCATGCTCCTCCTCAATCAGATCGTGAATGAGAGGTGCTTTATTCATTACAGACCTGGCATTAAAATACACGAGCCTGAGCTCAGGTGGCTGCTCATCCTCGCTCCTGGTACCACGTGCTGAAATCAGAGGGTCGGAGCGCATCACCGCTTGAAGACAGCGGGGACGCACCCCAGGGTATTGATGTGGCCCTCTGTTCCTACACCTGCGGCCATTCCCAACCGCCGTGGGAATAGATAATCCCACACCCTGCTCCGGGGCCCCGTAAACCCCCAGCCCAGCCCCTACCACGGCGCGATCAGTCCCTGACCTGGTCTGAGAAACGGTTGGTGGAACCCCCCTAGTTTCCAACCGAGCCGATGAGCCCACCCCCCTCCCTAACCCCTAAGAACAGCTTAGAACATTTAGATACCTTGGGGTGGTTTTCCACTCACAAGGGACATGGAAGGCACACCTGGATCATACACTGCAAGCAGCCAATAGGTCCTCAAATGCAATTAAACATTTCTTTTATACAGGCGGAGGTCAATTAGTACCTGCTGCCTAAAAACTTTTTGAGGCTAAAACATTGGCACAAATTCTATATGGGGTACAAACAGGAATCCTTGCAAAGAAAAACTGGCTAGAAACCATACAAACCAAGTTCCTGCGAGCCATCTTAGCTGCACCCAAAGGAACTCCAAATGCCCAGTTAAGAATTGAGACAGGCATGCCTCAAATTCAGGTAAGAGCCTGGAAGCTGATGATCATTCATTGGCTTAAAATGCATTTCTTTCCAGAGGGACTGTCGCCGCTAGTGTTGGCTGACAACTTCCCCTCCCCCTGGAAACAAGCGATAGATCACAAGCTGAGCTCTTATGGGCTCTCATCGGTATTCTTAATGTCCCTAGGCTTTGACCAAGCAAAGCAAGTAGTAATCAATAGAATGAAGGACATGGAGTTCCAAGAAGAACTAAATCGGTTGCCTTTCCACAGTAGGGATAGAATCAAACAGGGTGTGTGGGAATCGGCAAGATATCTAAATGATCTGACCTTCCCAAAACAAAGAATAGCTTTCTTCAGAGCCAGATTTAACATTCTCCCCTCAGCACTCCTCCAGGGCAGGTATAAGAGAACACCAATAGCAGAATGGGTATGTATATGTAGTAAAGGAGAAGTCAAAGATATCTCACATGTTTTATTGTACTGTGAGTTACACTGAGGCTATAGGTCAGCATACATTCTCCCCTTATTAGAGAGATTGCCAGGGAGGGCAGACAATTTTTATGTAGGCTTTCTCCTCCAGGACTCAAACCCTGTCCATGAGAAAAATATTGGTTACAGAATTGTAGTTCTCAACTTGTGCCAATTTTTGGAGATATCTCTAATAATTTTTGGAACATTATATTCACTCACCAACCTATCGGCTTCCCAGTCACATAAACTAGGGAGTGACCCTAACATTTTGAGAACATGTATTTTCTTAACAGGGATGTTATTATTTATTATTAATGTAAGTGCTATTTTTTAACATATTGTAAAGGGTGTCATCTATTGCTAGTCTATGACCGTAATATTCATTCATTCATTCATTCATTCATTCATTCATATTCATATGTGCAAAAAGATAGAGAACAACATTAATTGTCACAATGAAAGAATGGATGGTAAAGATGACAGAATTGGCATAATTAACTGTTTATAGAGAAGAAATTATCTAGTTTTTTTCTACTTGGAAACCACTTCTTTGTGCTTGAAACTGAAAAAAATGAATCTTTAATTTTTGGCTTTGATGACTAGAATGACTTTGTTGTTATAAAAATGGTTTGAAATAGTTAGAAATGTAAAACAAAAAGCTGAGGTTGTATTTTTTTTTCTATTCTATTGCACCTAAAAAAAGTCAGAAGTCACTACTTGTTTTCTTTCTCTTTGCATCTCTCTTCTTTTATCTTTATCTTTCCTAAACAATTTTTTGTTTCTTTTTGTATTGTAACAAATATTAGTAAAATTATGAAAACTAAAATAATAATTAAACTTGCAAGAGTGGAATACGATATTAATTTTCATTATTGGAAAGTGAATGGGTTTAAGGAATGAAGTTTATGGTGAAATTTTTAAAATGAGATTTTTATAGGAATGTAGAGATGGATGTGTATTTAATATTAGAATTCTTTATTATGGTGGATGAATAACAGAAAAACAGAGTTGGAAGGGGCCATGGAGATCTTCTAGTTCAACCCTCTGCTGGAACAGGAGATTCTATACCATTCCAGACAAGTGGATGTCCAGTCTCTTTTTAAAAGCCATTTTATTGGTTAGGACCCAGTATTCAAGTCTGTCAATATTGTTTTGGATCTTGACCCTATCATCTGGGGTGTTGGCTCTTCCTGCCAGCTTACTGTTATTTGAAATCTGATGAGTTCCCCTTCTACTCCCTTATCTAAATAATTTATGAAGATATCGAAGAATACTGAGCCTAGAATAGAACCCTGAGGTACACCACTGCTTACTTCCTCCATGCAGATGTAGTTTAATTTAGGACTACACGTCGAGTTAGTTACTAATCTGTCTGGTAGTGATGCTGTCTGTTCCACATTTTTGTAGCTTATCTTACTGAAATCCAAGTATACTATGTCCACTGCATTTTGCTGGTCCAGTAATTTTAGTCACATTGACAAAAAATGAAATAAGATTTGTTTGGAATGTTTTGCTTTTGACAAACCCATTTTGGCTTCTGATTATAACTTGCTTCTAGGTGTTTGCAGATCTGTTGCTTGATTGTCTTTTCCAGGATCTTCCCTGGTATTGATATCAGGTTGATTGCTTTGTAGTTTCCTGGATCTTTTTCTTTCTTCTTTCTTTCTTTCTTTCTTTCTTTCTTTCTTTCTTTCTTTCTTTCTTTCTTTCTTTCTTTCTTTCTTTCTTTCTTTCTTTTTTTGAAGATTTGGGAAGCACACCACAATAGTAATGGGGTAACTGAATTACCCTGACATCAACTGGGAGAGAAACTCTGCACCAAGTGGAATATCAAACAGTTTCTCGATCGACCTAGGAGACAACTTTGTCTCCCAAAAAGTTGAAAAGGAAATTAGGGGGTCAGCCATATTGGAGTTTAATTCTCACTAGCAGAGATGAAATGTTAATGTTGAAGTTCAAGTTGCAGGAACCAATGAGGGGGAGTGGGGATCACCTTAAGAGAGTTGATTTCAATAAATTTATAGAGAGTCTGGGAAGGATTCCATGGACGAGAATTCTTAAGGGGAAAACAACCAAGAAGCTTGGGAAATTTTTAAAAGTGAGATTATAAAAGCCCAATCCAGCACAATTTAATGAAGAAGAAAAATAAGAGATCTCAAAAGAAATCAATGTGGTTGCATAACAAACTCTCTGGTCATTCTCCGTTTCTCCAGGATCTTTGAAAGATATAGTGTAATGGTTCCAAGATCATATCTGCCAGTTCCTTCAGAACTGTGGATGTAATCCATCAGGTGCTGGTGATTTGAATTCGTCTACGGTGGGCAGGTGTTCTCTTACCATTTTCTTGCCTATTTTAATTTGTATTCCTAGTCTTTTATAGTTAAGTTTTTGGTAGTGGAGGAAATTTGGGATTTTCTTTTCTTAAGACTACATTAATGAGACAAAATAACACAGTGATGGGAAAAAAAAGTAAAAACATCAAATTGTAAGTGGGAATAGAAGGCAATGGGCTCCAACATGCTAGCTGAGTCAAGTATTTAACAAACCATTCAATGATGGTATAGTTTTAGATGTTGTGGACTGAGTATTGGGCTCAATGGAATTTGTCTATTGATTCACGGATAAGTTTTTTTTTCCATTCTAATTTTAGCTGGCCGATTCTTATTTGGTGCAGACTAGCTAATGTTTCAAGATACATTTGTGTAAATTGGTTTACAGAAAAGGAAATAATAGCTGGGGAAAATCCCCTCTAAATTTTAAAATCTTAGATGAATTCATCAGCCGTATTTTTTTTACAGTAATTCCCTTTCCCCAAAGCTTTCTATTTAATATAGGATTATTTAGAAACATCCAGCTGTTCCTGTTCAGGTCTTATGTTTTGTTCAGAAGTAATTTAGAATAGCCATTGTTAGCCATTTCTTAAATTGGGCCAATTTATTCTAAAGTTATGTTTTGCTGGAAGTAAATTACATAACTCATGTACTATTAAAAAGAAATTGATTTGTCTTACAGCATTTGTCCACTAGATGGTAGGAAAAGACCAGCAAATATCTGAAGAGCTTATAGAAGAAATATGCCAGAAATGAAAGTGTTTGGAGATTAAGGCTGTGCAAAAGAGATTTGAAAGATGTGGTTCACAAACCTGTTAGAAAGAACAGAGCACACTCCACTGAAGCATGAAATCATTTCCATTCATTGCAAGGCTTGTGCATCTGCTTTGAAAACTGATCCCAATTGTGTCTGCTCTTTTCCCCACTGCTGGTTCGAGATGAAATATTGTGTATGCAGATTTTGTACCACAGACTGGCAACTAGGGAAAGTTTTTGAAGTAGTAGTGCAGCAATTCAGTCCTTTAAAGATAGGTTTTTAATGCTGTGTTAGTGGTTTTTTTTTTGCAAAGCACCTCCTTTATTGCTTTATACTGCCCTATTGCAAATGGTGTGTGCCTATATAAAATCATAAGACTGGAAGGGATCTTGGAAATCTTCTAAGCCAACCATCTTCCCAAGGTAGGAGTCCTTATATGGTCCCAGACAAATGAATGTCCAATCCAGTATCGACAAAGGTTCATTTCTCATGATAACTTTTCATATCTGCTGGTTTACTGCAGTAGGCTTGATCCAAATTTAATGATGAATAACTATTAAAATCAATATAATTTGGGTAATTTGAAAAAACCCTTCTTTCTCTAAGGACAGTGTGAACATGATTACAGGATTTCTGTTATTACAATTACTACTTGCGGGAAGTTTTAAGGTCATTATGAAATCAAAGTACAGTTGAAAATAATGTGTATACTCTAACTGTATGAATGGTAGCAAAGTGGATTGAATTAACATTTGTTTTTATGGAATCAATATTGCCTTCATGCAAAATCGAGAAATATGCCCTAATAATGAGAGTTATATTAATTGGAAACAATGTTGCCACCTTGAGAACAATTTTTCCTCTATGACCAAACTGCAAATCATAGGTAAATAATGAAATAAACTAAGTAGCTCAAAATGTTATTTTGTCTCTTAATATGGCATCCTCAGAAGAGGTAAAGATAAAATATGTATTGTTATGCAAAAGACCATGTCGCTGTGTTATAATTTGTTATTCTGAGTCATTGCCAATTTCTACTGAATGATCACCATTCCTGAGCCATATCTTTTGGGAACTTATCTGGGCACTACAAAAGTGGTATTGTGGAATGTTGTCCATTTCTGGTCAGAAGGCTGAGAAAAAAATTACAGTAGTTTGGTGTAGTGGTTAAGATGCTGGCCTAGAAACCAGGAAGCTGTTACATTCTAATTCTGCTTTAGACAAGAAAGGTCATCTGCTGGGTGACCTTAGGCCAATTATTCTCTCTCAGTTCAACCCACCTCAAAGGGTTCTTGTTCTTGAGAAAATAGGAGGAAGGAATGTTATGGATGTTCACTTTTGAGTAACTTATAAAGTAATAAAGGCATAATAAAGATCAAATAAATAAATTTAATAAATAAATCCAGTGAATAAAATACTTTTGTCTGTTGCTAAGTTGAATTGAAAAACATTTCTCATTCCCCTACCGTCTCCTAATCCCCAACTTCTCAAAATTAGGAGGTGAGCCTCATTTCTGCCAACCTTAAAACACTGAAATAAGGGAGCAAAGGAGGTCATTGGAGTTTAGCACAAGGGATAATCCTCCCCATTTCATATCTGGTAAATTAATATAAATCCTTACCATCCACTCCCTTATTTCATGCCATGCACATGTATAAGAAAAAAACCTGATTTTTTTATCACCATATAAGGCTATCTGAGGGACACGGTGGCTCAGTGGGTTAGGACGCTGAGCTTGTCGATCAGATGGTCAGCAGTTTGGCGGGTCAAATCCTGAGTGCCGCATAACAGAGTGAGCGCCTGTTACTTGTCCCAGCTTCTGCCAACCTAGCAGTTCAAAAGCACGTAAAAATGCAAGTAGAAAAATAAGGACCACTGCGGTGGGAAGGTAACAGCATTCCATGCACCTTTGGCGTCTAGTCATGCCAGCCATATGACCACGGAGACGTCCTTGGACAAGCGCTGGCTCTTTGGCTTTGAAACGGAGATGAGCACCAGCCCCTAGAGTTGGAAACGACTAGCACGCATGTGCGGGGAAAACTTTACCTTTACCTTTTAAGGCTATCTGGCATTTGCACGTAGTTTTCAAATATGAGAACATTTTTTTAAAATTGAAAAGCTGCATTTATTAAATTTAACAGAATAACATAATATTTCTTATGAAAGACAAAGGATATTCTGAGCAGCGGGTGTATGTTCTCTGCTTGCTACATGACAAAGATTCTTGAATTCAGAAGATGAAGTTTATAATTGGTCAACTATATTATAATGGAGCTCCATTTTAAAGAGCTCCTTTCTTGTTGTATCCAGGCTCCTTATTTTACTCTGCCTGTTATTTGTTTTCCTTTGTTCTGAGCTTTGTTGCTTTGTTTGTTCTTTCTCTAGGAGTTCCCGAACCAGACTTTAAAGAGAGATGTAATCTTTCTTGGCTTTTGCACAGCACCTAAAGAAAATCAAAAGCAAAGTTAGGTCCAGCCATTGGAGGATGAGGATGAGGGATACAGTAAATGAATAGGGCTGTGCCAGGATCCTAAGCATAAAGATGATAGTTCTTTAGATTTTTCCAATGCTATGTACTGCTCAATGCAAACATCTTTAGAACTGGGTTTTCATCTTATGGGACATACAGATATATATGGGTGGAGGGATTATATGTAAAAAAGTGAAAATAATTCTGGGAGTAATCCTGCTGGCTATTTTTACATAATAATGATTAGCTTAAACATAGCTTGTAAATTTTTTGTGCTTGTGCAGCGTGCTGACCCATAACTGTACTACAGAGACTATTTGCAGAATGCAGTTTTTATTCCATTTTGTAGGAATAGAATCTGAGGGATATAAAATAACTGCTCTGCTTAGCTCAGCATTAGTTTTTACCCAGTTTTTTATAGACATTCTTTTTGTGTCATTATTTGTTTATCCATATTAGAACAAGAAAGCAGAAACTGTGTCCAGACATGCAGATTTCAGTTTTAGAAAGGTAGTAATCCATTTTGTGCATAAGCTATGTCCATGGTTGATTCTGGATATGCTCAGTGATAGATTGTGGACATTAACAGATTTTAGCAGGAGAACCATATATTGTTAAAGGAAAAAGGTTATTCTTCAGTGCTTTAGGAGGTGCTGCTAGGAATTAAACCTGGGGACTTTGCATGTAAATCATGTGTGTTCTGCCTGTAAACTATTGTTCTACCTTGTTAAGGTGCAGAATAGAGGAAATGAGGGATAGTGCTAAACCATATTTGAGTTATCTTACCACAAGAAACTCCAGGATCCATGTAGTTTAAGTAAGAAAATTAATGATGTGTACTGGGTTTGTTGCACAGGAATGAAGACGAGGCGAGTGAATTCAGCAAAGATCATGGTTTATTGCTTGCAGGATCTGAACTGGAGAACTGGGCTGCAGCTGCAGCAATTTATAGTCTGGCCCCTAGGCGGCAGCCAATAGGTTTAAAGCAACCTATTACTGCCTAGGGGCAGCCAATAGCAGCACTGGAGACAGGGTGTCTGAGGTGCTGGGAGCCGTTAGCTAGCTCCAGCTTACCACGTGGTGTTACACTCAAGCCCAATACATTACAATTAACATTTTAAATTTTAAAAAGTTAAAAATATATGAGCTGACAAGTCATGAAAATTTCAGAGGGCAACCTGCTAGAAGCCATTGAAATTATACTTCAATGTAATTTTTGATCTTTGACTCTAAAATATCATGGAATTTAGCTACTATATAAACGTAAGAACGTATGAGTCAAGACTGTTACAGAACCAGAATGGAAAATTCATGAGACTTAACATCCCAGTATACTGACTCTTTCTGTATTTCAGCTTCCAACTCTTATACACTACAGTATATACAAGTATAAAGGGAATGGATTTAAAATGTCCTTTGTCTCTACCTCAGGTATTGAATGAGATACTATTGTGTCATGTTATGTCATTATGCCTCCAGGAATCTCACAGTATTTTTCAGCTAGGGTCAACACCATTTCTGCTGGTTTGGAGGAGTTGAGGAAGGTTAAAGTGTTGCTCCTGAGATAGTGGACAGCATCCTTGGGAGTGTGCGCACAAACACCTGTGTTTTAGATGCATATCCCTCCTGGCTAGTGAAAGCTTCCTGGGAGGTGACAGGTGGGTGGACTCTGACAGTGATTAATGCTTCTGTACAGGAGGGGGTAGTGCCCCAGCACTAAGTAGATTGCCCAAAGAAGTTGTGGGTACTCCATCACAGAAGGCTTCCAAAAAGAGACTGGACAATCATTTGTCTGAAATGATATAGGATCTCCTGCTCAAGTGGGAGGTTGGACTAGAGATCTCTGTGATCTCTTCCAACTCTATTTTTCTGTGTTCTAACTCAATTCGAGATTTCATCTGTAACATCCCAGCCTGTGACTTTAATCTGAGATTGAGGCAAAGGTTTAATTCATTCTCCAGCAGGAGAAATTGCAGTTTCTGTTAAGATTCTTAATGTATTTCAGCTGCCAACTCCCATATGTATATACAAGCACAGAGGAAATAGATTTAAAATCTCCTTTGCCTCTACTTCAGCTGTTGAATGAAATAGTATTGTGTCACCTTATGTCTTTGCAGATCCCAGAAGTCTCACAGTATTTTTCAGGTAGGGTCTATACCCTTTCTGCTGGTTTTTGGGAGTTGAGGAAGGTTAAAGTGTGCAATTAATGTATTGAGCCTTGCAGGAATTGAAGGCATCCATTTTATCTCCTAAAATGTTTACTCCCCATTTTGAGTTGTTTATTTCTAATTTGAGTGGGTCTAGGGAGAAAAATAAATGCCATAATACTGCATTCCTTTAAATGGAGAACATAAAATTTGACACGGGTGACACTATACTATCACGGGCTAATCAGTATGTGATTCCTGAAAGAAACAAAAAAAGCTTATTGCCACAAGAAGGTTACAGATAGCCTTCATTTAGTGACCACAATCCGGACCGACATTTATTAAGTGAAATGGTCAGTGAGTGAAACCGCAACTGTGATTATGGTCTTTCGTTTTCTTTACAGATCTGTAAAGATCATAAATATGAGTACTGCTCATAAAGTTACTTTTTTATCACTATTGTAACTGTGAATGACTGTTAAACAAGGCAATTACTAACCAGGGACTACCTGCATTGTTCTTTGACTTAGACAGAGAACTTAGTTCAGCCTCGCCCCTTGTTCCTACCAATATACGGTATATCTCTTGCCTACAATACCACTGTCACTTAAGAGCATAGGAAGCATCCTGCTCAGTGGTGGGATTCAGCCGGTTCGCACCACTTCGGCAGAACCGGTAGCTAATTTTTTGTTGCCCAGGCCCAGAATGGACTTCCGGAAGTGGAATCCACATAGAGAACTGTTTGTTCACATAGTTGAATCTGACCACTGATCCTGCTGGATTAAGTCAAAGATCTATCTAGTTCAACGTTTTGTGAAAAACGATGATATGATCAGTCAGAAAATTCATAAGAAGGACAAAAGGGAGATAGCCTTCTTCCATTATTGTTCTTTTGCAACTTTAGAGTATATTATATCTATTCTGCTACTTAATTCTTTTGCAAACAGTATTGCGCAGTATGGGAAGTAACTCTGCATATTAAATGAGTACCTTGCCTCAAATTTTGTTACAGTTTTGGATGCGAGAGAAAGAGATGAAGACCAGTTGACTTGTTTGGAAATGCAAATTTGGCTGGCTGTGAGATCTTTGCTCAAATCAGGTACATTCCTGGAGCAATTAACTGATTCTAATAGTACCAGAAAAGTTATGTGCTCCGAAACAAAGATCCGTTTTCTGGAATTTAAATATATATCTGTAAATAAGGGGTCCATTCATTTCCAGTAAGGGAAATGAAAGATTCTTTTCTCTTTGTTGTGCTCCCTGATCATTCCCAGGACTTCAGAATTAATATCACTGAAGAGAGTCTCACTTTAGGTTTCAGAGGTGAAGATTGCTGTATTATTTCTATAAGCCTGATCCAGCCTTCGAAAAGGACTAGTTGCTCACGTCGTAGAGGATGCAGCTGAAGGTAGTATGTGCGGCCTGTGACTAGTTCAAGTTGCAGCTGCTTCTTTTTCAAGTTGTGAACTGAGATCTTGACCAAGGACAAAGGTAATATCCTATGTGATACAAAATGGTTTCGAAACATTGAATGACATTTAGATGTCATGTACCTCAAGATAATATTTAAAAGATTCACATGTAGGGAAGCATTTCAGGTTCACTTATTAATTATGGTCAGCTGGTTCATCTTTATATTTTAATAGATGGGTGTTGATATAGATCAATATCTTGTGCTGGTCCTTTTAAGCTTCAGTATTTTAGCGAGTAAACTAATGGAGAGATACAGGATCTGTTGCTTAAACAAAATTTACTGAAACATTTTAAAATCCTCAACAAGACAATATTCGGAAGTAGCTCAGGCAGATGCTACCTAATTCACTGAAGCAACAAGGAGAAAGAAATATAGAACACCGATGTAAGAGAACATTTTAATATATAAATGTATATAAATGTAATAAAATAAAATAAATAAATAAAATAAAATAAATAATAGTTCAGAGTTAAGCACTGATGATATTATCTAGTTTGGTAATGAAAGGTTTGCAAAAAAGCCATCAAGCCCACAAAGTACCAAATACTCCAAACCCTAGATTTTCAAGATTCCATTATTATATTCAGTCCCAATAAATGTGTTTTTAGCCTAATAGTTGATTAGCTGATCTAGTATAACATTAGTTAGTGAAGCTAACATCAATCTTGCAACTCGTTTCTGTATCTCTTCCTTCTCTTTATAATTCAGTATGTTAGTGAGATATAGCTTCAGAATGTTATCTTGCTGTAGATGTTAAAAATGATTCTGCCCCTTTTGCCTAAGCTGTGGATCCTATTTATCTATAACAAGGTTATCTTCTTACTCCATTCAATGTATAGTTTTAACAGGGTATACAGTATTTTGAAAAAGGTATGTGCAAAATTTTAGGGAACTGTTTTATGAAAATTGCATTTGTGTTCCTAATATTTTTTTTTTGGTTTGGATCTCCCTTGTTTCAAAAATCTGCAGTTGCTGAAGGGAGTTTGGATTAGAGTTCAGAATTAATTAATTAATTCTGCACTCTCCTATTATTTGGTCACAAAGGCAAAAATGCTGCAATTACAGAAGAATAGAGAAAAAGTTAATTTTCTTAGTTAGAGCAATCTAAGGCATGAAACAAGATTTTACAAGATTTACAGTTCATAAAATAAACTGGTCTGGAATTTCTATAAAGAGAAATTGCTCTATTATCATTCCATCCAATTCAAATTTATATTGTGTTAACATATTATAACCCTGTAACAATATTATACCAATCCATTGGTAGGTATTTAACCCAATTCTGAATATAGATTTAGGAATTATTAATTCAGATTAAGCACTGGTGTATTCATTTGTCATATTGTATATTAAAGGTAGGTATTTTGTATTGGCTCATGAATAGAACAAAATCACTTTTATTGTTTTTGTGTAAAAAGAAAGAACTGAATGCACTAAGCAATGTGGTTATGAAAGAGTTTGGGGAAGAACATCAGGGGCAAGGAGGTCCTTAGCAGGTTAGATGATAAGATGATAGTTCAGAAGTTACTATCTTAGAATGATTTCAATATGGAACATTATCATCTGGACATGATTGTGATAACATTGAAAGACTTACCTTGTAAGTTCTAAATTCTTCATAGCGTGCTGATGGAATTTGGATGTGGATTCCAAAATACATTTTTCAAGTCGATCAGTATGGCTTGCCACAAGCAGGGTATCAGGAAATGGTTGCATGGGAACGGTAGAAGTGATTCCAAGTGTAATGCCTCTCTTCCTATTGTGGATGTCACTTGGTTTACCTTTTTTGTCTATCTAAGTCACATGATAAAGGTTTTTGATATTAGTATTACCTTGTATTTAAATATATTACAAATACATTAAAAGAATTTATTATTGTCATAATATATAAAATATTTAACCCTTAATGGTTTATATTTATTTATGCAATTTATTTTCCACCTCAATCCAGACAGACTCTAGGCATTTTATAGCATCTGTTTCCAATCCACCAAATGATCCATGCTACTAGAAAAAGCTTAAGATATGAAAATGAAAGCAAAATTGATACATGCATGGTGGCACAAGGGCGATTGTCAAAACACATTAGGGTGGGGTAGATAATAGAAGTTAAAAAAAGATAGAAGATGACGGCTTGTAAAGTGTACACAGCGTGGAGAGGACTGGTTCTCAAAACAATGCCAATTTTAACTTGATAGTGGTAGATAGATACAGTAGATAGATAGATAGATAGATAGATAGATAGATAGATAGATGATAGATAGATAGATAGATAGATAGATAGATAGATAGATAGATAGATGATATAGAATTTTTACTAAAGTAGTTTTTTTACATAGAATAAGAACAGTACAATATTTTAAGTTAAAGATAAGACAAATGGGGAAAGTAATGTAAAGTGAACGAGAAATGAAAAAGAAATAGAAAACGGAAAAAAGAATACTTCCAATATTTTTAACAGTGGTTATATCTAAGATGGCGGCGCCTGGAATGGCTGCGGCTGCATTGGCTCTTGAAGGCGAATAGTTTTGGGAGGGATAGTAAGGGCTATAGGCCACATGATCAGGAAGATTTTAATGTGTTTGAGCAACATGGTGGAACTAAGGTAACATACGACATACGACCGACAATCTTTGCTGGCCTGGCAAGTTTCTAGTTGTTTTGGAACTGTTGGTGAGACTGTTAAAAGTCGTTGGCACTGTTTTAATTTGTTCTACCAGCAGCAAGATCTGACTGCTGGCCCAGTGATGGATTCTACTGCAAATCAGGGCTGTTTCCAGAGGAGGCAGAGGAGGAGAGGACCTGAGGCTTATGGAGCGAAGGAACTGGATGAGGCTGTTGGCAGGCCCAGAGGAAGAGAGAGAGGCTTTTGGAGGAGTTGGTGGCGGCGGCAGCAGCGTGCTCCAGGGGCGAAAAGAAGCAAGGCCTCTTTAAGGAAAAGGTGGAAGAGTCAGGATCAGAAAAAGAAAAGAAGGTGAGGTTGTCAGAATACAAGCGAATTTGAGGGCTAATCCGCATGGAGCCCCATTTCCATCTGTCCTGTTTGCCATCGTTCACTCCCTAGAGACTAAAATGGACAATGTGAAATTTGAGCGGGCCCCGAACAAGGAGTATATATCGGAGGTGGTGACCCTTTGAGAGCTGTATGCAACAAAATTTCATTTTGATGTATGCCGATTGGTGTACATTCAAAGTGACAATAAAGTTATCATCATCATCAAATACATTTATATTTTACTTTAACATGATCCTGATTTTTTGAAAACTTATTATCACATAGTCAGCCAGATATTCAGACTGGGTTTGGCATTTTTGTCTACTTATTGAGTCCTTGGGATAGGCAGATTTGGATGTTTGGTGGTGTTAGATATATTGTCGCAGAATGGAAGCTGTTCCCAGTAAAGATGCCTTTTACAATTGACTGATGACGAATTTGTCGATGCCAATGGTGTTCAACTGGTGCTCCAGTTGTTTTGGGATTGCACCCAAGGTGACTGTTACTATTGGTACTACCCTTGCGTGCCTTTGCCACAGTCTTTCTATTTCTATTTCTATGTCTTTGTATTTTGTTCTACAGTTCTTTCTCATCTATTCTGCTGTTTCCAGGCACTGCCTATCCAGACTTTTTTGTCTTTCTTATCAACAGTTGTTAATCCTGGGGTGTTATGTGGCAGGTGACTGTCTGTTTGAATTCTAAAGTTCCAGAGCAATTTAACTTCTTCATTTCCTATGACTTTCTCTATTTTAAGGTTCCACCAGTTCTTGCAAATGATATTTCTTGCAGATCTTCCAATGCACCATTGTTGCTATTTTGTCATGCCACTGCTTGTAGTCAGTCTGGGTGATCTTCTTGCAATAGCTTAGCAGGTGATCCACTGTTTCTTCAGCTTCTTTGCATAGGCGGCACTTACTTTCTGTTCCTGTCTTCTTAATTCTGGCTTTGTACGCATTTGTCCTTGAGGCTTGGTCTTGTGCTGCCAAAATTAGTCCCTCAGTCTCCTTCTTCAACTTTCCTGCTCTTAACCATTGCCGGGTCTTGTAATTATCTGCTTTCTATCTCAGCTTGGAGCATTTAAATGAAAGAAATACTCATGTGCGTTTGTTGTTTGTCGACTTCAGTTCAGCATTTAACATTTTCCAGCATCTAGTAGACAAACTGGCCCTTTTAGGCTTAAATACACCTTTGTGTAACTGGATTCTTGATTTTCTTACTAACAGGCTCTAGTATGTATGAGCTGGAACAAATATTTCTAACACCATTTTCTTGAACACAGGTTCTCCTCAGGGTTGTTTCCTAAGTCTGCTGCTGTTCACCCTGTTGACCCATGACTGTTGTGCTAGGTTTGCCACCAACCATATTGTGAGGTTTGCAGATGATACAACAGTATGTTATTCAAGGTGACAATGAGGGTGCTTACTGCAAGGAGGTTAAGGGTTTGGTGAACTGGTGTAAGGAAAACAGCCTAGTTTTAAACATTGGAAAAACCAAAGAGATCATTGTCGATTTCAAAAAAGGCAGGCACAGCCACACTCCTCTGTGCATTAATGACTCACCTGTGGAGATTGTTACCAACATCAAATTCCTGGGTGTGCAGTTAACAAGTAGGCTGACTTGGTTGCTCAACAGTGAGACACTGGTGAAGTGGGCACAGCAGGGTCTGCATTTTCTGCATCACATGAGAAAAGCACATCTTCCTTCCCCTGTCCTTACCACTTTCTACAGAGGGAGGTTCGAGAGCATCCTTTCATACAACCTCACAGTCTGGTTTGGAAGCATCACTGCTTCAGACAGGAAGGTGGTACAGAGAGTGGTGAGGATGACTGAAAAGATCATTGGCAGTTCCCTCCCTTCCATCCAGGACACAGCATATAAAAGTTGCTTGAGCAGGGTCTGCAAGATTGTCTGGGACACTACACATCCTCTTCATGACCTATTTTCCTTGTTACCTTCTGGGAGGAGGCTTTGTAGTATCTGAAGCAGAACATCCAGATTCAGTCACAGTTTTGTTCCACGCAGTGTTAACCTTGTGAATTCTGAAGCTTCCTCCTTCCATTATATATTCAAGATGGACAGTGATTAATATTTCTATATTACTTATATGTAAGGGTGTAGGTGTAAGGGTGTATATGTTGTATATAGAATGTTTAAATGTGTGTTTTATATGTGTACACTTTGAAGCAAGCAACTAATAATGTGTGCCATAGTACCCACAGTAAAAAAAGACAATAAAGGCTATCTATCTATCTATCTATCTATCTATCTATCTATCTATCTATCTATCTATCTATCTATCCATCCATCCATCCATCCATCCATCCATCCATCCATCCATCCATCCATCCATCCATGTATCTTTCCCTGCTATTTTAATAATGTACTGGCCATGTAGTGCTTTGTCTTCCCATGCCTCCATTCTGTTCTTTATTTCGTCTTTCTTGTAAGCCAGTTTGGTCTCTCCAAAGCCTTGCTGGCATACTAACTCCAGTGCATCTTTTTCATTGTCCTTCAGATATTTTTCCAAAGCCTTTTTTCTTCTTCTTCAACCATTTGATATGCCTGCAACAATCCATGCCCACCTATTTGCCTTGGTAGGTAGAGTCTGTCAATGTTCCTTCATGGATGAAGACCAGGATTCATTGTCATTATTTTTCTATTCTTCCTATCTATTGCTTTTTGTTCTGCTTGAGTCCAGTCCACTATTCCAGCTATGTATCTAATCACTGAAATTGCCCAGGTGTTGATTGCCTTGATGGTATTTCCTCCATTGAATTTGGACTAAGATCTTCTTCACTCTCTTTTTTTGTATATATTTTATTAATTTTTGTAGGGTTGGTATTAGGGTTAGGGTTTTGGTTAGGATTAGGGTCAGGGTTAGGATTAGGGTTAGCTTTTTTAAAAATAACATTCTTAATATTTAGCAAACAGCACATTGTCTGGTTTCATGTATTTAAAAACAATAAGTAAGAATTTCTATATTTATTTATTTATTTATTTATTTATTTATTTATTTATTTATTTGTTTGTTTGTTTGTTTTTATAAACCGCCCTTCTCCCGAGGGACTCGGGGCGGTGTACAGAGTAAGGTAGGTATACAGATTGAACAATAGTGAAAAACAATAGTAAAAACAACTGAGACCCCAAGAGC
This sequence comes from Vipera ursinii, assembly GCF_947247035.1. Taxonomy (NCBI): domain Eukaryota; kingdom Metazoa; phylum Chordata; class Lepidosauria; order Squamata; family Viperidae; genus Vipera; species Vipera ursinii. The sequence continues at coordinate 37,979,686 of NC_139517.1, forward strand.
TATCAGGCCAGGCCGGACTGCTGGAACAGGTAAGTTTTTAAGTCGCGCCGGAAGGTGCGGAGGTCGGGGGCCATCCGGATTTCGGTTGGCAAACAGTTCCAGAGAATGCCCTCCCCCTGGGGGCCACCAGCCGACATTCCTTGAGCGGTGGCACCCTGAGGAGACCCTCTCTGTGGGAGCGCACAGGACGGAGGGGTGTTGACGTTGGCAGAAGGTGCTCCCATAGGTAGTCCGGACCCATGCCATGTAGGGCTTTGTATGTCATTGTTAGCACCTTGAATTTCACTCGGAAGGCAACCGGAAGCCAGTGCAGCTCACGGAGGAGAGGTGTGATATGGGAGTATCGGGAGGCCCCCAAAAGTGTCCGTGCAGCTGCACTTTGCACCAGTTGAAGCTTCCGAGTGGATCTCAAGGGCAGCCCCATGTAGAGAGCGTTACAGTAGTCTAGGCGAGAGGTCACAAGTGCATGGGTGACTGCACGTAAGGCATCCAGGTCCAGATAAGGTCGTAGGTGGCGCACCAGTCGAACCCGGGAGAAGGCCCCCTTGGTCACAACCCCTATGTGATCTTCCAGGGATAGCTGCGAGTCTAGGAGGACACCCAGGTTGCGGGCCCTATCAACAGGGGGTTATAACTCATCCCCGATGTTCAGGGGTGGAATGATCTGAGTATCCTGGCTTGCCGGTACGTACAGCCATTCAGTCTTGTCCGGGTTGAGTTGAAGCCTGTTCCTCCCCATCCATTCCCGGACCGCTTTCAGGCAGCGGGACATCACGTCGAGGGCATCACTGATGCTGTTTGGAGTTGAGATGAAAAGCTGGGTGTCATCAGCATACTGATGGTACCCTACTCCAAAGCTACGAATGATCTCACCCAGCGGTTTCATATAGATGTTGAACAGGAGAGGCGAGAGGACCGACCCCTGAGGGACTCCACAAACGAGAGGCCTCTGGGTCGACCTCTGTCCCCCCGCCAGCACCAACTGCGAGCGACCCTGGAGAAAGGAGGAGAACCACCGCAGAACCGTGCCTCCCACTCCCAGTCCCCTGAGGCGCCGCAGCAAGATACCATGGTCGATGGTATTGAAAGCCGCCGAAAGGTCTAATAAGACTAGGACAGAGGAATGGCCCCTGTCCCGGGCTCTCCAGAGATCATTCATCAGAGCGACCAATGCCGTCTCCGTGCTGTAGCCCGGCCTGAAGCCCGATTGGCACGGGTCTAGATAAACCGCTTCATCCAGGACCTGAGGAAGTTGATGCGCCACCACGCTCTCAACAACCTTTGCAAGGAAGCGAAGATTGGAGACTGGACGAAAGTTATTCAATGAGGTTGGGTCCAAGGTGGGCTTCTTGAGGAGAGGTCTCACCACCGCCTCCTTCAAGGCGGTGGGGAAGTGACCCTCAGAGAAGCAGAGATGACCGCCAGAAACCAGCCTCGTGTCCCCTCTCGAGCTGCATAAGCTAGCCAGGAAGGGCACGGGTCCAGTAAGCATGTGGAGGAGCTCAACCTCCTCATAATCCTGTCCACTTCCTTCGGAGTCACAGGATCAAATTCCTCCCAGATGACGTCGACAAGACTGTCCATGTCCTGTTCCTCCAACTCTGCCCAGTTGGAGTCCAGGCCGGTTCGAATCCGAGCGATTTTATCCAACAGATATTGACCGAATTCCTCGGCTCGACCCTGCAAGGGTTCCTCCCTCACCTCTTGGTTCAGTAGGGAGCGAGTCACTCTGAACAAGGCAGCCGGGCGATTATCTGCGGACGCGATGAGGGTGCAAAAGTAGTTGGATTTTGCCACCCTTATCGCTGCGAGATAAGACCTGGTGAGGATTCTTAGTCGCAATCGGTCGGATTCGGATCGACTGGATCTCCAACGGCTCTCTCTCCAACGCTTCATCTCCCGGAGCTCCGCGGTGAACCATGGGGCTCGCTGGGATCTGCGCCGGGTCAGGGGCCGCAGGGGTACAACTCGGTCCAGAGCCTCCGTGGCTGCCCTTTCCCAGGCTTCCACTATATTATCGTAATCAATATGCTAATCGCTCAATAGTCATTACTAATTATTACTAATTATTACTCAATAGTCTTATACTAATATTACTGGTATATATTCAATGTTACATAGTACATATCTTGTTCCTTTCTCTCTAACTCACTTTTCTAGCCATTGGTAAAAATTGTTCCATGTTCTAAAGTACACTGAGTCTTCTTTCTCTTTTATCTTTGTCAATCTGTCCATTTCTGCACAATCTAAAATTTTCTTAATGTGTTCTTCTTCCACGGTAAGTTTTCATTTTTCCAATATTGGGCAAATACAATTCTTGCTGCAGCTAATACATGTAAAATTAAATATATACAATCTTTCTTGTAGTTTCCTCCTATTATGCCTAACAGAAACAGTTCTGACTTGAAATCTATGTTTTTTAGTCATTTCTTCCAACCATATGTATATTTTTGACCCAAATCTTTAAGCTTTAGGGCAGGGGTGTCAAACTCAATTCCATTGAGGGCCACATCAACATTGCGGTTGCCCTCAGGGGGCCGGGTGGGTATGGCCAGGGTGGGTGTGGCCTACTGGGTGGGCATGGCCAGCTCTACATCATTGGCATCAAGGGTGCCTATGGGGGCCTGGGCAGGAGTGGGACAGCTCTGAGGGTCTCTGGCAGAAGGAGGGTCTCTGGGCCAGGGCCAAGGCAGTGGGGACCGTTCCCTCACTGTTTCCACGATGGCTTCAGGGGCCACATGAAACCACTTCACGGGCTGGATCTGGCCCCCGGGCCTTGTGTTTAACATGTCTGCTTTAGGGCATGTCCACCAGATATGATAATAAAAGTGCCTGGTTTTTGTTTACATTTTCAACACTTATTTGATGTATTTTTGAATGTTTTCACTAATCTCACTGGTGTTAGATGTCATCTGTAAAACATTTTGTATAAGTTTTCTTTGTAAGCCACCATTTTCGTTAATTTAGCATTTCTTTCCCATAATCTTTGCCAGTTTTCTAATTCTATATTATATCCAAAGCTCTTTACCCATGTTATCATTGTTTCTTTTACTTGTATCTCTTCTGTCTTTAAGTTTAACAAATATTTACAGAGTTTCTTAATTAGTTTTTCATCTGTTTTTAGCAGTATCTGGTCAAATTCTGTCTGTTCTTTATAAAATCTCGTTGTTTTGGCATCTTTTTCATATCTCGTTTGAATTTGCAAGTCTGGCCACCATGATAGTTCCATACTTTGTTGTTGTAAATCTTGTCTGTCTTTCAATTTCCCTTCATTGTCTAAAATGTTTTTATAGGTCACAACTTTCTCGTAATTGATTAAATTTTGGTAAACAAATGCTTCCATTGTTGAAAGCCATCCAGGTATTTTAGTATACATTTTTGCTTTTATTTTTTCCCATTCTAGAAGAAGTGCATTTCAAATAAAGTGGTTTTGAAAGTATCTGTGTATTTTATTCTTCCCATACCACAGAAAGGCATGCCATCCAAGTTGTAGGTCATGCCCCTCTAGGTATAATAATCTTTTAGCTCTAAGCATTATCCATTCTTTTAGCCATGTTAATATAGTCGCTTGGTAGTATATAGCATCCAACCTGGCAGTCCAAGTCCTCCATTTTCTTTTTCTTCTTGTAACATTTTCAGTCTAATTCTAGCTTTTTTTCCTTGCCAGATAAATTTCAGTATTGTTGTATTTAGTTCATCAAAAAAGGTTTTTCCCAGTCTTATAGGTATCGTTTGAAATAAAAAGAGTATTTTTGGTAAGATATTCATTTTCACTGTTGCTATTTTCCCCAGCATTGAAAGTTGTTTTTCCACTTTTCCAGATCCAATTTTATTTGTTTTAACAATCTTTCATAGTTGTCTTCTTTTATTGTTGTCCATCTTGCTGTTAAATAAATTCCTAAATATTTAACTTTTTTGACTATTTGAAGGTTTTTTTTGCTAGTTGATTTTTTGTTTTTCTGTTAAGTTTTTAGTTAGCACTTTAGTCTTTTCTCTTTTACTTTCAATCCTGCCACTTCTCCAAATTCTTCTATTTTCTCCATAAGCTTAACGCTTGTTTCAAGCGGTTCTTCTAATATGAAAACTAAGTCATCTGCAAATGCTTGTAGTAATAATAATAATGTTGGAAGGGACCTTGGAGGTCATCTAGTCCAACCCCCTGCTAAGGCAGGAAACCCTATACTATTTCAGACAAATGGCTGTCCAGTCTCTTCTTAAAATCTTCCAGTATTGGAGCATTCACCACTTCTGGAGGCAGGTTGTTCCACTGGTTAGTTGTTCTAACTGTCAGGAAGTTTCTCCTTATTTCTAGGTTGCTTCTCTCCTTGACTAGTTTCCATCCGTTGCTTCTTGTCCTGCTTTCAGGTGCTTTGGAGAATAGCTTGGCTCCCTCTTCTATCTAGACCGGGATGCCTTACGTACGGTCACTCACGCCCTTGTGACCTCTCGTCTGGACTACTGCAACGCTCTCTACATGGGGCTACCCTTGAAGACCACTTGGAGGCTCCAGCTGGTACAGAATGCAGCCGCGAGAGTTGTGTTGGGAGTTTCCCGACATTCCCATGTTACACCTCTGCTCCGCAAGCTGCATTGGCTTCCAGTTGTCTTCCGGGTGAGATTCAAGGTGTTGTTAATGACCTACAAAGCCCTACATGGCATGGGTCCGGAATACCTTGGGGAGCACCTGCGGCCGGCGTCAACTTCCCTCCGCCCAGTACGCTCCCACAGAGAGGGCCTCCTCAGGGTGCCACCGGTCAAAAAATGTCGACTGGTGGCCCCCGGGGGGAGGGCGTTCTCTGTGGGCGCGCCGGATTTATGGAACCATCTTCCGGTCGAGCTCCGGATGGCGCCTGACCTCTGCTCCTTCCGGCGCGATCTCAAAACCTACCTTTTCGAACAAGCTGGCCTGGCCTGATGGGATGGGGTTGGGTTTTACTAATCTGTTTTAACATACTTTTTAATGTGTTTTAACTTATTCGTGGGCATTTTTTTTAATCGTTTTTAATTTTTGTATCTTTTTTTTTAATATGTATTGCCCTGTTCACCGCCCTGATTCCTTCGGGAGAAGGGCGGTATACAAATAAAATTAATAATTATATATATATATATAAATCTCACCCATCATCCTCAGGCTGGTGACTTCAGCTTCGTTCTTCTGGGAGAAGTGTGTTGTAGTGGCTGTTTTTTCTTCTTTTTTAAACTGCCAGATGGGTGTGTTCTGTGGGTGGAGGTGTGTTCTGATTGGGTGGGAGTGTGTTTTGAATGGGGGCTGTGTTCTGATTGGGTGGGGATGTGTTTTGAGTGGATGGGCTGGTCTCAGCTGCCAGCCTTAGACCTGAACTGGTGAGTTGTGCTGCTTTTGTTCGGCTCTGTGTTTGTGGTGGTGCCGTGTTTTTATAGTGGGTGTCAGTTTGCTCATTGTGTGGTTTGGAGGGGTTTAAAGTGGCTAATGTTGCAGCTGTAGTTAGGTTTCTGTTTTGTGGTTGTGTGTCATTATCGTTGTGGGTTCGGATTTGCTTTTTGAATGGTTGTGTGGTGGTGATGTCATGTGATGTTATCATGAGTTTGGGTCTGGTATCATTCTTGGTGGTTGGGACTTGTCTGTCAATCAAGGCGGGTTTCCAAATGGCTGGTAGGCGAGAGGTATCATCTCGTTTGTTCATGCTGTGAGGGCGTTTTTCTACCTCGATGGCTTCTCTGATTATTCTGTTGTTAAAATGTTCAATTTTGGCGATAGTTCTGGTTTTCTTAAAATCAATTTCATGTCCCGTGGCTTTAAAGTGTTGGAACAGGGATGAAGTTTGTTCTCCCTTTCTGAGTGAGTTCCTGTGCTCTTCAATGCATGCACTTATTCTTCTGTTGGTCTGTCCGATGTATGTGGTGGGCCAGCTGGTGCATGGGATTTCGTATACTCCTTGGTTTTCTAACCCAATTATGTCTTTGGGGTTTCTTAGGATGGTGGATATTTTTCTGTCTGTGTAGAATGCTGTTTTGATGTTGTGTTTTTGGAGGATCTTGCTGATTCTGTCTGTGGTCCCTTTTAAGTATGGGACGAGGGCTTTGCCATTTTCTTGTTCTCTGTCTTGGGTTTTTGTGGGTGTCTCTCTTCGGATTAAGTTGGTAATCATGTTTCTTTGGAATCCGTTGGCTGTTAGTACATTAGTGAGAATGTGTAGTTCGGTTTTTAGGTGTTGTTCGTCAGCTAGGTGTTTTGTTCTGGAGATGAGTGTCTTGGCTACGGAGTTGATCTGTGCTGGGTGGTGGTGTGAGAGTGCGTTCAGATAGCGGTTTGTGTGTGTTTTTTTATGGTAAATAGTGTGTCCTAGGGAGCCGTTGGATTTCTTGTAGACTAAGACGTCAAGGAAGGGAAGTTGATTGTTAGCTTCTGTTTCCATGGTGAATTGTATTTTAGGGTGTAGGCTATTGAGGTGTGTGAGGAAGTCATCCAGTTTTTCTTTGTATTGGTTTGTACTAATCACAAGCAATTAATTTTTTTATTTGTGATAAAAGATAAAGTAATTTTTCAAGCAGGATTATGCTTTAAGAGCCTTTTCTTGTTAGAAATTAAATTATTTCCCCACCTATATAAGCTGGTGCCTTTGACTCATTTCACCTCCTTTTCCCCAAGGTCTGTATGAGAGAAAAATCACTTACTTGGTAAAAATCACTTTCATATATGGGGGAATTGTGAAACATCATATATTCCCCTTGCTGTAATAGGCATTCGAGTGACCCCATTCTCCATTGTCTATTCTCCATGCCGAAAAAGCTCCTTGTGCAGGTTGTTTCAGGCCCAACACCTCAAAACTGTTACAGCTGTAAGGGAAAAAAAATGCCAGTCAGAAATGTGGCTAATCTGGGATTCAGATGTGAACATGAGGAATCCTTGGTGCTCTTTGAGCTTGCTTGTTTCCTTGCAGACGTTTCATTATACTGTATATATAGGGGGCAACTTCTATCAAATAAGTTACTTGGTGCTCAGGTAACTGTCCATTGTCAACCAGCTGTTTCATTTGAAAAATACATGAAATAAAATAGGTTCTTTTTAGTCGTGTTTAGCACACTAAGTCCCTCAGCTTCATATCTGCTTTCCTTTCAGCAGGGTTGGCTCCACCTCTGTGAGATTCTCAGGATAGCTGGTTTCCACATTCTCCCATTAACAGTTGCTTAGAAATCTCTGAAGTGAGTAAGTGGCTTTGCAACTGCCACAGTAGCCCCATGTCATTTTACAGTATAGGAAAAGGAGACCTTGGATAATGGGATTTGTCTAGCAGTGGGCCCTAAGAAGCAGCCTAAACATACTGCTGGCTCATCTTAGATGTGCCTTTCTGCATCGGTAGGCAACTTTGGCTCTTTTATGACTCGTGGACGTCAACTCCCAGAATTCCTGAGCCAGCATGGCTCAGCTTGGAAACCTCTCCCTTTCCCCTCAGCATGGCTGGCTCAGGATTTCTGGGAGTTGAAGTCCACGAGTCATAAAAAAGAACCAAGATTGCTAGCCCTGCAATAGGCTTAGGAAAACCAATAAGGGAACTGGTTTTTTTTTTTTTTTGCAAAAAAAGGTTCCGGAATGCCGTTCTGAGCGTTCTATGAGAAAAAAAGCCCTGTGTAGGGGGATTATTTTGCCTCCTCCAAAAACTACTCCTGGATCCTTCCTCCATGACTTTTCTCTGCACCTATTGACCCAACTGATAGGTAACAGACACTAAGGAGAGGTAGAAGGTGATGTGGGAGGAAGCTCTCCTGATCTGTTTTGACACTGCTGCTTCCTTCTGTGTTCTCCTGCTTACCTGTCTCCTTGCTTGTAACTTCTCATTCAGCAGCAGTAAACCTATGTTCAGAAATATCCTAGCAGATCACAAATGGAATACACCTCCATGTTCTAAAATGGGCAGCTTGACCAATAGTTAAACCTGCCACTCAAAGCATCATCTCTACACTCACCCAGAAAAGCCACTGGTTCTTCTTTTTCCCCCCCCCCCACTACTGAGAATAAATAAAGTCAGAGGGTTCCTTAACTTGTTCGCATTACATTGCAAGGACATCACTGGTGGATTACAATTTAATGTGATTCTCTAGTTGTGCCTGTGGTTTGTACTGAGTTTTTTGTCAAATCATTCTTAATTTTATGATTGGGAATCCCTGCCTCTTTCTCCAAATAACTACAGTTCTCTAAAGATGGATGTTGTCTGTAGTGTGTCTTTTTAATTAGACATAATGTACTAAATTTTATGACCGAGCAAAAATTTGTATATATATTTGTATATTAAAAGGTAAGTCTTTTAATAGTCGAGATATTATATATACAGATGTATGTGCTGAAGTTATAAATAAAAAGATCTTTTGTAGTATTAACTTGATGCATGTGATTTTATTTATTTTTATTTTTATTTTAATTCCATTTATATCCCGCCCTTCTCTGAAGACTCAGGGCGGCTTACAAGCTTAGCAGTAGCCTTCATTCTATGTATATGCCTGCTTATTAGGGCTTTCACACACACACCAGCGGCATTATTACAAAGTCAGCTTAATTGCCCCCAACAATCTGGGTCCTCATTTTACCTACCTCGGAAGGATGGAAGGCTGAGTCAACCTTGAGCCTGGTGGGATGCGAACCTGCACTAATTGCAGGCAGCTGGTGTTACTTAAGGAGGCATTAGCCCACTGCTCCACCAAGGCATTTTAGCAACCTGAAAGTTTGAAAATAATTTTAATTTCAGTAGCCTCTGCCTGCTATTGTCTGAACATCTTCGCTTTGGGCCAAGAATCATCAGACTAAATGTTTAAATCTTTATTTTATTGTCCAGATGTGAGTTTAAATAATTGATGATGATTAATCAATAGTTAAGATTAGATGAAAAGAAATTAAACATCAATCAAGCATAGGTGTGCCTGTGTGAATATACAAAGTACCGTTTGTTCCTACCTGAATTACCAGAGTCAGCTCCCCACAAGGTGGGATTAGAAAGTTCAGCTTCCAGATAGGCAAAGTATTTTAAACAGCTTTTAGTCACTGCATGTTTCTGTTTTGAAATTCTTGTTCTCTTTTTCTAGTGGTGAGAACCTTCACTTACCTGTGCTCTCTCAACTGACATTAGCTGCTGACACTCAGAGGGCATGGTTCATTGCTCCCCTCCTTTGTCACACAGAAGCTGCTTTATGACATCACTTTATGACATCATTATGATTGGTACCCAGCTCAGTGGCAGGGAGCTGGTGAATTGGACACTCTTGACCTTCCAGCTTTTCAACTTTTGACTGATGGACTGCCTGACTGGACTCCCCCGGACTAATGGTTTTATCTTACTCCAGCACAGCCTTATTGGCGCTCAGGGGTGCCCCCCTCTCCTGGGTGTGACCCGCCTTCCTTTCCATCGTGCCTCTTGATGACGGGCCCAATTATTGGGACCCCGAGAGATGGCTGGGCAGGGACAGGAGCCTCTTTTCCAAATTTAACAAGAGGCCCCTGGTGTGTTTTTAGCAAAATATTTTGTGGGGTTAGGGAGGGGGGTGGGTTTACAGGTTCGGTTGGAAACTAGGGGGGTTCCACCTACCGTTTCTCAGACCAGGTCGGGGATCGATCGCGCCATGGTGGGGGTTGGGCTGGGGGCCTACGGGGCCTCGGAGCGGGGTGTGGGATTACCTATTCCCATGGCGGTAGGGAATGGCCGCAGGTGTATGAACAGAGGGCCGTATCAATATCTGGGAGTGCATCCCCGCTGTCTCCAAGCGGTGATGCGCTCCGACCCTCTGATTTCAGCCCGTGGTACCGGGAGCGAGGATGAGCAGCCACCTGAGCTCAGGCTCGTGTATTTCAATGCCAGGTCCGTAATGAATAAAGCACCTCTCATTCGGGAGCTGATTGAGGAGGAGCATGCGGACCTGGCTTGCATTACGGAGACCTGGTTGGGCCCAGAGGGCGGTGTCCCCCTGGTTGATCTTTGCCCATCAGGCTTCCGGGTGCTGCACCAGCCTCGGGCCCAGGGTAGGGGTGGTGGAGTGGCAGTAGTTGCGAGGGAGACCTTATGTCCGCGGGAGGCCACCATGGTCCAGATAGTCAGGTGTGAGTCCCTCCTCCTGAGATTTGGCCCTAGAGCTCAGTTGGGCTTGCTGCTGGTGTACGTTTCGCCTAGTCGCGTAGCAGCAGCCCTGCCTGAGCTTCTCGATATCCTCTCAGGGTTGGTGGTTGAGTTCCCCAAACTTATGGTTTTGGGTGACTTCAACCTACCATCCCTGGGGGGATCATCTGAGTTAGCTCAGGAGTTCATGGCTTCCATGACGGCCATGGACCTGATGCAGGTTATTCAGGGCCCAACTCATGGGGCGGGTCACACGCTCGATATGGTTTTTCTATCTGGACGGTGGTTAGATGATCTCGGGGGGGGGTTCCCCAACTATTATACCCCTGTCATGGACCGATCATCATCTCCTGCGGTTGGTCTTCTGTTTTGCCACTCCCTGCCGTGGGGTTGCACACCTCCATGTTCTAAAATGGGCAGCTTGACCAATAGTTAAACCTGCCACTCAAAGCATCATCTCTACACTCACCCAGAAAAGCCACTGGTTCTTCTTTCCCCCCCCCCCCCCACTACTGAGAATAAATAAAGTCAGAGGGTTCCTTAACTTGTTCGCATTACATTGCAAGGACATCACTGGTGGATTACAATTTAATGTGATTCTCTAGTTGTGCCTGTGGTTTGTACTGAGTTTTTTGTCAAATCATTCTTAATTTTATGATTGGGAATCCCTGCCTCTTTCTCCAAATAACTACAGTTCTCTAAAGATGGATGTTGTCTGTAGTGTGTCTTTTTAATTAGACATAATGTACTAAATTTTATGACCGAGCAAAAATTTGTATATATATTTGTATATTAAAAGGTAAGTCTTTTAATAGTCGAGATATTATATATACAGATGTATGTGCTGAAGTTATAAATAAAAAGATCTTTTGTAGTATTAACTTGATGCATGTGATTTTATTTATTTTTATTTTTATTTTAATTCCATTTATATCCCGCCCTTCTCTGAAGACTCAGGGCGGCTTACAAGCTTAGCAGTAGCCTTCATTCTATGTATATGCCTGCTTATTAGGGCTTTCACACACACACCAGCGGCATTATTACAAAGTCAGCTTAATTGCCCCCAACAATCTGGGTCCTCATTTTACCTACCTCGGAAGGATGGAAGGCTGAGTCAACCTTGAGCCTGGTGGGATGCGAACCTGCACTAATTGCAGGCAGCTGGTGTTACTTAAGGAGGCATTAGCCCACTGCTCCACCAAGGCATTTTAGCAACCTGAAAGTTTGAAAATAATTTTAATTTCAGTAGCCTCTGCCTGCTATTGTCTGAACATCTTCGCTTTGGGCCAAGAATCATCAGACTAAATGTTTAAATCTTTATTTTATTGTCCAGATGTGAGTTTAAATAATTGATGATGATTAATCAATAGTTAAGATTAGATGAAAAGAAATTAAACATCAATCAAGCATAGGTGTGCCTGTGTGAATATACAAAGTACCGTTTGTTCCTACCTGAATTACCAGAGTCAGCTCCCCACAAGGTGGGATTAGAAAGTTCAGCTTCCAGATAGGCAAAGTATTTTAAACAGCTTTTAGTCACTGCATGTTTCTGTTTTGAAATTCTTGTTCTCTTTTTCTAGTGGTGAGAACCTTCACTTACCTGTGCTCTCTCAACTGACATTAGCTGCTGACACTCAGAGGGCATGGTTCATTGCTCCCCTCCTTTGTCACACAGAAGCTGCTTTATGACATCACTTTATGACATCATTATGATTGGTACCCAGCTCAGTGGCAGGGAGCTGGTGAATTGGACACTCTTGACCTTCCAGCTTTTCAACTTTTGACTGATGGACTGCCTGACTGGACTCCCCCGGACTAATGGTTTTATCTTACTCCAGCACAGCCTTATTGGCGCTCAGGGGTGCCCCCCTCTCCTGGGTGTGACCCGCCTTCCTTTCCATCGTGCCTCTTGATGACGGGCCCAATTATTGGGACCCCGAGAGATGGCTGGGCAGGGACAGGAGCCTCTTTTCCAAATTTAACAAGAGGCCCCTGGTGTGTTTTTAGCAAAATATTTTGTGGGGTTAGGGAGGGGGGTGGGTTTACAGGTTCGGTTGGAAACTAGGGGGGTTCCACCTACCGTTTCTCAGACCAGGTCGGGGATCGATCGCGCCATGGTGGGGGTTGGGCTGGGGGCCTACGGGGCCTCGGAGCGGGGTGTGGGATTACCTATTCCCATGGCGGTAGGGAATGGCCGCAGGTGTATGAACAGAGGGCCGTATCAATATCTGGGAGTGCATCCCCGCTGTCTCCAAGCGGTGATGCGCTCCGACCCTCTGATTTCAGCCCGTGGTACCGGGAGCGAGGATGAGCAGCCACCTGAGCTCAGGCTCGTGTATTTCAATGCCAGGTCCGTAATGAATAAAGCACCTCTCATTCGGGAGCTGATTGAGGAGGAGCATGCGGACCTGGCTTGCATTACGGAGACCTGGTTGGGCCCAGAGGGCGGTGTCCCCCTGGTTGATCTTTGCCCATCAGGCTTCCGGGTGCTGCACCAGCCTCGGGCCCAGGGTAGGGGTGGTGGAGTGGCAGTAGTTGCGAGGGAGACCTTATGTCCGCGGGAGGCCACCATGGTCCAGATAGTCAGGTGTGAGTCCCTCCTCCTGAGATTTGGCCCTAGAGCTCAGTTGGGCTTGCTGCTGGTGTACGTTTCGCCTAGTCGCGTAGCAGCAGCCCTGCCTGAGCTTCTCGATATCCTCTCAGGGTTGGTGGTTGAGTTCCCCAAACTTATGGTTTTGGGTGACTTCAACCTACCATCCCTGGGGGGATCATCTGAGTTAGCTCAGGAGTTCATGGCTTCCATGACGGCCATGGACCTGATGCAGGTTATTCAGGGCCCAACTCATGGGGCGGGTCACACGCTCGATATGGTTTTTCTATCTGGACGGTGGTTAGATGATCTCGGGGGGGGGTTCCCCAACTATTATACCCCTGTCATGGACCGATCATCATCTCCTGCGGTTGGTCTTCTGTTTTGCCACTCCCTGCCGTGGGGTTGCTGAGCCAATAAGATGGTTCCGTCCTAGGCGCCTGATGGACCCTGAGCGGTTCCAGACGGCGCTTGGGCCCCCACCTGTCTCCTTTGCTCACAGCTCGGTCGATGCCCTAGTGGAAGCCTGGGAAAGGGCAGCCACAGAGGCACTCGACCAAGTTGTACCCATGCGGCCCTTGACCCGGCGCAGATCCCAATGGGCTCCATGGTTCTCCATGGAGCTCCGGAAGATGAAGCGTCGGAGACGGGGCCTAGAGAGCTGTTGGAGATCCAGCCAATCTGAATCTGACCGGTTACGACTAAGGTCGTTTACGAGAACGTATCTCGCGGCGATGAGGGCGGCAAGGTCTAACCACTTTGCCACCCTCATCGCGTCCGCAGATAATCGCCCGGGTTCCCTGTTTAGAGTAACTCGCTCTCTCCTTAATCAGGAGGTGAGGGAGGAACCCTTGCAGGGTTGAGCCGAGGAGTTTAGTCGATTTCTGTCGGACAAAATCGCTCGGATCCGGACCGGTCTGGACTCCGACTGGGCAGAGTCTGACGATGAGGATACGGGCAGCCTTGTCGATGTAATCTGGGAAGTGTTCGACCCTGTGACTCCTGAAGAAGTGGACAAGATCATGGGGAAGCTGAGCTCCACCACGTGTTTGTTGGACCCGTGTCCCTCCTGGCTGACTTATGCGGCCCGGGATGGGACACGAGGCTGGCTCCAGGCAGTGATTACTGCCTCTTTGAGTGAGGGTAGCTTTCCCGCCGCCTTGAAGGAGGCGGTGGTGAGACCCCTCCTCAAGAAGCCTGCCTTGGACCCAGCAATATTGAACAACTTTCGTCCGGTCTCCAACCTTCGCTTTCTGGCGAAGGTTGTTGAGAGCGTGGTGGCGCAACAGCTCCCTTTGTTCTTGGATGAAGCTGATTATCTAGACCCGTACCAATCGGGTTTCAGGCCCGGGTACAGCACAGAGATGGCATTGGTCGTGCTGGTGAATGATCTCTGGCGGGCTCGGGACAGGGGCTAATCCTCTGTCCTAGTCCTTTTAGACCTCTCAGCGGCTTTTGATACCATCGACCATGGTATCCTGCTGCGACGTCTCAGGGGGTTAGGAGTGGGAGGCACAGTTCTCCAGTGGTTCTCCTCCTACCTTCTGGGACGCTCGCAGTCGGTGTTGGCAGGGGGGCAGAGATCGACCTTGAGACCTCTCATTTGTGGAGTTCCTCGGGGATCGGTTCTCTCGCCTCTCCTGTTCAACATGTATATGAAGCCGCTGGGTGAGATCATTCGTGGTTTTGGAGTTGGGTATCATCAATATGCTGATGATACCCAGCTTTTTATTTCGACCCCATACCACCCCAGTGATGCCCTCGATGTGATGTCCCGCTGTCTGGAGGCGGTCTGGGTCTGGATGGGGAGGAACAGGCTTCGACTCAACCCTGACAAGACTGAGTGGCTGTTCGTGCCGGCATCCCGGGAAATTCCGATTATTCCATCTTTGGCCATGGGGGATGAGCTATTACCCCCCATAGATAGGGCGCGCAACTTGGGGGTCTTTCTAGATTCACAGCACTCTTTAGAAGAGCATATCGGAGCTGTGATTAGGGGGGCCTTTGCCCAGGTTCGCCTGGTGCGCCAGTTGCGACCCTATCTAGACCGGGATGCCTTGCGTACAGTCACTCATGCACTCGTGACTTCTCGTCTAGACTACTGTAATGCTCTCTACATGGGGCTGCCCTTGAAGTCCACTCGGAGGCTCCAACTGGTGCAAAATGCAGCCGCGCGAGTTGTGCTGGCGGTTTCCCGATACTCCCATGCTACACCTTTGCTCCACGAACTGCATTGGTTGCCCTCCGGGTGAGATTCAAGGTGTTACTAATGACTTACAAAGCCCTACATGGCATGGGTCCGGATTACCTACGGCAACACCTGCGGCCGGTGTCAACTTCCCTCCGTCCAGTGTGCTCCCACAGAGAGGGCCTCCTCAGGGTGGCTCCGATCAAAGAATGCCGATTGGTGGCCCCCAGGGGGAGGGCATTCTCTGTGGGCGCGCCAGACCTATGGAACCGCCTGCC
This sequence comes from Vipera ursinii, assembly GCF_947247035.1. Lineage (NCBI taxonomy): Eukaryota > Metazoa > Chordata > Lepidosauria > Squamata > Viperidae > Vipera > Vipera ursinii. Next base: position 37,994,821 of record NC_139517.1, read on the forward strand.
GGTTGAGCTCCGGACGGCCCCCGACCTTTGCTCCTTCCGGCGCGACTTAAAAACATATCTATTCGAGCAGTCTGACCTGGTCTGATGGGTTAGGGTTGGGGTTCTAATATGTTTTAATACTGTTTTAAACTGGGCTAAATATTTAATCATTTTTTAACTTTTGTATTCCGCTTTTTTTATATTTATTGTTCTGTACACCGCCCTGAGTCCTTCGGGAGAAGGGCGGTATAAAAATATAATAAATAAATAAATAAAATAAATCACTAATGTCTTTATTATCATTTTAGTTAGGCATTTTCTCCTGTTTGAAAGTAAGGAATAGAGACATTATGGACAAATAGAGAATTTAACTTAATTTATTGCAGTTTTTCTGTCCCAAGAAATATAATGACAAAATTCAAAATTCAGCAATAATATAATGATGTGATATGTGATAGAAATTTTAGATCCCAATGTATAGATTTCATTCTTAGAAATCACTCAGGTGTGGGACTTTAGGGACTATGAGCTTGAGCATACTGTATAATAAGACTGGTGTCTTCTGAACTGCCTTAGCAGGGAGACAATATAGACTGTAGCCCTGAAGATGCAACATACCTTTGATAGATGATATGAAAATGGAATTTTAACTGGTACCAGTTTCTTTTGACGGAATAAGCAATACCAACCTTCCCAAATTATCTTCTATTGTACTCCAAATAGTAAATAAATAAATAAATAAATAAATAAATAAATAAATAAATAAATAAATAAATTTTATTTATATACCGCCCTTCTCCCGAAGGACTCAGGGCGGTGAACAGGGCAAATATATAAAAATACAAAAATACAAAAGTTAAAAAACAATTAAATACAATGCCCAACTAAAACAGTAAATACATATATTAAAAAGACAACAATAAAATCCCAAACCCATCCCCCCATCAGGCCAGGCCGGCTTGTTCGAATAAGTGCGTCTTCAGATCACATCGGAAGGAGCGAAGGTCGGGTGCCATCCGGAGTTCGACCGGCAAACGATTCCATAAATCCGGGGCGCCCACAGAGAAGGACCTCCCCCTGGGGGCCACCGGACCACATTCTCTGACCGGTGGCACCCTGAGGAGGCCCTCTCTGTGGGAACGCACAGGGCGGAGGGAAGTTTATGTTTATGTTTATGTTTTATTTAATTTATATACCGCCCTTCTCCCTGGGGACTCAGGGCGGTTCACAGGGCATATAAATAAAAATACAATACTATACAAAAGTTAAAACAAAGATTGAATCAGTGCCCAATTAAAAAACAATAATGCAATCTAAAATGACAATTTAAAACCCAGCTCCCCCATCAGGCCAGTTGATGCCGGCAGCAGGTGATCCCTGAGGTACTCCGGACCCATGCCATGTAGGGCCTTGAACACCATTACCAGTACCTTGAATCTCACTCAGAAGACAACTGGGAGCCAATGCAGCTCACGGAGCAGAGGTGTAACATGGGAGTATCAGGAGACTCCAAACACAACTCTCGCGGCTGCATTCTGTACCAGTTGGAGCCTCCGAGTGGTCTTCAAGGGCAGCCCCATGTAGAGAGCATTGCAGTAGTCTAAACGAGAGGTCACGAGTGCATGAGTGACCGTACGCAGGGCATCCCGGTCTAGATAGGGCCGCAACTGGCGCACCAGGCGAACCTGGGCGAAGGCCCCCCTAGTCACGGCCACTATGTAATCTTCCAAAGTAAGCCGTGAATCTAGGAGGACTCCCAAGTTGTGAGCCCTATCTACGGGGGGTAATAGCTCACCCCCCATAGAAAGAGATGGGATATTCTGAATATCCCGGTATGCCGGTATGCACAGCCACTCAGTCTTGTCGGGGTTGAGTTGAAGTCTGTTCCTCCCCATCCAGACCTGAACCGCTTCCAGGCAACGGGACATCACGTCGAGGGCATCACTGGGGTGATTTGGGGTTGAAATAAAAAGTTGGGTATCATCAGCGTACTGATGATACCCAACTCCAAAACCACGAATGATCTCACCCAGCGGTTTCATGTAGATGTTGAACAGGAGAGGTGAGAGGACCGACCCCTGAGGAACTTCACAAGCGAGAGGCCTTGAGGTCGACCTCTGCCCCCCTGCCAACACCGACTGCAAACGTCCCAGGAGATAGGAGGAGAACCACTGAAAAACTATGCCTCCCACTCCCAATCCCCTGAGACGCCGCAGCAGGATACCATGGTCGATGGTATCGAACGCCGCTGAGAGGTCTAATAGGACTAGGACAGAGGAATGTCCCCTGTCCCGGGCCCTCCAGAGATCATTCACCAGAGCGACCAATGCCGTCTCCGTGCTGTACCTGGGCCTGAAACCCGATTGGTACGGGTCTAGTACACATGAAAACACTGTTTTTGCTGGTAATTATTGCTGCAGGCTGTAGGGAAAAAAAAACAAATAGTAATACATTTAGCTGGTGCAATTAATGCAATATAAGATTGGTCAGTATCCTCCTATTTTCACTTCTATTTTGAATCAGTTAAAGATCTTCAAAGGTTGCTGTGACCAGTAATTCTGTTGTCTAAAGCACAGCAATGATTGAAGCTAAGTCTACTTTGTTTTGTGGAGTATAACTGGTGTACAATGAAACCTATTTATTTACAATTGAGTTTGTCTTCCCCTAGCCCATAATTTTTATTTTTTTTATTTTTTATTACATTTATATCCCGCCCTTCTCCGAAGACTCAGGGCGGCTTACAAGCTTAGCAGTAGCCTTCATTCTATGTATATGCCTGCTTGTTAGGGCTTTCACACACACCCCCAAGAGGCATTATTACAAAGTCAGCTTATTGCCCCCAACAATCTGAGTCCTCATTTTACCTACCTCGGAAGGATGGAAGGCTGAATCAACCTTGAGCCTGGTGGGATGCGAACCTGCACTAATTGCAGGCAGCTGGTGTTACTTAAAGAGGCATTAGCCCACTGCTCCACCAAGGCTCATAACCCACCATCTTTGTTGTAGATCTAAATTCTGATGTTATGTGAGGGTGAAAATTATTTTTCCCATCCATTCTTGTTATGAGCTTTGTAATTTTATAAATTATCTGCACGTATCTCTCATATTGTCTCTTGCCAATCTCTTATCCATTCCCCAGCCTTCCAGCTCTAAGTACTTTAGTCTTTTTTGGGCAGAAGTTTTCTTTCTTTTCCTAAATTTATTGCACTTTTTATGGTTTTCCTCATTGTACTCAATCTTTTCTGAAGACTTTTAGAAACAACAGTTTTCTTAATATTGTCAAACCATTAGGTATGTTTTGTTGCTTCCATCTATTAGCTGCGGTGGTGTGTTAGTTAGAATGCAGCATTGCAGACTAATTCTGCTTTTTTCCAAGGCCTTGATCCTCACCAGCTCAAGGTTGACTCAGCCTACTATCCTTCTGAGGTTGGTAAAATGAGTATCCAGATTGTTGGGGGCAATATACTGACTCTGTAAAACCACTTAGATTGGGGTATAAGGCATATGAAGCGGCATATAAGTCTAAATGCTATTGCTATTGCTATTGTTCATTTTGTTTCATCTTAGCCACATTGGTGTGCTGCCTGAATATTCTAAAGGGACTGTTAGGCATATGGTGTTAGCCTACAATGTTGGGTTGAAAATATATTAACCATGATGTTATGTCTTTAAGATGTTAATTGGCCAATGGGTGTGTAAGTGTTCTCATGGCCATAAGAGGGACCTAGTAACGTAGCTTCTTTCTCTCTCTGAATTCACTGCTCTCTACTATTACTGTTTTTGCTCTGTTACCTGAACTGTGTATTGACCTCTGGACCGGTAAGAAGACTTCGTATTTTGGATTACTCCTTGGACTGTTGCTATTGTGTATGACCTGGACTGTTTATTTTTGACTGTGCATTTTTGTTTTTACACCACCTCAAAAGTAAACTACTTTTTTGCTTTTACAACTCAGTGTACTCTTGTGTGACTCTTGCTGCTCTCAGTACCCTTCCTTGTCTGTGCAATTCTTTGGTAGCACAAGGAGACCCTGCACAACAAATTCCTTAACAGGGACTATTTAAATGGCAGGTTTAACTCATTTAACTAAATGAATTCAGCAGCCAGGCAGCAGTATCTTTTTTTTTGTATTTGAGCAAGCAATTATTTGGGCTCAATTTCTCTACCCACAAATTTCTGAGAGAAAACAACAACAACAACAACCCCACCATCCTTTTATTATTAATAATTGTTTCATAGACCTGGTTCATTTTAATGGTACTTTCACAGCAGCCTATGGAATATGAGTAGATCAGAATGTTAATATGTTTGATGTATGTGCATACTATAAATTGCATGATTTATACGCTGATGTTTTGACACATGTTATCATTTGCCTCCCTTCCAGCCAGTTAATATGGAGAGCTCCACAAACACTTTGAGAAACATGACACTGGTGAGTTGAAGGGGAGACTTAGTCTCTCAGAACATGTAGAAGTGCAGTATTTAATGCATAAAAGATCCAAATGTCTGCTCATGAGACTTCTTTGGCTGGCAGTCATTATGGTGGACATCACAGTTGTCCAAGCCTTTGGGGACAAACTAGCCCAGAATTTCAAGGAAATCTGGATCCACTTTTGCCAGCACTTGATGGTTAGCCAGGAGCCTGAGATTTCATTGAAAGCACTATGTCACTTTGAAGAAGGCAGATCCAAAGTTCCCCATCTTGATCAGAGAGTGCTCCAATGTCCATCCTATTCTTTCGGCCTTAGGCCTAGGAGTGTGTCACTGAATAACTGAAATGTGGAGCAAACTGTCAAAGCCTTGAAGAATGCTGTTAATAGCAAAATAAGAAGATAATCAAATATCCTTGTTTGATTCTAAGTCTGTAATTTTGCATTTTCAGTTCATTAACTCCATCAATGTACAATTGTTCTTTACTTCAAATGCACTGTCATAATCTGCTTGCTGTTACGTTTTCTGCTTGACTATTGATATGTAGTGGTTGAGAGTGTTGAAGGAAAAGTCTTCATCATGGTTCAGTCCAAGCCGGGTGTAATGTATTGGGATTTTACTTGAACTGCTTCACGTGTCTGTTTGAATGCTCCTTAAGGTTGTTCAACTGGTGTGTCTGTGTAACGGTTACTGACTAAGCCAGACTTCCTGTCTCCAAGAAGATCATTGGTTGATTTGGGGTGGGAATGGGTTCCTTTAAATCTATTGGCCGTTGTCTAGTGGGCAACCATATAAGTAGCTGCGCAGAAGCCTCTGTTTCAGTTCTGTGCCTGTTTGCCTCAATAAAGCAATGTTCCTGTTTGCAACCTCTCATCTCGCTTGCTGCCTCCAAAGAACTCACTACAAAACACTGGCGATGAAGGTGGGATCCTGCTTCTTCGGAAGAGCTGAAAGTCATTAGGGAGTGAGGCCAACACAGCGCCTGGCAGGGACTGCGTCAGCCCCCTCAGTCAGCCTAGCAAGCCATGCTAGTGACCACACCACCCTGTGGACCAGTCCCGGGGCCTACAAGAGAAGCAGGACAAGGCAATGTGAGGCACGAGCCATGAAGACTTTCCCACCATGGCGAAAGTTGGAAAGCTCGAGGGATTCGACGTCACTCACCCAGAGAGATGGTTGTCCTACATTTCAAGAGTAGAGAACTACCTCCATGCCAACCAAGTCACCAAAGATGGCCTGAAGGCCACAACACTTCTCTGTGTCTGCGGGTCTGCAATGTTCAACATTGCGGAGAACTTAGTTGCACCGGCGCAGCTGGAGTCCGTTACTTATGTGGACCAGAAGAAACAGCTTGGTGACCATTTCCAACTGAAGCTGTCAGTGATAGCATGGAGGCATGCCTTCAAACAAAGAGTTCAACAACCCAGTGAGACGGCCACAGAATTCATCGCGGCGTTAAGACAAGCTTCGTGCCTGTGCCAATTTTCAGACTTGGAAGAAAGGTTTTACAACTGACTCATTTGTGGACTCAGGAGCAGAGAATTACAACAAAAACTTTTTGCAAAAGAGACTGTCTTGCTCCAAGAAGCCTTAAAAGAGGTCATGGCAGATGAAGCCACCGGCGGGGCTGTGAAGGCGTTGTGGCCCACCAAAAGCACTCAGCATGAGAAAGCCATCCACCATGAGGATACCGAGCATTCTGAAGACGTCAACTCCGACCACAACATTGACAAGATCCAGTGGCACCATGACAAGGAACTGAAGCCCCCTTACAAGGCAGTTCCCTTCCTTCGGTGTTTGGGTTGTGGCAGCTGCCACCAACAAGTGGACTGCCAGTTCCGGACAGCCACATGTTGGGCCTGCGGGAAAACCGGCCACATCGCAGCAGTCTGTAGAGGTTGCCAGAAGGACCGCCAATTGGACAATCTGATCAGGAGAGGTACCGGGGCCCCGGGGTAGCATAGAGTAGGGTTATGCTCCAGTTGTTGGAGTGTTTGCTGCACTGGAGCTCGCTGCCCCCTTAAGCCAAAACTTTGGCTTCAAGTCGAGCTGCAAAGTGTCCCTTGCAGGATGGAACTGGACACTGGTTCAGCTGTTTCCATTATTTCCCTGGAGACTTTCCGGTTTGTGTGCAACCGCAGCAAGAGATAAGCCAAGCTTAGGCCATCCGACATCATCCTTATTGACTTCCAGAATTCCCGAGTAGCTGTCAAAGGTGAGGCCACACTGGCCATCAAATTCAAGGGGGTTTTGGGGTCCCTAGATGTGAGCCAGAGAACGAGCTTAATAGGGCTTGATTGGTTTGATGCACTGGGCATTCAAGTAATTGGGACCCACTGGACACAACTGGCAAACTTGGCATCAGTTTGTGAGGAATTCACAGATGTTTTTGACATGAGCCTGGGAGAGTACAAGGGCCCTCCAATAGCCTTTAAGCTTGATCCTGCCATAATGCCTATTAGGATCAAGCCCCATAGAGTGCCTTTTGCACTAAAACACAAAACTGATGCAGAGCTGGACAAGCTAGTCAATCAGGGGGTACTACAGCCCATAGATGGGGGAGAGTGGGAAACTCCCATTGTCACGCCACTTAAGTCCAATGGGGAGGTCAGGATTTGCGCTGATTACAAGTGCACCATTAATTGGGCACTACAGCAGCACACGTACCCGGTGCCAGTCGTTAGCCATATTTTGGCATCACTGCAAGGGGGGGTACCGTGTTTGCTAAATTAGATTTGGCACAGGCCTATCAGCAGTTACCTGTGGACGAGGACACAGCAGCTGCACAAACACCTCCAATTCGGGGTTAGTGTAGCCCCAGGAATCTTCCAGGGAGTTATGGAGCATATGCTCAAGGGCATTCCGGAGGTCTGCCCCTATTTTGACGATGTGCTCATCACTGGTGAGTCCACTGAGGTGCTTGCAAGGAGCCATCCTTGAACGGTTCTGCACAGCAGGGCTCAAATTAAAAAGGAACAAGTGTAACATTGGGGTTCCTTCCACTGAGTTCCTGGGATTCCGTATTGATGCTGAAGGCATCCATCCTGCAGAGTCCAAGCTGAAGGCGATTCAAGCCCCAGGTCAAAAGGAGAGCTTCAGGCATTCCTGGGTCTCCTTAATTTTTACTACGTATGCATTCCTTCCTAACAAGGCCACAGTGGCAGAGCCATTACACTGGCTCTTAGACAAAAACACTCCATGGAAGTGGACCAAGGTTCATGAAAATAGTTTTAAGGCAGTAAAATCACTACTGTCGTCCAATTCAGTGCTTACCCACTTTAATAAAACATTGCCTGTGTGCATTGCATGTGAGGCATCCCCTTATGGGGTGGGGGCTGTTCTAAGACATTTGTCTAGTGATGGGACTCAAGTCCCTATTGCCTATTATTCAAGGACATTGTCCTCAGCTGAGCGCAATTATGTTCAGATTGACAAAGAGGCCTTGGTCATTGTGGCCAGGGTGAAGAAATTTCATGATTACTTGTATGGCAGTAAATTCACGGTCTTCACTGACCACAAGCCACTGTTGGGGTTATTTACTACAGATAGGAAGACGCCTCAAATACTGTCCCATAGAATGCTAAGATGGTCCATTTTTATGTCAGCCTACGGCTACAGGCTGGTTCACAAACCCGGCAAAGACATGGGCCATGCTGATGGCCTTAGCAGGTTGCCATTGCCACAGGTAGAACCAGCTCCAGCTCCAGCAGCTCGCATCTTGTCAATTCAGGATTTGCCTGAGTTTCCTCTCCATGCTGGGGATGTGGCTGCAGAAACTGCTGAAGACAAAGTTTTAAGTAGACTTTTGTCATGGATTCACACCGGGTGGCTTGAAAATAGCCCTGGACCAGAGTTCCAGAGCTATTTCACACATAGACACAAGCTGTTAGCTCACAAAGGCTGCATTTTATGGGGGAGCAGGGTTAGCTCACAAAGGCTGCATTTTATGGGGGAGCAGGGGAGCAAGGCATCATGTGCTTCAGTCTCTGCATGAGGGCCATCTGGGCATAGTCCAGATGAAGGCATTGGCACGGAGCTACCTATGGTGGCCAGGGCTAGATAAGACTATCGAAGCCCAAGTACACGGGTGTTACATGTGTCAACAGTCCAGACCAGAAATGCCACTGGCCCCTGTCCACTGATGGGAGAAGACTCATACACCGTGGTCAAGGATTCACATTGACTTCACTGGACCCTTCAGGGACAGCTGTTTTTAATAGTGGTCGACAGCCACTCTAAATGGTTAGAAGTAATTCCTATATCTACTATGACTACTGCTAGGACCATCCAGGTGCTTAGAAAGTTTTTTGCCACACATGGGCTGCCGGATGTCATAGTCTTGGACAACGGAGCCCAGTTCACAGCGGCAGAATTTCAGGCCTTCTTGAGGACTAACCTCATAAGGCATGCAACATCGGCTCCCTTTCACCCCTCGACTAATGGGCAGGCCGAACGCATGGTGTGCATGACAAAGGAGCCTCTCAAGCGCATTGTGACCAGAGATTGGCACCATAGGCTGGCTGATTTTTTGCTTTGCCAGCACACTACGGCTTGCCTAGCAATGGGCAAGAGCCCAGCAGAGCTTCGCTGGGGGAGAAGGCTAATCATGAAACTGGACAGGTTGCATCCTGACCAGGTTGGAGCAGACAATGCACGCCCAAAGGCTCCAAGGGGGTTGCAAGTGGGTGATGGGGTGTGGGCCCGGAACTATGGGCATGGGAACTTGTGGGTGCTGGCTAAAATTGTCAAAATCTTGAGCCCTCTTTCTTATGAGATGGCTATAGATGGGGGGTGAGTTGTTCGGTGCCATATTGATCAGCTGAGGAAGTGCTTTGCAGAACAGCCACTAAATGAGGACCTCATGGCAGGTTCGCAATTAGAGCTGGAAACCGGCAGCCAGACTGGGCAGTTCACACGCTCTGAGGATTCAATCAGTCAGTACAACAGGGAGGTGGTCATAGATGGACAAAGTCAGGGAGTGCAACATGGGTCTCCAGATGGGGAAAGTCAACCCAAACACAGCAGCAGCTTGGCTAACACAGCTACCTCATTGGACTTTGGTTTGGGCCAACCAGGAATGGCCAGCCAAAGGGACTCGAGTCAATCTGACTCATGTGAATTTAAGAACCCAGGTCTACCCAGCCCGGCAGGCAAGCTGGTAGACTGGAAGTTGCCTGGATCCCCCAGGCATTCTGAAAGGTCACATAGACCACCACAAAATTTACAAGATTATATTCTTAAATAATGTATGTACATTCTAGGGGGAGGGGTGTAATGTATTGGGATTTTACTTGAACTGTTTCAGGTGTCTGTTTGAATGCTCCTTAAGGTTGCTCAACTGGTGTGTCTGTGTAACGGTCACTGACTAAGCCAGACTTGCTGTCTCCAAGAAGATCATTGGTTGATTTGGGGCGGGAATGGGCTCCTTTAAACCTATTTGCCACCGTCTAGTGGGCAACTGTATAAATAGCTGCACAGAAGCCTCTGTTTCAGTTCTGTTCCTGTTTGCCTCAATAAAGCAATGTTCCTGTCTGCAACCTCTCATCTCGCTTACTGCCTCCAAAGAACTCACTACACAACACCAGGGATAAACAACATGGCGATTGCTTTAGGAAGAAGGTTACAGTTTGTTGCAGAGGAGAGCCAGACAGAAAGATGGTTCTAGCAGACAAAGGACTGAGCACATGTAGGGAGTGGATTTTTATACCCTCTGGAGCCTTTTGTTTGGAGTTGCTTCCTGTTTCAGGCTTTGTATTTGCTGTGTCACGTATTCTGACCTGAGTCTGGGTGTGCCTTTCTGGTATCCTTTTTTAAAAAACAAGTTTTATTAGTTTTTCAATTTACAACCTATGTATTTAGAAAGCATCATGATTAGGCTTCCGGTGGCGTCGCGGCGCCGAAGACAGCCTTCCCGGGCTGCCCGCGGCTCAGCTGTTTGTTTTTTCGCCCGTAACAGCGCCGAACAGCTGTTCGGGCGAAATTGAAGCCCCCTCCTCGGGAGAAGAGGAGGGGGTGAGGCCCCAGGTAGGGGTTGAGTTCTCCGAGGCCGCCTGAGCTTGGAGCTTGGGCGGCTGAAGGATTGAACTCCCCCGAAGCCTGGGTTGCTCCCAGCTGGCCGGCGTGTCTGCTCTGAACTTTTTGGAGCAGAGCCAGGCGTCTGCGAACCATCCCTGCCTGAAGAAAGGACTATGATTTAAAGGAGCAGGCAGAGCGATACAAGAGATAAAGGTGAAGAGGCTTATTTTATTATACTCTCTAACTACTTGAACTTTTTAAACTCTAAGTGAAAGTGCGTCATATTTGAGGATTAAAAGATGGCGGCGAAACCTCCCCCTAAAACTCTTCGGAGTGGTGGATCCTCGCCAGTGCAACAATCATCTTTACAGGCGTTGCACCCTTCTGAAGCGCTGACAGCGAAGGAGTTTCGAGATGCTGTGGATAAACTTTTGGACTCAATTAATCAATCAATGGCTGATAAATTTGCGCAGATGGAGGAGAAATTGGAGAAACTGGAGGAGAGAATGGAAGAGAGGATGGAACAGAAGCTCAGCGTGATGAAGGTAGACATTTTGTCTTCAGTGCATAAAGTGGCGGAATGTGTGGAAGAATTAGATGAAAAGATGGATGATTTGGCACAAAGGAATGCTATATTAGAAGTTAAAGTAAGAGAGAATGAAAATGTAAGAGACAAACTGGAGAAGGACTTAAGCTTAGCCCAATTTTACCAGATGCAGTTTGCTGTCAGAATTAGAGGCTTAAAAGAGGATACTAAAGAAGATTTGAAGCAGCTGATCTCTGAGGCTTTTGAAGAAGTATTAAACCTGCCAGCATCTGAAATAAGAGCAGCTATGGATAAAGTGTTTCGGGTGAATTCATGGATTGCCAGACAGAGGAAGTTGCCTAGAGATGTGGTGGTTTATTTTGCAAAAAGAGAGATCAGAGATCAAATTATACAAGCTGCCTATGATGTTAAAGTGGTGATTGCTGAACAAGAAGTTTTGGTTTTAAAAGAAATTCCTCCAAGGATTTTAAGGGGAAGGAAGGATTATACATTCCTCGTGCATGAGCTCAAGCAAAGAGATATAAGGTTCAGATGGGAGATTCCTCAGGGGCTGATGGTGATGCATGAAGGTAAAAGGTACCGGTTGATTACTGTGAAGCAAGCGCGTGATTTCTACAATAATGTCCTAAAAGCAACCCCATTAACGCTCCTGGAAGCTGGAAAAGGATCTGGAGAAGAAGAGCAACAAGAGGAGGAAACAGAGGAAAGTGGCGTGGGAGGAGATCAAGTTACAACTTCTTTGGATGATCCTAGAGAGCAAAGAGTGACGCGTGCTGCTTTAAAACGAGCAAAGAAAATAATAGAACAAGATCAGCAAAAGTCTTCAGTTTCTTCGCAACGTACATACAGTCAAGCTGTGGGAGGGGCACGGCCTAAAGAAGTTAGTCCTATCAAGGCTGTGGTCCAAGGGCTTCTGGATGATATGCATGGCAACTAAATTTTTAACTTGGAATGTTAATGGACTAAATTCACCGCAGAAGAGGAAGAAAGTTTTTCAATATTTAAAGCAATTTAAGATAGATGTTATATGTTTGCAAGAAACGCATATTAGAGTTTTGGATCAAAAGTATTTACTGAACTCGAGACTGGGTACGCATTTTGTTGCCTCTGCAGAGAATAAGAAAAATGGAGTAGTTGTTTATGTTAAAAGTGCCTTAACAGCAGATTTAATTGAAGCAGATAAGCATGGAAGATATGTTATGATTGAGCTGCTGTTAGAAGGTAAAAAGATGCTTCTAGTTGGACTATATGCACCTAACCAACAACAAGCTGATTTTTTTAGCTTACTTCATACAAAGCTTACCCAGTTGGATTATAAATCTTTTATTTTTATGGGAGATTGGAATGGTGTTCTGGATGTACACTTGGATAAAGCTGGAGCTTTTAAGCGTATTCCAAGCCACGCCAGACTGCCTAAAACTTTTTTTGAATTGAAGGATGATCTCGAATTGCGAGATATCTGGCGGGAGAGGCACCTGCAGGAGAAGGATTATACTTTTTACTCTGACAGACACCAATCTTTCTCAAGGATTGATTTTATTTTGTTGACTAATGATTTCTTTTTGAGAACTAAAAAAGTGAAGATATGTGCAAGAACTATTTCAGACCACAGTCCAGTTTGGTTGGAGATTGATAAGGAGAAAAGAGACAGGCGCTCGTGGCGCGTAAATGAGAACTTGTTTAGAGATCAGAGAAATGTGGAAGAATGTAAACAGCGGATGAAGGATTTTTTTGAGATTAATATGAATAAGGGTACCTCTATGGATATGGTTTGGGATGCTAGTAAGGCCTATATGAGAGGTGTGTTGATATATATGAATAATAGACGTAGATGTGTAGTGGAAACCAGAAGGAAAGAACTGGAGAATGAAATAAAGGAAAAAGAAAGGGCTTTGATTTTGAATCCAGGGGACGTGAAGATTAAAGAGGCTATTAGGCTGTTAAGAGGACAATTTGATAAATTAATGGCAGACCAAGTGGCAACCAATCTGCGGTTTGCTAGGCATAATACTTTTTGCAACGCTAATAAACCAGGCAGATGGTTAGCCTATAGACTGAGGAAGAAACAAAGGGCCTCTAATATAGATAAGATTGAATATAAAGGAAGGGTCGTGTTTCAACAGAATCTTATTAAGGATGCTTTTGTGGATTTTTATTCGAAATTATATACCAAAGAGGAAATTGAGGTAAAAGACATCGATAAATATTTGGAGAATGCTAATATTCCGGTCCTTACGCAAGCACAAAGAGAGGGGATTAACCAACTGATCACAGAAGAAGAAATCCTTACAGCAATTAAGGATTTGAAGGTTGATAAGGCGCCCGGTACAGATGGCTTGTCTGCGGCTTTTTATAAAAATTTACAATTTGAGATGATAAAACCGTTAAAGGAACTGTTCCAGACAATCCAGAGGGGGGGAAAGGTGCCACCGTCTTGGAGAACAGCTTTTATCTCATTGATTCCGAAGGAAGACCAGGATGCTACTCAAGTTAAAAATTACAGACCGATTTCGCTTTTAAATACAGATTATAAGATATTTGCTAAGGTTTTGGCTAATAGACTGATGAGGGTTCTGCAACAGGTGATTCATGGGGATCAAACGGGGTTTATTAGTGGTAGGCAAATGAAAAATAATGTTAGACATATAGTTGATGTGTTAGAGTATTTGGAAAGGCACAACCAGATCTCTGCAGCGCTAATCTTTTTAGATGCTGAAAAGGCTTTTGATCAATTGAATTGGCAATTTCTGTTGAGAATGTTAGATAAAATGGATTTTGGGGAAAATTTCTTACAGCCGATTAGGGCATTATATCAAAAGCAAACTGCCCGAATCATAGTTAACAATAGTCTGACGGCAGTATGTAATATTGAGAAGGGTACAAGGCAAGGATGTCCGTTATCGCCCTTGTTATTTGTATTAACTTTAGAGATATTATTGAACAAGATTCGGAATTCGGAAAAAATTAAGGGGATACAAGTTGGAGATCAGGACTATAGATTGAGAGCATTTGCAGATGATCTGGTTGTTACAGTGACCCAGCCAGAGAACTCTGTTGTGGACCTGATAGAGATAATAACACAATATGGGAAGGTTTCTGGATTTAAAGTAAACATACAGAAAACTAAAATTTTGGCTAGAAACATGACAGTTTCACAGAAGGCCTTCTTGGAAGGATTAACTGGATTTGAGATTGTTAAAAGGGTTAAATATTTGGGGGTAATTTTGTCGCCCTCGAATACAAAGCTATATAAAAATAATTATGAAAAATTGTGGGGGAAAATTCAAAAAGAATTGGAGAGTTGGCAAAAATTGCAATTGACTTTGTTGGGACGGATTGCAGCAGTGAAAATGAATGTCCTGCCCAAATTTTTATTTTTATTCCAAATGATACCGATTCTTAAGAAAGATTCTAATTTGGAGGAATGGCAGCGTGGTATCAATAAATTTGTGTGGGCAGGGAAAAAGCCACGAGTTAAACTTAAGATTATGCAGGATATTCGTGAGAGAGGTGGCCTTAAATTGCCTAATTTTAAATTATATTATGAAGCTGCTGCATTAGTAGGAATAAGTGATTGGATCAATTTGACGCAATCGAGGTTATTAAATCTTGAGGGCCATGATTTGTTGTTTGGCTGGCATGCATATTTGTTGTATGATAAGAAGGTAGGTACTGTGTTTAGGACGCATATTTTAAGACAGGCATTGCTGAGAGTTTGGAAGAAGTATAGACATAAGCTAAGTTGTAAGATACCATTGTGGGCAATTCCAAAACACGCAATAGAAAATATACATGCTGGTTTCAAACACGATGAGACTACCTACAAGGAAATTCTAAGTTTGGAAAGGAATGTTTGGTGCTTGAAATCATATAGCTTCTTGCGAGAAGAGAAGGTTGTTCAAACATGGTTTCAATATACTCAGTTACGGGCCAGGTGGAAAGAAGACCAGAAAATTGGATTTGCAACGATTGATGAAAATCTGATAAAGCAAATTAGAAATCAGGGACCTGCACACATTAAACGGATATATCTTGCATTGATAGAGATTGATTCAGAAACAGAGCTTGTTAAGGACTGTATGATAAAATGGGCCCAAAATATCCAGGAAGTTATTACAATGGACATGTGGGAGAAGATCTGGGTGAGGAATGTGAAATTTACTCAAGCTCAAAATTTAAGAGAGAATTTTTATAAGATGTTTTATAGATGGCATTTAGATCCTAAAAAGCTTGCAAGTATGTACCCGAATTATCAGCCTAAGTGTTGGAGGTGCGGGGTTGAAGATGCAACATATTTTCACATATGGTGGACATGTAAAAAGGTTAAGGCCTTTTGGATTAAAATCTGGTGGAATATACAGAAGATCTTTAAAAGGAGGATAAAGTTTTGTCCGCAATTTTTTTTGTTGGGAATAATTGTTGATGCTACAGTGGTGGACTCTAAGTTGATGCTGAATTTAGTCACGGCAGCAAGACTTTTGATAGGACAATATTGGAAGAAAGAGGAGCTGCCGACCATAGAAGAATGGACTTTAAAGGTTTCCGACCTGGCAGAGATGGCGAAGATATCGGCTTATTTGAAAGATCACTCGCAAGAACGTTATATTATGGAATGGAGAAAGTGGATTGAGTTTATCCAGAATAAGTATAGGGTTAAGAAGTTTTATCTAGCATTCGAATAAGTCTTCTTTCGTGTTTTTTCTTTTCTTTTCCTATTTTTTTTATATATATTTAATAATGTTAAGTTTTGTTTGTTCTTATATAAGTTAGAGAGTGATGGATTTTAGAATTTATGGTTGTTAGTATATGGTTGCTTATGATTGCTTTTATATATATATATACCTTGTATTTAGCTCTGGGAAGTCTGGGGGGGGAGGGGGGTGGGGGGGAGGTAGGGGAGGGAAGAGGGAGGGGGGAAGGGGGGAGGTAAGGGGGGAGGGAAGAGGTAGGGGGGAGGTAGGGAGGGGAGGGTGGAGGGGGATGGGGGTTTTTAATGGAAAATTGTATTGTAAAACTTTTCAATAAAAAAAAAAAAAAAAAAAGAAAGCATCATGATTCCTGGGTAGTCATCAATTGAGTAACAGAGTTTTCAATACATAGCTCGGGTTACCTTATCATAACATCCTTCTCTATTTCAACATTCAATACAACGTATTTAAATTAAAAAATTTCTTGGAATAGTATGGCCAATTAGAGAAGATTTTGTCAATCCAATTTTGATAGGGTATATTTTTATCTTGTTATTAAATTTTATCTAATTTTGAGGTTAATTTTAGTATCCAAATTTAACCTTTAACATCCCAAGTTGTATTCACAACCCAAAGCTCCCTTATCTTATTACACCAAAGATTGTATCATCTAACATACACTAATAGTTAAATAGCTAGCTTCTACCTAATAAACATTGTTTATTTCATATCCTAATACATCACAAGTTACCAATCGGAGAGTCTACATTCATCAAACTACATCTACTTATGCATAACCAAAATTTTAACCTCAAACATAGGATCTATAAGCCAGATTTCCATTATATCAATATATAAGTTTATAGTATTTGGAATAAGCTTAATAAATACTTAAACACATTTTAATTCTATCTCATGAATATTTTCTATTTCAGGTCCTAATAAGTCACTAATTACTAACAAAATGACCTACAATAATTCTCTAGGAATTCATTTTTTAAATCTAACTCTAGGTTTCTTTTTTTGCCAGTCAGGTTTCCAGACCCAGGGCTTTAAATTGCCAAGTAGGTCTTTATTTACTCGCATGCATATTATTTGCACCAGAGGAGGCCATCCAATCATCAGCAATATACAAAGGTTGAACCATTTATAGACATTATATTGTTGCCCTGTTAATTCCACTCTATTTGCTCTGACATCTCTGTCTGCAGTTCAATCTGGATTCTTCTTCCATCTGGGTTGATCTGTTTTGAGTAGAAAATCTTATCCAGTTTTATAGTTAGTAATTGACTGTCCAAGCTTTCCACAGGTTGTCTTTGTTGGTCTTCGGCGTCATCTATGTTGGCATCACTATCTTGCATGTAGTGTACTTCTGAAATTGTAGGCTCCTTAGAGAGGGTCTGAAGTTGAGTATTACGTTTTTCCCTAGTTTGTTGTTGGTCTTTAAGATTGTCATAGTAGTAGTTCCTTGTACTTTAAAAATTGTAGGTTCTTTGAGTAAAGTCAGGTTTTGGATATTAGTTTTTTCAGTACTTTGTTATTGTTGCTTATATTCCTGTGTCTCAATAGTAGTATCTTCCAATTTTATTATATTCTGAAGTGTAAGTTCTTTAGTTGCAGTCTGGGTTTCAATTTGTAACTTAAGGTTGGCATAAGGTAAAGGTAAAGGTAAGGGTTCCCTTGCACATGCGTGCTAGTCGTTTCCGACTCTAGGGGCCGGTGCTCATCTCTGTTTCAAAGCCAAAGGGCCAGCGCTTGTCCAAGGACATATCCATGGTCATGTGGCCAGCATGACTAGACGCCAAAGGCGCATGGAACGCTGTTACCTTTCCACCGTAGTGGTCCCTATTTTTCTACTTGCATTTTTACGTGCTTTCGAACTGCTAGGTTGGCAGAAGCTGGGATGAGTAACAGGCGCTCACTCTGTTACGCAGCACTCGGGATTCGACCCGCCAAACTGCCGACCTTCTGATCGACAAGCTCAGCGTCCTAACCCACTGAGCCACCGCGTCCCTACTAAGCTTGGCATGTAAATTATTAAATCTGGAAATAGACATCTCAGTGACTCTATAGATTGTTTCAAGTATAAGGTTATAGTCAAGCAAGGTTTGTGGCTGATCCTTCTCCATTTTGTACTATTTATAAATAGTCCTTAGTGGAAGCTATTTTTCAAACAAAAATCTGTAAGTGTCCACCTCCACAAGTCTAAGCCAGATTCATCTCCAGCTGTTTCAGGTTTTTATTTCAAAGCCAAGGTTAGTCCAAAATGTAAACACTTGCTGTAACAGGTTTAGCCACTAGATTGCCCCAGAGTACTTCAAATCCTTTTCAGACAGTCTTTTTGTTTATTTCTTTTATTATCTATTTTCTTTTTTAGACTAATAGGTAGAATAGTCCATTTCTGTGAATATAGGAACTTTGGGCCAAAAGTAAAAAGGCAGTAAATCCAATTAATCAGTATCATTTAGTACAGGGCTTTTTCTTTTCTCTCCCAATGTACACAAAGGCTGCTATTAAGGAGGGTGGGGGAAAAAACAGAAATCCCTTCCCTCTCTCCTCGCAAGGGGAAGCAAATTCAGAAAGCTTTTGACAGGTAAAGTAGATGATTAGGAAAAGAAGAAGGCAATTCTCACCCAGTTTTCAACTGCTTTCAAGTACTTTGCTGTGCTTTTGGCTTCGGCAGGAAATGGCTAAATGATGGGCCATGGGAGTGGCCAATCCTTCTTCTTCAGTTTGGAGAGTATCTCCAAGCCAATGGGAGAGCCACCGCCCTTCTACCGCTGACTGGAGAGACCTCTCCCTTGCTCATTGCCCCTCCAAGGCAACTTTCGACCCCTTTACAGGGCGACCCAATGAAGAAATCCAGGTGACGCGAACAGCAATTTCCTCACGTCTGGCTGCACTGAAATCTGGAACCAGAAGCCCCCTTTCTGGTATTCTTGATGGTGGTGGGTCAATCCTATTATGTCCAAAGGTCATATCCTGCTTCCCTGGGGCTAGGGTATGTAGATTTTAGGGCTCTATCTTCCTAAGCTTCTAGCTCCAAACTTCCTGGTGGTTTACATTTGCATTTTAAATAGAACTGGTTTCTGCTTGAGGGAAGGAGACCTGAGATTATTAAGAAAACTGGGCATGCTTTCCTGGTTCTTCAATGTGTTTTTAGGAAATATATTTTTTCTGCCCTTTTAATATTTCCTTCTCTGGGGAGCTGACTTCCCACAGTGGATTACCCAGGTGAGTATCTGCATAGAGACAGCATGATGGGGCATGCATAGGAGAAAGTCTCCAAGTACTCAGCGAAAAGCAGCTTGATTTCAAACTATATCCAGTAATAAAAAGATAGTAGCTTGCTTGATCACTCCAGAGAAGATCTTCTGTGTTTTTTGTAATATGGATCCTATTGTATCTTTCATGTTCTGATACATATTATAGAAGTTACAAATGAGCATAGCAATCACTAATTTAGAAAAACAGTGTTTATTCTTATACAAATTTGGTAATCAGATTTTAATTTAGAGCTGCTTAATGCACACAGAAATGCACACATATATCCCAAATCCTAGAGATGCTTGCATCTCCGAACCTGTAGTGGATCTTAAAGGTTTGAGTCATGGAAACATTAATAGCAAATTAATTTAGACATAGGTATGCATATAGCTGCCCAAGTCGTGCTGTGCTGCCTTATGGTAGTCGTGGTGGTGCTGTTCCTGGGACATATGAACAAAGAATGTTGGTAAAGTGTGGTGGAATCTGGCACTGAGTTACAAAAAGGGAGCAAAGAGACAAATTAGTCTTGAGTCTTTAGCAATCAGAAAGAGAAACACAGAAAGGATCCTCCCTGATTCTTCACATATTTATCTGATTGTTATGCAGAGTATGCTTTAATCTGTCAAAATTCTGGTCTATAGGCAAACAGCAATAAAGAAACTGCTTGAGCCATTCCATTTTTTCTCCCATGCATGATGGGGTATGCCATGAATATACTGATTATCCAAACAAAGTCATTCAATGAATGAAGGTTATCCCAATTTTCTAACTAAGCATACCTTATGTTGGGCAGCAGTGATATAGCAAGATGCTGGATGATCACTTAAGTGACAATGTTGTGCAAAGGCTTCAACTCATTCTGGGCAGAAGTAGGCAATGGTAAACCACTCTTGTATTTTTACCAAAAAACCTATACTGGTGGAATATCAGGCTTAGATGAGGCAAGGGAACCAATGCCAGAGTTGTTGAGAGTCAAGAGCACATTAAGTTTAATAAATTGTGGTTTGTTGCACAGTCAGCCAGATGTTCAGACTGGACTTGGCATTTTTATCTACTTATCAAATACTTCCCAAGAATCTGGAATAAGCAAATCTGGATGTTTGATGGTGTATCATGATTACTTTTTAGAATAGAATAGAACAGAACAGAACAGAACAGAACAGAATAGAATAGAGCTGGAAGGGACATAGGAGGTCTTCTAGTCCAGCCCCCTGCTCAGGAGGACCTATACCATCTCAGACAGGTGATTGTTCAGTCTCTTTTTAAAAACTTCCAGCAATGGAGCGCCCATGATGTTTTGGGGTAGGCTTACTGGTTGATTGTCCTCACTGTCAGGAAGTTTATCCTTAATTCCAGGTTGCTTCTCTTTGATCAGCTTCTAACCATTGTTTCTCGTCCTTCCCTCTAGTTCTCTATTAAAGTATAAAGCTATATTAACAGAATATTGCCAGTCTGAATTTGCTTCCCCTTCTCTCTCTTTATCTTGTCTCAAAGGAGGTTGTCTCAATATTTACTCATGTTACATTCTTGTCCCCAACTGAGAGTTTTTATTGTAGTAGTGGCTTTTCCTTCTGTCCTATAAGACAATTATCTCTGTCTTCTAAATAGAAATATAAAATGATTGATGATGTAATGGTGGATGATGGGCCTCTCAAGTCATATGGCACTCAATATCAATTGAGGAAGAGTCGAAGACCTTTTAGAATACTAATAGTGTTTATGCTGTGGCTAGAATAATACCTTTGGGTATTATCTAGTTGCTAATGTTGCCATACAGGAAAAGAAATTCTGAAGCTGCAAAGAGAGAACTATAGTGGGGACCTGAAATGTATGAATCATGAACACAAGAAAGCTCAACACAGTGAAAGATGAAGTAAAAAATTACAAATTGAGATGAACTGGAAGTGGCCACTATAGTCATAGGGTCACACTGTTTATTACTCAGGACATCAAAAACAAATAATATTTTATTTATTTATTTATTAATGGGACTTATATCCTGCCCTATCTCCCGAAGGACTCAGGGCGGCTAACAACAACAAAATTAAAGGTCTCTGTACAATAAATTAAAATTAAAAATTAAAATAAATTAAAGATTAGAGTTAAAAATTGTAAACATAATTAAAATCCGTCAGTCCAGGTCAGCCAGGTGGAAAAGGAGTGTTTTGAGGCCACGGCAAAAGGACTGGAGATCTTGGGCCATCCGAAGCTCAGGGGAGAGCTGGTTCCACAGGGCTGGCGCTCCCACAGAGAAGGCTCTTCCCCTGGGGGTCGCCAGCCGACATTGTCTAGCCGACGGTACCCTGAGGAGGCCTTCTCTGTGTGAGCGTACTGGGCGATGGGAATTTGTTCCCGGCAGCAGATGGTCCTGCAAGTATCCCAGGCCTAAGCCATGTAGGGCTTGAAAGGTAAGTACCAGCACCTTAAATCTCACCCGGAGGGCAACCGGCAACCAATGCAGCTCACGCAGGAGGGGTGTAATATGGGACTATCGGGGTGCTCCGATCACTACCCGTGCAGCCGCACTCTGCACCAGTTGAAGCTTCCGGGTGGTCTTCAAGGGCAGCCCCATGTAGAGAGCATTGCAGTAGTCTATACGGGAGGTAATGAGTGCGTGGGTGACTGTACATAGGGCATCTCGGTCCAGAAAGGGGCGCAACTGGTGTACCAGGCAAATCTGGGCAAATGCCCCCCCTAGCCACGACTCCAATATGATCTTCAAAACTGAGTCGTGAATCCAGGAGGACGCCTAGTTTACGTGCTCTATCAATGGCAGGTAACATCTCTCCTCCTATAATCAAAGATGGAACCTCTTGGACTAAACAAGATGTCGGTATGTAAAGCCACTTAGTCTTTGCCGGGTTGAGCCGGAGCCTGTTCTTTCCCATCCAAATCTGTACCGCTTCCAGGCAACGGGACATCACATCGAGGGCATCTCTGGGTTGGTTCAGGGTGGAGATGAAAAGCTGGGTATCATCAGCATATTGATGATACTTCACCCCGAAGCCACGGATGATCTCTCCCAGCGGCTTCATATAGATGTTGAACAGGACGGGCGAGAGCACCGACCCCTGAGGCACCCCACAACTAAAGGGCCTAGGGGTTGACCTCTGCCCCCCTGCCAACACCGTCTGCGAACGGCCTGAGAGGTAGGAGGAGAACCACCGCAGAACGGTGCCTCCCACTCCCAACTCCTCAAGACGACGCAGCAAGATACCGTGGTCGATGGTATCAAAAGCCGCTGAGAGATCTAATAGGACCAGGACAAAGGAATAAGCCCTATCTCGGGCCTGCCAGAGATCATTCACCAGCACGACCAATGCTGTCTCTGTGTTATACCCAGGCCTGAAACCCGATTGGTACGGATCCAGATACTCAGTTTCCTCCAGGACCAAAGGGAGCTGCCGTGCCACCACACTCTCAACGACTTTTGCAAGAAAGCGAAGGTTGGAGACAGGACGAAAGTTGTTTAAAATAGCTGTATCCAATGCAGGTTTCTTAAGGAGGGACCTTACTACCGCCTCTTTCAAGGCGGCAGGGAAGTACCCTTCACTCAGTGAGGCATTGATAACTGCTAGGAGCCAGCCTTGTGTAACCTTCCGAGACACATAGAACAGCCACGAGGGACACGGGTCCAACAAACACGTGGCGACACTTAATTTCCCCATGATCCTGTCCACTTCATCTGGAGTCACAGGATCAAACTTCCCAAATGTTCTTGGCCAAGCTCATCGTTTTCCTCTTGTCAGATACTGCCCAGTCAGAGTCCAGACCAGCCTGAATCTGAGCAATTTTGTCCACCAGATATTTACTAAATTCCTCGGCCCATCCTCGTAAGGGGTCCTCTCCCGTCCCTTGATTTAAAAGGGAGCGGACCACTCTAAACAGGGCAGCCAGGCGGTTGTCTGCGGACGCAATGAGGGTGGTGAAGTAAGTGCGCTTTGCCACCTCCATTGCCACAAGATAAGATCTAGAAAAGGATCTTAACTGTGTTCGGTCAGACTCGGACCGACTGGTTCTCCAAATGCTCTCTAGGCTCCTTTTCCAGCGTTTCATCTCCCGCAGGTCCTTGGAGAACCAAGGAGCAAGTCAGGACCTGCGCCGGGTCAGAGGATGCAAAGGCACAATGCGGTCGAGAGCCTCCGAAGTAGTCTGTTGCCAGGCATTAACTAAGGACTCGACCGGGCTGTGGGAGAGGGAGGTAGAAATCAATCCAAGCGCCATCTGGAACTTATCTGGGTCCATCAGGCGCCTGGGGCGGAACCATCTGGTCGGTTCCGCCTCCTGACAGTGGGGGGTGACGTGACGGAGGCCCAACCGCAGGAGATAATGGTCTGTCCATGAAATGGGTTGAGATGTTGGAGTAACCCCACCCAGCCCATTAAGCCACTGCCCAGAGATAAAAATAAGATCAGGCGTGTTTCCCCTCTCGTGAATATTCCTTTTATACTTAGAAGAAGCATAGTAAGAATAATAGTTGGTTAAAGTGCAATCAATGACCAAATAATAGTAATCAGACTTTGTGGATAAACCTTTAACATGACTATTATCATTGGTGGCACAGTGGTTAGAATGTAGTACTGCAGGCTACTTCTGCTGACTGCCGGCTGCCAACAGTTTGGCAGTTCGATTCTCACCAGCTCAAGGTTGACTCAGCCTTCCATCTTTCTGAGGTATGTAAAATGAGGGCCCAAATTGTTGGGGGCAATATGCTGACTATGTAAACCTCTTAGAGAGGGCTGTAAAGCATTGTGAAGAAGTATAAGTCTAAGTGCTATTTCTATTGCTATTGTTTATGCTGCAACTATTGTTGCAAAAAAAGAGGATGAGTGTTATGATAAAGTTGAATTTGAAATTGAAAGCATATGCAAGTAACCTATGCTGATTATGATTAAACACTGTAATGCCAAATTTGAAAACATTACAGAGGAAAATGTAGCTGGTCAGGGACTAAAATGAGGCAAGAAACTGACTTGTTCATAGCTAACACTCTTCAAACAACCAAAATGATCCTTGTATACAAGGACATAATTAGATAAAATGCATAGAAATAACAATGATTTTATTGGTTTTAAAAGGAGGTGAAATAGCTCAGTTATATTATCAGAGGCATGGCCATCTGCTGTCAGATCACAATTTGCTCATGTGCAAATTCTGAGTTAAGCCAAAGAAGAAGAAAACCTTTCGAGGTAGATTTGAACAATAAAGTTAATGTAACTACATTATTGTATGGCTACACTAACAGAGTCTTGCAACTCTGAATGTGCCTTTCCCTCTCTGTCTTTATCCTAAAGAGAACTAGGAAAGGTCAAGTCTGAAATATTTTCTTAAATTCCATTCCTGTGTTAGGCTCAAATTTCTATATCTGTTTTCATGGCTAGCGCTTTTCCTCTTCTTTTTCAAGGTTATTCTCAAAGCCCATTTCAGATATTGAAGTTATACCTATCACTTTCAAGGAGAATCTAAGGAATCACTTGAAGCCCAGCCTTCATAGAATTATGGAATGAACATAAATAAGTCATTGAGGGTGAATGTGAAAAGAAACTGCCAAAGTTGAAGAAATAGAACAAAAAAGATATGCTCATGGAGGTTTTAGAGTATCATCCCCCTACCTCTAGTTTTAACAGTCACACACTTCTGGGATCAGGAAACCAAAGTCACATATGCCAATATGAGAAAAAAACTTAATGGATTCCAAATATATCTGGTATTATTATCTCATATAAGAGAAAAAAACTTAATGGATTCCAAATATATCTGGTATTATTATCTCATATAAGAGCGTTGCTGCCATTGACTTTTATGAATGAAAGAAATTGATAGCTTTATGGGACACTACCACTAAACCGAAGGCAAGATTTCCCAGAATCAATAAGGTTAGTGTCCCATCACAACTAAGCATTTTAAAATCCTATGGAATTTGGTATGTAAAATTTAAATATGTGCTCAAATAATTGCAGTCTATAGGATTTTGAATCCATATAATTTAATAGCCCATTTTAACTGGACTGTAAACTCCCCACTTTAATTGTTTGGCTCTTTTAGTCAAGGAAATGGATAAATTGCTTCTAAGTTAATTTCCTTCAGTCTTGTACTCTATACATCCCAGGATTCCCCCATGCAGTGCTTGAAACAGAAATGTCACAGATTTTATCTTGTAAATGATTCATATTCTGAAAGGAAGAACAAGCCCAATGGGGACAGCTGTTCTGCAGAAAGTTCATGCTGAGAATCAAAATAAGACTTGGGAGGAGTTACCTTGATAAACTTTGATTGCCTCCTCATTCTCCCCCCCTCCTCAAATTTTCTATGGATTGCCTGCAACAATTACCTTTATAATTAGATGCTTCTTGCCTGCTGGGCCCTCCACAGAGATCAAACACTTCTCTTCTCACCAACACTTGAACAAACTTATGTCTGCATGGAATACAAAGCACTGTTTAACAGCTGTGCTTCACACTTAGCAGGAAAAGTTTCTGGAAACATGACCTTTCTGTGGAACTAGTAATTGAAGGGACGTTCCTTGGGGAATATGAAAAGCTTCAGCTTGTAAAAAATAATCAAATGGTGTTCCTTCTTGAAATGCTTGGTTCCAAGAAAAATGAGAACCACTGGTTTGCTTTATCTTCAAGAATATAAATTATTTGCAAACTAGGACTGGGAAACATTCCCCCCCTCTGCTAGGAGGTGAATTCTTTCATAGTTATCTGATACAGAACACATGCTAGTTTCTATCCTACCCTATCTATTGGACTTCTTTTGGAGGTTTTCATCATTCACTCTTACAGTTGGTCCAACCTGTTTGCCTTAAAAAGTACTGAGGGAAGTCAGCTCCCCAGAGAAGGAAATATTAAAAGGGCAGAGAAATATATTTCCTAAAAAGATATTAAAGAGCCAGGAAGGCATGCCCAGTTTGCTTAATAGCCCTAGCTCTCCCTTCCCCAAGCTCTGTACAAATGCAGATGTAGGAGGCTAGAAGCTTAGGAAGACAAAGATACCTAAAATCTACATACAGGGAGGCAGGGGCTGGGACATACAGCCAGCAAGATTCCTAGAAAGGCACACCTAGACTCAGGACAGAATATGTGACACAGGAAATACAAAGCCTGAAACAGGAAATAATCAAACAATAGAGTCCAGGGGTTATAAAAACCCACACCCTACATGTGCTCAGCCCTTTTCTGCTGGATCCATCTTGCTGTCTGGCTTTCTTCTGCAGTAAACTGTAACCCTCTTCCCAAAGCAGTCTCCTTGTTGTGTATCCCTGGCTTGGATGGAACCATGATGAAGACTTTTCTTCCAACAATTTAATAGGCTATGGTAGATTCTCAATGCATACTATCACCTCCTTTACACAATTTATTGAATATTGGTGTGCATTCAACAAAAACATATGGTAGGTGACAGTGTGAGAAATTAATTCTGATTGTAAAAATGGGGGAAAGGTTTTCACTTTGCTTGAATATAAGCATCATTTGGTCTGGGAAATCATAATATAGGCAAGAGCTAGGGACCGTTTTCGAGAATCTATTTTCATCT
The DNA here is from genome assembly GCF_947247035.1 of Vipera ursinii. Classification (NCBI taxonomy): domain Eukaryota; kingdom Metazoa; phylum Chordata; class Lepidosauria; order Squamata; family Viperidae; genus Vipera; species Vipera ursinii. The sequence goes on from NC_139517.1 coordinate 38,021,290, forward strand.
GCAAATGAGAATGAGGCTTTGAGCACATACAAGAGCAGAACATAATGTGGTACAGATTTTATTACATATGAGACAGTGAACAAAAAGAATGCTGAACATGTGTAGAAGGCTATTTCCTTACCACTAAGCAGTCACCATTAGCTTTTAAACATTTTAGAATGAATTATTTATTATGATTCTCCCATATTCATTTTAAACTCAAGTTGCTTGCCTCACAGTGCTGGCTTGTTGTTACCCTGAAGCACAAAGTGTGAAGCTGCCTAGTTCAGAGGCTTTTATTCGTGTTATGGACCATCAGCTTAATTGCTATCAAGCAGCAAAGCCTAAGGAACAGTTAGTTTCCTTCTTTCCTTCAATTTATAGACATTGTCCTCACTGGACACCATTTACTGAATTTGCTCATTTAGTCAATCTGCTTTGTAAGACCAACACAGATCAATTCTGCCTTTGGAAAGGAAAAATACTTTTTTAAAAAAATAATGGAAGCCATTAATACTCTAAAAAATAATGGAAGCCATTAATGGGACAAAAAGTGGATGGAGATGCTGAATGAAAACGCTAATAATGTCTATGGGAAGGTGTCAGTGAATGGAAACTTGATGCCTCAAGACTGGGTAATAGTCTGAAATCACCGGTGAATACAATATAGTAGTCCTTGATTTATGACTGGTTATTTACTGATGACTCAAAGTTACAACAGGACTCCACAGGGCAGTTTATGACCTGGATTTGAAGTTCTGATGACCACCCCCAATCATCACTTTTGGGGTTCTCAGCAACTGTCTTGCATTTACAGATGTTTGCAGTATCCCGTGGTCACGTGACTACAGTTTATGATATTTTTTTTGCCGAAAACCAATGTTTGCATCCAGTTTCTGACAAACAACCATTTCATTTAACAACCACCTAATGATTGTTGCATAAAAGGTCATAAAATTTGGCATGGTCACATAAAGGTAAAGGTTCCCCTGCACATGCGTGCTAGTTGTTTCCAACTCTAGGGGCCGGTGCTCATCTCCGTTTCAAAGCCGAAGAGCCAGCATTTGTTCGAGGACGTCTCCGTGGTCATGTGGCCGGCATGACTGGACGCCAAAGGTGCATGGAACGCTGTTACCTTCCCACCGTAGTGGTCCCTATTTTTCTACTTGCATTTTTACGTGCTTTCGAACTGCTAGGTTGGCAGAAGCTGGGACAAGTAACAGGCGCTCACTCTGCTATGCGGCACTCGGGATTCGACCCGCCAAACTGCCGATCTTCTGATCGACAAGCTCAGTGTCCTAACCCACTGAGCCACCGCATCCCTTTCTACAGTCACACAGTGAACTGCTTAATGACTGGCATGACTTACAACTATAATTCTGAATTCAATTATAAATCAAGGACTATCTATATTGGGTTCAATCTCACTCTTTTCTACCAATCCAGGATTCTGGACTAATTTCAAACATGCCACATAGATATCCCATTGTATAGTACTTTATGAAAGATTAATAGAGTGTGGCTAGATTATCCTTGACTAGTTTAACAGATCAGTTTAAATTGGTAAGAGGAAATTCAGATAACTGAAACTTCTTTGTCTGCTGTGACAATGCTGGATGAAAAAGCATCCTGAGATTATGAACAGGTCAGAGTGCAAACTCACTGGAACAGTTGAACTGCAATCTACCAGGCAGCATGAGGGATTTGGGGAAGTAGAGGATAAAGTGTTGAATGTTGATTTTAGAAAAGGCATCTCAGCTGCTGAGAAATATGAGACATTTCAAAGAGACCTCCTTTATTAGCTCACTATAACTGTGGCCAACAGTTTTCAAGATTCTGTATTTACCACAGACTAGCATTAACAACATTTTAACATCTTCCTGAAATCTGCATTGTCTTTGTTTCCTTGATTTTGCCAATTACGGTGTGTGATGCTTGACTGGCATACAACTACCACTGATAGTGTCATGATTTTGTATGACCTGAGTCTCAGTTTTCTAGCCCTTATCTAGTTAATTGCTATATAGCAGTGGTGGCGAACCTATGGCACACATTCCAGAGGTGGCACTCAGAGCCCTCTTTGTGGGCACACATGCCATGTCCCAAAGATGGCAACCATCCCTCTTCAACCAGCTACACGAGGTCCCACATGGCTGGATGCATCCCGGCACAGCTGGTTTCCCTCCCCACCTGTCCCATCCCTCCTGGCCTTGCATGCTCTCTTTTTCCTGGGCACAACCCACTGCATCGCCTCCTCAGCTGTGAGCCAGCTGTCCAGCTCAGAAGCAACTTCTCTGAACTGCTGGCGGCGGGCTGTGGAGCTCCAGAGTGCACCGGTCAAGGAGCTGGCAGGCTCTGGCTACTGATGGACACCATCAGCCCCCATGCACTTGCTGGCCTCTATGTGCAGGGGCCAATGGTATCAGGCAGCAGCTGCCCTGGCCCCTGCCTTGCCTTGCCCCGTGGCAATGGCACCCCAATCCTGCTTCGCCTCACCCCACAGGACGAGCCTCTTGCCCACCACCGCACCTGCCAGAGACCCCATGGATCTCCCCCAACCCTGTCCAGCCCCCACAGGTGTCCCTTCCCACGAGCAACATCGAGGTGACCACACCCACTTTGGTCACACCCACACCCACCCAGTCTGCCATGACCACCACAGCCATGCCCATCCAGTGGGCCATGTCCCACCTGGCACCCAGTGATAAATAAGTGGGTTTTGGGTTGCAGTTTGGGCACTCGGTCTCTAAAAGGTTTGCCATCACTGCTATATAGTTACCAAGAAAATTCAGATATCACCTACATGTATTTCACGCCATGGCTCTAAGCAATGGCTAGTGGCTTTGTGTTGATATTGCTGAACAACAGGAGGATGAATAGAAGACTGTAGAATTTTGTAACATAAATGCCAAGTGATTGAATAGTGCTCCCTGAGCATCTTAAAAGTTGTCCTGGAGCAGACATGTCAAACTCACAATGTCACATGACATGGCGCAATGTATCGGAGCTTTTTCACGATTGCCAGCAATGGGGTGGGTGTGGTTTCCTGGTGATGTGTCTGGCCCGCGGGCCGGCACTTTGACACCCCTGTCCTACAGAATCAACATTCCCATGAGGTAACTCAAGTAATTTCAATAAAAATTTCAATAAAACATTTGATAATTCTTCCATATCATGTCTAGAAGTGAAATTGGCAGATAACTCTTCTTCAGCAACTTGTGTTGAATAAAAAAGTTGGAAATCAGTCTTGGAGGTTCAGATGAGATTTCTTTGGTGAGGTTTCTTTGGTGATTCCTGTGTAAAGTATGTAATAAAGAAATCATAGAAATCTCCATGGGCCCCTTTGCTTTAGTTTATAGAACAAGTATATAGTTTATAGAACAAGGCTGGGAAAAAGGTTCCTGAGATAAGAGATTGCAAAGAGAAAAAGAACACACACACACACACACACACAGACATCCCTTCTTAATAAATAAACATTATATAAATATGCAGATTTGTCTTCAGTATGTTTTTCTAATACAGGCTCCTGAAGTGATCTCTGAAGCTTAGTTACCTCGGTATATGACCTTTGGTCTCCATGCAGTATTTTCCACTGTGTAATCAACAGGAGTCAGTTTGATAGCCCCTGAGAGAGCCTTCCTTGCAAGTATTATTTGTTTGTTTGTTTGTTTATTTTATATGCCATCCATTTTGCTGCTCAAAGTGACACAAATATTGTTCTGAAGTAGAAATGCTGCCCTGAGTTCCTTATTAGAATAAATGATTTAAATAAAGCCTAGCAGTGCTGCTTTCAATCTCTCTGTCAACTCTGCAACAAACCTGACTGAAGCCATCTTGCTTGTTTTCAGTTGCCGCAAGAATGGGTGGAGGAATGGGGAGTTTTATGCTAGTCTAAACAATTCTCTGTCCCATGGGAACCAAGGTCATTTCTGTTGGTTAGCCTGCAGGTTTAGCCTGAAGTTAGAAAGCCCGCCAAACTGTTCTATTGGGAAACATAGCTGATCCCATAGTTTCTGGGGTGGGAAGTTTAGCTTGGTAATACTGTAAGTTTTTGGAGGAATTTTAGCCTTGGTTTCACTTTTGACCATGCGGATACTTTGTAGCCAATAAACATGTTCTTATAGGAAAACTCAAGCCTTGGAGTTCTGCTTTAATTGGTTTCATCTATCAGAATCATGGCACTCTCTTGATCTTTTAGCTCTTATGAATGTCTCCCTTAGAGTAGAGAAAGGATGAAAACAAACAACTTAATGGTAAAACTCTCACCTTTACTTCACTTGAAATCCATCATAGTTTTCAACTGCTTCCCCTGTATCTGTTATGATACAAAGCAACCCAGTAAAAGTCATTTGGAAATAAGAATTGGTAGGGGGAAAAAACAACCTTTCATTCCTGCCAATTCTCTTAGCTTTTCTTTTTTGAGCTTAAAATAAATTGTAAAATTTCAGAACTCTTTCAAAACTCCAGAATTCTACTGTGCCACATGCTGTGGTGTATAAACCACAAATGAGGTTTATATATAAAAACCCCTCATTTGTGGTTTATACACCATAGCACCACAAAAAATCCTAAGCCAACAATTCTCATTATGGATTTAAGCTTGGCCTTTGAAAGAGTGTGAAGATGGTCTGTCTCTACACCCAGACAATGAGCTAAGATGGAAGGAACTTTAGCAAGTGTAACTGTAGACTCAGTGAGGTGTTTTGATTCTGTAATTGGAATATGATGTGTTGTGGAATGTTCTTGTTATATTTATTCTTTATTATTGAATGTCATTGGGACCCACCAAAGTTACAGATCACAATATAACTCTTCTAAATAAATAATTGGTACACATACCTAGTCTTTTTTTATTGAAAAAGTTTTACAATAGATTTTGAATACAAACAACCCCCCTCCTCCCCCACCCCCCTCCCCGACCCCTCTCCTCCCTCCCCTCCCACCTCCCCGACTTCCCAGAGCTAAATACAGGGTATAAAAATACAAACAAACATAATCTAAAATATGCAAACAACAATAAAATATTAAATTCTATCGCACTTTAACTCTTAGTAAAATAACTACTAACTAGTTATACATCATATAAATCCGCTACTTATTCAAATGCTAAGTGAAACTTTTTAGTCCCATATTTATTCTGAATATAATCAATCCATCTCCTCCATTCCACAATGTATCTCTGTTGCGATTGGTCTTTCAAATACGCTGAGATCTTTGCCATTTCCGCCAAGTTAGAAACTTTTAAAGTCCATTCTTCTATAGTCGGCAGTTCTTCCTTCTTCCAATATTGTGCTATTAAAAGTCTCGCTGCCGTAATTAAATTCAACATCAACTTAGTATCTATAACAGTGGTATCTGTAATAATACCCAATAAAAACAATTGCGGAGAGAACTTTATCCTTTTCTTAAATATTTTTTGCATATTCCACCAAATTTTAATCCAAAAAGCTTTAACCTTTTTACAAGTCCACCATATATGAAAATACGTTGCATCCTCACAACCACACCTCCAACACCTAGGCTGGCAGTTCGGATACATACTTGCTAATTTTTTAGGATCTAAGTGCCACCTATAAAACATTTTATAAAAATTCTCTCTTAAATTTTGGGCCTGTGTAAATTTTACATTTCTAACCCAGATCTTTTCCCAAGTATCCATTGTTATTACTTCTTGAAAATTCTGAGCCCACTTTATCATACAGTCTTTAACAATTTCCGTCTCTGAATCAATTTCTATCAATGCATTATATATCCTTTTTATATGTGCTTGACCTTGATCTCTAATTTGCTTTACCAAGTTTTCATCAGTCATCGAAAAACCAGTTTTCTGGTCCTCTTTCCATCTAGCCCACAGGTCTGCAACCCGCGGCTCCGGAGCCGCATGCGGCTCTTTCAGCCGTCTCCTGCGGCTCCCAGTCCTCTGCCATGTGCAGTCCAAAAAAAAAAGTGGGACTAAAAAAGTTCAACCAATCAATTCAAATATGCAGGGTAGGTGCATATCTCGCCTTGGCTCCACTCTTCAGTCAAACCCTGTTCTGCGCATGCGCGCATATATGCGCATGCGCACACATTTTTTTGCGGCTCCCAGTTTTTCCTTTTGTGAGGGAACCGGTTCTGAGTGGCTCTTTCACTGTTTCAGGCTGCTGACCCCTGATCTAGCCTGTAATTGCCCATACTGAAACCAAGTTTGTACTATCTTTTCTTCTTTTAAAATATTATATGGCTTTAATTGCCATACATTCCTCTCTAAACTTAAAATTTCCTTATATGTAGTCACATCATGTTTAAATCCCACATTTATATTTTCTATTGCGTGTTTAGGTATTGCCCAAATAGGTATCTTATAGTTTAACATGTCTATACTTTTTCCAAACTCGCAACAGAGCATACCTTAAAATATGTATCTTAAACACATTATCCACCTTCTTATCATACAATAAATGTGAGATGGCCTCACGAGACCAATGGTTTGTTGAGGTGCTTCCAAGAAAAAGGCAGCATGCAGGGATGCAATTAGATGAAGCTTTATTTAAAGATAGAGTAAAGAGAAAGAGTTCCCTGGCATGGAGGCATCCATGTCTGGATTGAGCTCATGGATCATTCCCAGAGGGAGCTTGAACAAGAAAGCAACAAGAGAGAGAGCAGCCCCTGAGCAGAGGCTTTTATGGGGGTCCCCAGCCCCTCCCTTACCAATGAGAGTGAGGGGGCTGGAGGGCCATTAACTCTCTCCAATGGGGCTGCAGGGGCCAGAGACTCCTGATCCACCAAGTGGGAGCAAAGATGCCTTTTTGCTCCCATCTGACGACCTTTTTGGGGAACTGCCATGGCTGGCACAAAAACATCTAACAATAAATATGCATGCCAACCAAATAACAAATCATGACCCTCAAGATTTAATAATCTCGCTTGTGTTAAATTAAACCAGTCGCTTATCGCTGACAACGCAGCAGCCTCATAGTATAATTTGAAATTAGGCACTTTAAGACCACCTCTTTCACACATATCTTGCATTATCTTAAATTTAACTCGTGGCTTTTTCCCTGCCCATACAAATTTATTAATTCCTTTTTGCCATTCCTCCAAATTTAAATCCTTTTTAAGTATAGGTATCATTTGAAATAAAAATAAAATTTTTGGCAAAACATTCATTTTCACTGCTGCGATTCTTCCCAGTAAAGATAATTGTAATTTTTTTCCAACTGTCTAATTCTTTTTGTACATTTCCCCATAACTTTTCATAATTATTTTTATATAACTTCACATCTGAGGCTGACAAATATATCCCCAAGTATTTAACCCTTTTAACTATTTCAAATCCCGTTAGCTCTTCTAAAACAGCCTTTTGTAATACTGTCATATTTTTAGACAATATTTTAGTTTTTTGTATATTAATCTTAAATCCAGAAACTTTCCCATATTGCATTATTATCTCCATCAATTCTACAACTGAATAATCGGGCTGAGTTATTGTAACAACCAGATCATCTGCAAACGCCCTCAATCTATAATCCTGATCTCTTATTTGGATTCCCCTAATTTTATCCGAATTACGTATTTTAATCAGTAGTATTTCCAATGTTAAAACAAATAATAGAGGTGACAATGGGCACCCCTGCCTTGTACCTTTTTCAATATTACATAGTTCAGTCAAACTATTATTAACTATTATACGGGCTGTTTGCTTTTGATATATAGCCCTTGTTGCTGTTAGTTGCGAAGTCGTGTCCGACCCATCGCGACCCTATGGACAATGTTCCTCCAGGCCTTCCTGTCCTCTACCATCTTCTGGAGTCCATTTAAGCTCACGCCTACTGCTTCACTGACTCCATCCAGCCACCTCATTCTCTGTCGTCCCCTTCTTCTATTGCCCTCAATCTTTCCCAGCATTAGGCTCTTCTCCAGTGAGTCCTTCCTTCTCATTAGGTGGCCAAAGTATTTGAGTTTTAGCTTCAGGATCTGGCCTTCTAAAGAGCAGTCAGGGTTGATCTCCTCTAGGACTGACCGGTTTGATCGCCTTGCAGTCCAAGGGACTCGCAGGAGTCTTCTCCAGCACCATAGTTCAAAGGCATCAATTCTTTGGCGCTCAGCCTTTCGTATGGTGCAGCTTTCACTGCCATACATTGCAACTGGGAAGACCATAGCCTTGACTATATGCACTTTTGTTGACAGGGTGATGTCTCTGCTTTTTAGTGTGCTGTCTAGATTTGCCATGGCTTTCCTCCCAAGGAGCAAGCGTCTTTTAATTTCTTGGCTACAGTCCCCATCTGCAGTGATCTTGGAGCCCAGGAAAATAAAATCTGTCACTACCTCCATTTCTTCCCCATCTATTTGCCAGGAATTGAGAGGGCCGGATGCCATGATCTTGGTTTTCTCAATGTTTAGTTTCAACCCAAGTTTTGCACTCTCCTTCTTCACTCGTAACAAGAGGCTCTTTAGTTCCTCTTCACTTTCTGCCATTAGAATATAGCCCTAATTGGTTGTAAAAATTTATCCCCAAATTCCATTTTCTCTAATACTTTCATCAAAAATTGCCAATCCAATTGATCAAAGGCTTTTTCAGCATCCAAAAAGATCAGCACTGCAGGGATCTGATTGTTTCTTTCCAAAAATTCCAATAAATCTACAATATGTCTCACATTATTCTTCATTTGTCTACCACTTATAAATCCAGTTTGATCACCATGAATTACTTGTTGTATTACCCTCATTAATCTATTAGCTAATTTTTTTGCAAATATCTTGTAGTCAGTATTCAAAAGTGATATTGGCCTATAATTTTTAGCTTGGGTGGCATCCTGATCTTCATACCTAGTCTTATATTCATTTCTCTTTTTTAGATGTCCACAAGAAGCCCAAACTATGTCCAAGCTCTATTTCCCAGCCCAGCAATTGTCAAAAAGCAGGGCTGCCCTTGAGATCTGGTTTCAAGATTGGTGGAAAGGGAGTTGCTAAATCTTTTAAATGTCTCCTTTATATCTGATATTTGCTCCCTGCTAACTTTCATTCAGGGACATGGTGGCTCAGTGGGTTAGGACACTGAGCTTGTCGATCAGAAGGTCGGCAGTTTGGCGGGTTGAATCCCGAGTGCTGCATAACAGAGTGAGCGCCTGTTACTCATCCCAGCTTCTGCCAACCTAGCAGTTCGAAAGCACGTAAAAATGCAAGTAGAAAAATAGGAACCACTACGGTGGGAAGGTAACAGTGTTCCGTGCACCTTTGGCATCTAGTCATGCCGGCCACATGACCACGGAGACGTCCTCGGACAAGCGCTGTCTCTTCGGCTTTGAAACGGAGATGAGCACCGGCCCCTAGAGTCAGAAACGACTAGCACGCATGTGCAGGGGAACCTTTACCTTTTACCTTTAACTTTCATTCCCTTCAGGAATGGCCAGCCTCTTTTCTTAAGAAAAAATAGCAACTGATTTTAATTATTAATCTTAGAGAAACAGAAATTCATTAAAATATGTTGCTGGCCCAAGAAGGATCAGAAATGTATTAGCATTTAGTAATTACTCTTGAAACAGAAAAATGAATGTATTATTAGGATTTGTGTATTTGTTTATGGGTTTTTTATATTTATGCTTCTATTATTGTGCTATAGCTAGTGGGATGTGGGAATTCTGTAGGGTTCATAACCAGGATCTGACTTTGGAATGGAAAAGGCTCATCTGTTCCTAGCTGTTCTTTTATTTCCCATTATGCTTTTCTCTTCACTTCAGAGTACCCACAGGTAGTCAAACTAGGAGGCTAAATGAGGATAGACTGAGATAGAGTGTAAGATGCAAATCTGTTGTTGATAGAGGTCACTTTCTCTTGCAATGAAAAATGATTCTAATTAACCCCCTTTAATACGAATTCCTTACAGCAGCTGAAGGCTATAAAGGGACTTAGTTTCCATTTGATCATAGAACTTGAGCAGCAGAAAGTCAAAGCTAAGACAGTATTAAGATAAATAGAGGGGGCTTTCTTCCTTTAACCAGGAGTGGGGGGGGGAAGAAAAGTGAAGTTGTATTTTTTAGCTTGGGAAAATTCTTCTTAGTTCTAGGTTGCTTCTCTCCTTGATTAGTTTCCATCCATTGCTTTTTTCCTGCCCTCAGGTGCTTTGGAGAATAACTTGACTCCTTCTTTGTGGCAACACTGCTATCACGTCACCCCTAATCCTTCTTTCCATTAAACTAGGCATACCCAATTCCAGCAAAACATTGTTTATATGTTTTAGCCTTTCCCTGATCATCTTTGTGCTTTCCTCTGCATTCTTTCTAGAATCTCAACATCTTTTTTACAGCATGGTGACCAAAACTGGATGCAGTGTGGCTTTATGAATATGGAGTGAGCTTGATACTAAGCAAGCAAGCAAACAAGCAAAACATTGATAGGCTAGAAAGTTATTAGCCCCTCCCCCCACATATAATCATAGGCAGGTTTCAATCAAGGCATGTAAAAACACCTATTATCCAAGCCTATGCACCAAGTGAAGAAAGATGATGCAGAGACACAATAAAAGAAATCCCAGGCTATGATCTGAAACTACTACAGGTAATCCTCAGGTTATGATAGTTCACATAGCAAGTATTTGAAGTTACGACACAATCCTGAAGTTACGAATATTGCAGCACCATGGCAGTCATTCACCCTTACGAATGATTGCAGAGGCACTGCCTATTCTTCCCCCCTTGCCAGGTCTCAACAGGCAATGGACCTGTGGACACTCACGTACCTTGCAAAGATCTAGTGAGCATGAGATCTTGTGCTACTGATCTTGTGTGATCTCGTACTGTTCTCTGCAAATTGAGGCCTGGATGAGATATACTGCAAAAGGCTTTGCAAATGGAAGGATGGCTTCGGTCCTTCAGGCCTTCCCTCTATTTGCCGTGTCCTTGCCGAAGCCTGCAGGCAGATTGTGTCCCTGTAGGCTCTGGTTGTCTTTGCAAAAAGCCCTTGCTGCTGAAAATGGAGCCTGGGAGCCTGTTTTTTTGCAAAGACAATTGGAGCTTAGAGGGATGCAATCTCCCTGTAAGCTTCAGAAAGCCTTTGCAAAAGGCCTTTGCCAGTAAAAATGGAGCTCAGTAGAGGCTGGCATGTCACTCCTGGGCTCCATTTCTGGCAGCAAGGGCTTTTTCAAAGATGATCTGAGCCTAATGAGAGATCGCAAGCTGAGCAGGGCCAGCTCGTTCAGCTCTCCCCGCTCCGCTTTTGGAGTGCCGGGAGCAGGCAAACTGCAGCAGAGAGGAGACAAGTAAGTGAGACCTGGTGTGGCAGAATGGGGGGGGAAGCAATTGTGGGGAGCATGAAGTATGTCAGTGGGTCAGGGGAGTCCTTGGGTGGCCTGTTCCATCACTAGCTCTCCCCCCAGCCTTCCCCACCCTGAGATACCTCACACATTTGATTAGCAAATGCATGGGCGAAAGGGAGTTTTTACATTCACTTTACGTGATTCACTCCACTGAATCCTCAGATACAAATGTAATTGGCAGGCTCCATTACATTCATAACTCAAGGACCACCTGTACTTAGAGATTTACCGCTCAGATTGGTTGAGATTGAGATGGCTTGAAACATCTCTGTCACAAGATGATAGAGAACTTTCATAAGAAGACATAGATATCACCTGATGATGTAACAACGAATGAGATTGGCTACATATGTGTTAGTAAACAGTGGAAGTCACCCTTGCAAGATATTGCATCTGATCATTATCTCTTGATGTCATGTTTGTCTTTGCCTGAAAAAATTGTTCATTGGCTGTTGAAAGACTAAAAGAGTAAAAAAAAAGAGTTCCAAATACAGTTGGTTAAAAAACAGTTCCAAATATAGTTGCCAAATCAATTTCAGATTTGGCAAAGTATTGAAGATTCTGAAGCACATTGGAAATCCTTTTAAAAATCATAGTTGAGATGGAGCATACAATTGGCTGAAGAAGGAATCCAATTCACAAAAAACATTATTCACTACAAAAATTACAGTGAAAAACTGCAAACAAATGTACTTAGACCTACATTTATATGAAATTACGTCAGAAAAACATTTTTCCATCATAATATTTTTCCAACAAATCTTTATTTTTAAGAACATATGCTAGTGATAACAGAGACTCAACAATGCTTTTCAAATTTCATCCCAGAAATGTATGATGAATCATGGGGTCTACAGAATACATTGATCATAGATCTGAAGGGACTAGATTGAAATCGATTGCTAGAATCAGGAAATAAATAATGTAATGTAAATAATGTAAATTTAGGGTGTTGAGTCTGTCAAGTGATAAGAAAAAGAATGAAGCACATAATTTACAAAGTCACAATACATGAAAATTTCAATGACTATTGTTGTGAAAATAGTAACAAAAAAATCCTCAAAAGCCGGATATTATTTGATTTTAAGACTTTGCATGCTGAATGGAGGATATGATGTCCTCCCTTTCCCACATATATGGTAACCCTGTTCAGGAGGAATATGATCTAGGCATGCCCTGTTTGATAACATGCAGTTGCCCATAAGATTGTAACAAACCCTAGAGACTAATTTCAGCAAGAAAAATGGTAGGGTAGGTTTGCAAGAGAATTCAAAGCAAACTGCTTGTTCAGCTTCTGAAGCTCTATAGAATGTTTTTATTCCTTTTGAGATCCAAAACTGTTGTGTCTGTAAATAGTTGCAAACATATAAAATAGCAGGTTGCAAAAGTAGGTTCTTGAGGCGGGAGATTCTGGTGCAACCATTGGTTAAAGTAACAAAAGAAGCGGGGAAATAGCGATTGATGATTGGTTTACAGTTTAAACAGTTCTATTATAAAAGCTTGAAACATTTGACAGTTGGCAGTTGACTTATGTGTATTGAATAAACTCCTTCATTGTGAACCACTCTGAGTCATTGTCTACCCGAACCAAACAACTGGCGACGAAGGTGGGATAGACGGCAGACAGAGAAGGTTCAGCGGAACAGCTGCGCAAAGGCGGCAAATTTGAAAAAAGTCACAGTCAACCATAAGCGGCCGCGGCGGAATCAACAATCCTCCGAATGGCGCAAATCGGGTCCTTAAAAGAATTCGACCCAAGCTTCCCAGAGGACTGGGAAGAATATGTAGGACAGGTCGAAGGTTTCCTGCTTGTTAACGGGATAACGGACGACCGAAAAAAGGCGGCGGCGTTACTGACAATTTGCGGCACACCAGTATATCGGATCGCTGTAGGACTTTGTCAACCACAGCCGGTCTCAAGTGTTCCGTATGCCGATCTGTTAGCTAAACTAAAAGTACATTTTACGCCAAGGAGATCCGAACTCTTTTGGCGTCGTATTTTCGAAAAAAGGAACCAGAGGCCGGGCGAATCGATTCAAAAATTCGTTGCGGCAGTCAGAGAAGCCGCAGTACGATGCAAGTATGACAACTTGGAAATCAGAATTCAGGACCGAGTGGTACTGGGCTTGCGAGACGAGCATCTACAAAATAGAATAATCGCCAAACCCACCGGCGATTTGCAAGAAGTACTGGATGAACTATTAACGTATGAATCCACCGGGTATCGCGACCCCCCCGTAGTAGCATGGCTGCGTCTGCCGAAATCAATCAAGAAGGCCTTGTGGACTGCGGGGAGGTGGACCAGCAATGGGAAGATGACATCGCCGAGGTCACCAGACGATTTGGGAAAATGGCGCCAAAACCATCCCGAAGTGACGGGCCTGAACCGAACCGCCGATTCCAAACCGCTACACCACAACGACAAGTGACAGCGACCCAACGACAATGGAGAGACACCGCAACGAGACCGCGCGACAACTACAACCGGTGTGGCAGCTGCGGGGGCAACCATCCCCGCGCAACTTGCAGATTTCGTACCGCCAGATGTAGATCGTGTGGGAACACCGGCCACATCCAAGCCATCTGCAGGGGTCGTGCACGCGACAATCGCCTACATGAAGTCGACGTTTGGCCCGAAGGTAAGGTAACCCCTTACTTTAGTGGCAAAGAGACCCCTAGACCGTGGGCTAAATTTCTGAACCGTGGGGAGGTGGCGCGAGTCAATCATAGTAGGAAGGAAAAAATTAATAATTTTCTGGAAGGAAAATTAAAAATCATAGTCCAATTGCAAGGGGTTCCTTGCAAAATGGAAATTGATTCAGGGGCCTCAGTGTCCATAATATCCAGTGAAACCCTGAAAATGATTGAACAAATAAGTGGCAGAAAAATTCCACTTAGTTCAACCAAAATCCAATTGACTGACTTTCAAAAAACCCCAATAAAAATTAAAGGGAAAATTACCCTTAGTGTTAAATTTAAGGGGTTTAAGGGAGCTTTAGATTTAATAGTTACTGAAGGCCAGAGGACTAGTCTAATTGGCCTTAACTGGTTTCCTGCCCTGGGCATTTGGATAGGGGGAATAAACACAGTTATTAAAAATAAGACCCTCGAATCAGTCTGCGATGAATTCGCAGACGTATTCGATGGGTCTTTAGGTAAATACAAAGGGCCCCCAATTAAATTTAATCTAGACCCGTCGGTTAAACCCATCAGGCTTAAGGCCCGAAGGGTGCCTTTCGCCCTGAAGCAAAAAATCGAGGCTGAGCTCGATAAGCTTGTAGGCCAAGGCGTCTTAGAACCAGTCGAGGGTGGTTTGTGGGAAACGCCGATCGTCACACCCCTTAAACCTAACGGGGATGTGAGGATCTGCGCTGACTACAAAGCCACCCTGAACCTTGGAATGAAAAAACACGCTTACCCGGTCCCGACGGTGAAGCAGGTCCTCGCCACGATACAGGACGGCGCCATATTTGCCAAGTTAGACTTGGCGCAGGCGTACTTGCAATTAACTGTTTCTGAAGAGGCTGCTGAAGCTCAGACGATAGTTACCCACAAGGGGGCGTTCCGAGTCCACAGACTGCAATTTGGTATTGCAGCAGCTCCAGGCATCTTTCAAGAAGTGATGGAGAGGACCTTAAAGGGCATACCTGGTGTATGCCCTTATTTTGATGATGTCCTGATAGCTGGAAGAAATGAAGAAATATTAGCAGAGCGTCTGGAACAGGTATTGGGAAGGTTTAGGAGGGCTGGACTGAAATTAAAAAAGGAAAAATGTTGCATTGGGGTTAAGTCCACTGAATTTCTAGGATTTAGGATAGACAAAAATGGAATTCATCCTACCCCTGATAAAATCAAGGCAATTAAATTGGCACCAGAACCAAAAAACAAGGCTGAATTACAAGCCTTCCTTGGCTTAGTTAATTTTTACCACACATTTGTGCCACACAAAGCTGCCATAGCAGAACCTCTTCATAGACTTCTAGATAAAAAGACCCCGTGGCAGTGGCTTAACAAACATAGAGTTAGTTTCCAAACATTAAAAGACATTCTTTCTAGCCAATCAACAGTAACCTATTTTATTGAAAATAAACCAATTTATTTAGCTTGCGATGCTTCACCTTATGGTGTGGGGGCTGTTATCAGCCACTTGGACAGTCATGGTGTTCAAAAGCCAATCTCATATTATTCCAGGACGCTTACTAAAGCAGAGCGGAATTATGCACAGATTGATAGGGAAGCATTAGCAATCGTGGCAGGAGTAAAAAAGTTCCATGATTACCTTTACGGTAGGAACTTTACCATACTCACTGACCATAAACCATTATTGGGACTGTTTACCACTGATAAACAGACACCCCAAATAATGTCGCCCAGAATGCTGAGGTGGTCAATTTTCCTCTCAGCATATTCATTCTCCCTTCAACACAGACCGGGCAAGGAAATGGGACATGCAGACGCCCTTAGCAGACTGCCATTAAATATCACTGAGGAAGACCCTGCCCCAGTGGGACAAATAATGTCTTTACAGGACATTCCTGATTGGCCCTTAACCGCTAAAGATATAGCTGTGGCAACAAATAATGACCATATCCTAAAAAGAATTATGGCCTGGGTCCTTAGTGGGTGGCCAAGTACTAACCCAGATGCCAAGTACATTCCTTATTTTAGAAGAAAGGATGAACTGTCATCCCATTTGGGATGTGTTCTGTGGGGAAACCGTGTTGTCATTCCCGAAATCCACAGACCCACAATTTTGCTAGAACTACACGAGGGGCACCCTGGAATAGTACGTATCAAGGCATTGGCTAGGAGTCACTTATGGTGGCCAGGACTTGACAAGGACATTGAAGAATGTGTTTCTAATTGCTATTTGTGTCAACGTTCTAGGCCTGAGCTGCAACACACACGTACTCATAAGTGGGAGTTAGCCAGGAATCCTTGGTCCAGGATTCATATTGATTTTGCTGGACCTTTCCAGGGGTTAACCTTTCTAGTAGTAGTGGACAGTTTCTCTAGATGGCTAGAGGTAGTACCCGTCAGTTCAATGACTTCTGGTAAAACAATACAAGTTTTAAGGGGCCTCTTTGCCACTCACGGGTTACCTGATGTAATTGTGTCAGATAATGGGCCCCAATTCACCTCTGTTGAATTCCAGGATTTCCTCAGGGCCAACTTGATTAAACACACGACAACAGCACCTTTCCACCCGTCCACCAACGGCTTGGCTGAACGAAATGTGAGGACCACTAAAGATGCATTAAAGAGAATTATCCGTGGCGATTGGCACCAAAGACTGGCAGAATTCTTGCTGACCCAACATACGACCCCATGCACGGCTACCGGAAAAAGCCCAGCAGAAATGAGGTGGGGGAAAAGATTAACCACCAAACTGGACAGGTTACATCCTGACAGACTACCATCAAGTGCGGAACCGGACATTCCAAACAGATCATTCAAACTTGGGGACTTAGTCTGGGCCAGGAATTATGCACAAGGGGACAAATGGGTCCCAGGGGTGGTCACTGAGATATTGGGACCTTTGTCTTACACTATTGAGGGGGAAGGGAACAGGGTTAGCAAAAGACATATAGATCAGCTAAGGAAGAGAACTATTGGTTGTATGCCAGTTGAGGGGGATCAAAGTATACATGGGGGGAACATTGCATCAGGGTTTGTTGATAACAACCTGCCAGTTAGTGGGGAAGCAGAAATGCTAACCAGTCCGTCCACAGCTAACCAACAACAACACAGTCAATTTGACTGGGAGCTGCCCCCTTTGAGCAGACCAGCAATAGCTGAACATCAAACACAACAACAACCACAACTTGTTAGCAGAGAAGCATCTGAGCCAATTAGCCAAGAGTCCAGGTCCACCAGAGTAAGCCGGCCAAGCAGACAATCTGATAGAAATGACTTAGGTATCCAAAGCAATAGATATCCTTCAAGAGTCCATAGGCCACCCAAATATTTAAGAGACTATGTCAATAAATAACAACAACTGGGGGGGGTAAGGGGTGTTGTGTCTGTAAATAGTTGCAAACATATAAAATAGCAGGTTGCAAAAGTAGGTTCTTGAGGCAGGAGATTCTGGTGCAACCATTGGTTAAAGTAACAAAAGAAGCGGGGAAATAGCGATTGATGATTGGTTACAGTTTAAACAGTTCTACTATAAAAGTTTGAAACATTTGACAGTTGGCAGTTGACTTATGTGTATTGAATAAACTCCTTCATTGTGAACCACTCTGAGTCATTGTCTACCCGAACCACACAAAAACCCTTCAGGCTCTCCTTCCTTCAGAAAATATTAAGGAGTACTTTTTTCACCTGGGGCCTAACAAAAATTTCTCTGTCAGCTTTTCCTCCTTCAAATACAGGAAGAATGGTTCAGTGGTGGGCCTGTTTGATAAGAATTGTTTGTTTTAGTTGTAATATATGTTTTCCTCCCCATTAACCTAAGTTTGTTTTTTGCCCTTTTTTTGCTTTTTGAGATAGTATTTTGGTTTTTAATTATATATTGTCCAGAGTCAGTTATGAATTAGGATGACCTTATAAATTGAAAGTATAAATATATAAATTATAAATATATTCTTTACTATTAAATGGTCACTCCAAGAATAGACCTGCCCAAGCCAGGGGAATCAATCTTTTTTTTCAAAATAGCTTTATTGTGAATTTCTCTTTTGTTAGTAACTTATTTAGCTCTGTCAATATTTCCCAATGTTATATATCTTGATACAAATAGTTTCCTATTAGTTGCTAGTTACTAATGTGCCACATGAAGTGAATTAAAGCCCAAAAGCTGCATTTTGTTAAAATCACAAGAAGAAACAGCTTATTACATTTCAACATGATTGCTTTTTCCCAGCTAAGGAGTTGAGTGGTTATCTTACTCAGAAGTGTTTAGGGGCGATGAGGATAAATCATATTTATGTTGTGGCAGTAATCAGCTTATTGGGATGTAAAAACTGAGTTTGCCTCCAACTTTATTTAGAAGGAAAATCCTATCTCAGCTCTTAGATACAAGCAAACACCCTCTCTGCCCTCCTTGTCACCTATGAAAGGACAAAGTTTTAGGTAGCAAGTACATAAATGACAATATTATATGCCAGTTGAAGCTATCAATATTTTTAAAAGAAGATATATGGTTGGGGTTTAGAGGAACTTCAGAAGAAATACAGGGTTTGTACTCTTTTTCTTCTTTTAGATTCAGCTAGATATAATCAAGAATTTTATTTGGCCTATATTTTAAAGAAAAAGTTCAGAAATGACTTTCGGGAATAACTTCATATTGAACTTGTTGGAGAGAAAAGTTGGGACTAATATGCAATTCTTCTTGCTCAACTGAATATAGTAAAGTTGATCCCAATCTATTTGTCTACTCAATCAAGGTTATGAAATCAATACTCAGTCTCCAGATAGTTTATTTGTAATAGTCTGAAAAACCTCATCAGTCACACATTAGATACATTACTTCCAAGATTAAAGACCACCTCCAATCATTAAATACAGGATATATCTACTTTACAGACTCAAAGTGCAAACAAATTATTGGTTACAAGATACAAGTAGGTGCCAAGCAACTCCATATTTAGCTTCAGATGAATTCATGATAAGATGCATGCATGGATGTTATATTTTAGGGGAAAAATGCATTAATCAATTTCTAATGTTTACTGTTCTATATACCAGGTTGTACTGCTTGTCACTGCATTGTATCCATAGCAAATATAAACAACTCTTATTTTTCTATAAACTTCAACTTTCCTATGCTTATACTGTACAGTGAGGTTTCTGCTCAAAGATCATTCCAATATCCAAAATCAGTATCTGTGCCTATATGCTTTTCTACCTACTTGGCACTGCATGTGTGTATGAGTACTTTTCCATCGAATGAATATTTTTTGTCAATGTATCATCTTCTAACAATATATTGGAAATATCTGAACAAGAAATATCCTTCATGTTGAATTTTATGGCAAGTGCTGCAGCCAGAGTATCAACATTCATTCTCGATTTCTCACTTTTCCAAAAATCACTAGCAATTGAAAAAACCCTTTCAATTGCTGCATTAGTTCCAGGGCAGCATAACATAAATTGAACAAGAATAAATAAATTTTCACATGGAATATGTTCATTTTTGAAATGGCTGAATATTTCCACCCATCTTTTATCAATTTCAATGTGTTCATTTTCCTTCCTTTCTTCCTTTCCTCCCTCTTTGTCCGTTCCTACCTTCCCTCCCTCTCTCCCACTGTCCCTACTTTTCTTCTTTCCTTTCTTCCTTCCCTCCTTGTCCCTCCCTTCTTTCCTCTCTCCCTCCCTCCCCTCTTTGTCCCCTCCCTCCTTCCCTCCCATTGTCCCTACCTTTCTTCTTTCTTTCCTTCCTTCCCTCCCTCTTTGTCCCTTCTTTTTGCAAGCAGGAAATCTTGCACAGGAATTGCAGCTGGGGATTTCTCTCTCTCTCTCTCCCTCTCTCTCTCTCTCTCTCTCTCTCTCACACACACACACTTTCCCTGGCATCTGGGATTTCCTTCCTGGCAGTCCGGGTCCTGCGAGAGGGCAAGCGGGGAAGGCGGTGGCAACGGTTGTGTTGAGCCCCGTGGGGGTGGGGGTGTTCCAGGTCTCGCTTTTCCCCTTTGCAAAACGGGCTTCAATTAAGCTGTGCTCTGACTTCAGGTGCTGTTCCTTGGGACACCTATCTCCCCACCCCAAAAAGCAGGGTTTTAACTCGCTTTTTGTGCTGCGAAAGGGTGAGTCATGCAAAGCATGGCAGCGCGAAAAGCAAGTAAAAGCCCTGCTTTTTATTTATTTTTATTTATTTATTTATTTAATTTATATACCGCCCTTCTCTCAAGAGACTCAGGGCGGTTAACAGGGCAATACGTAAAAGACAAATACAAAAGTTAAAATTATTAAAACATGATTAAACAATGCCCATAGTACAAATAGTACAAATTTAAAATTAAAGTCATAATAACAAACCCACCCCATCCCATCAGGCCAGGCCCGCTTCCTTAAAGAGATGGGTTTTAAGGTCGCGCCGGAAGGAGCGGAGGTCGGGCGCCATCCGGAGCTCTACCGGAAGATGGTTCCATAAGTCCGGTGCACCCACAGAGAACGCTCTCCCCCTGGGGGCCACCAGTCGGCATTCTTTGACCGGCGGCACCCTGAGGAGGCCCTCTCTGTGGGAGCGTACTGGGCGGAGGGAAGTTGACGCCGGCTGCAGGTGCTCCCCAAGGTATTCTGGACCCATGCCATGGAGGGCTTTGTAGGTCATTACCAACACCTTGAACCTCACCCGGAAGACAACTGGCAACCAATGCAGCTCGCGGAGCAAAGGTGTAACACGGGAGTATCGGGAGACCCCCGACACAACTCTCGCGGCTGCATTCTGTGCCAGCTGGAGCCTCCGAGTGGTCTTCAAGGGTAGCCCCATGTAGAGAGCGTTGCAGTAATCAAGACGAGAGGTCACGAGCGCATGAGTGACCGTGCGCAAGGCATCCCGGTCTAGATAGGGCCGCAACTGGCGCACCAGGCGAACCTGGGCGAACGCCCCCCTAGTTACAGCTACAATATGGTCTTCTAAAGAGAGCTGTGAATCTAGGAGGACTCCCAAGTTGCGAGCCCTATCTACAGGAGGTAATGACTCACCCCCCATAATGAGGGGTGGGATATCCTGAATATCCCGGGATGCCGGTACGCACAGCCACTCCGTCTTGTCGGGGTTGAGACGAAGCCTGTTCCTCCCCATCCAGACCCGGACCGCCTCCAGGCACCGGGACATCACGTCGAGGGCATCACTGGGGTGGTTTGGGGTCGAAATGAAAAGTTGGGTATCATCAGCATACTGATGATACCCAACTCCAAAACCACGAATGATCTCACCCAGCGGCTTCATGTAGATGTTGAACAGAAGGGGCGAGAGGACCGACCCCTGAGGGACTCCACAAGCGAGAGGCCTCGCGGTCGACCTCTGCCCCCCCCGTCAACACCGACTGCGAACGTCCCAGGAGATAGGAGGAGAACCACTGAAGAACCGTGCCTCCCACTCCCAATCCCCTGAGACGCCGCAGCAAGATACCATGGTCGATGGTATCGAAAGCCGCTGAGAGGTCTAATAGGACTAGAACAGAGGAGTATCCTCTGTCCCGAGCCCTCCAGAGATCATTCACCAGCGCGACCAATGCCGTCTCCGTGCTGTACCCAGGCCTGAAGCCCGATTGGTACGGGTCTAGATAATCCGCTTCATCCAGGACCAGAGGGAGCTGATGTGCCACCACACTCTCAACAACCTTCGCAAGGAAGCGAAGGTTGGAGACCGGACGAAAGTTATTCAAAACAGCCGGATCCAAGGTAGGCTTCTTGAGGAGAGGTCTCACCACCGCCTCCTTCAAGGCGGCGGGAAAACTGCCCTCACTCAAAGAAGCAGCTATAACCGCCTGGAACCAGCTTCGTGTCCCCTCCCGGGCTGCATAAACCAGCCAGGAAGGGCACGGGTCCAATAAACATGTGGTGGAGCTCAGCCTCCCCATGATCCTGTCCACTTCCTCCGGAGTCACAGGATCGAACTCCTCCCAGATGACATCGACAAGATCACTCGTGTCCTGATCATCCGATACTGCCCAGTCGGAGTCCAAACCGGTCCGAATCCGAGCGATTTTGTCCGACAGATGTTGACTAAATTCCTCGGCACGCCCCTGCAAGGGATCCTCACTGACCTCCTGGTTGAGGAGGGAGCGGGTCACCCTAAACAGGGCGGCCGGGCGATTATCTGCGGACGCGATGAGGGCAGCGAAATAATTAGATCTCGCTACCCTCATCGCAGCGAGATAAGACCTAATATGGGTTCTTAGTCGCAATCGGTCGGATTCAGATCGGGTAGACCTCCAAACGCTCTCTAGGCCCCGTCTCCGACGCTTCATCTCCCGGAGCTCCGCGGAAAACCATGGAGCCCATTGGGATCTGCGCTGGGTCAGGGGCCGCAAGGGTACAACTCGGTCAAGTGCCTCCGTGGCCGTCCTTTCCCAGGCCTCCACTAAGGCATCCGCCGAGCTGTGAGCTGGGGAGGCAGGTGGGGCCCCCAGCGCTGCCTGAAACCTCTCAGGGTCCATTAAGCGCCTGGGGCAGAACCATCTAGTTGGCTCAACAACCCCACGGTGGGGGGTGGCAAAACGGAAGACCAGCCGCAGGAGATGATGGTCGGTCCATGACAGGGGCATAACAATTGGGGAGCCCCCACCAAGATCATCTAACCACCGACCAGATAAGAAAACCAAGTCAAGGGTGTGGCCTCCCTCATGGGTTGGTCCATGAATTACCTGCGTCAGGTCCATGGCCGTCATGGAAGCCATGAACTCCCGAGCTAACTCAGATACTCCTCCCAGGGATGGTAGATTGAAGTCTCCCAAAACCATTAGTTTAGGAAACTCAATCACCAGCCCTGAGAGGATATCGAGAAGCTCAGGCAGGGCTGCTGCTACGCGACTAGGCGAAAGGTACGCGAGCAGCAAGCCCAACTGCGCCCTAGGACCAAACCTCAATAAGAGAGATTCACACCCGACTATCTGAGGAACGGTGGCCTCCTGCGGACATAAGGTCTCCCTCATAACTACAGCCACTCCCCCACCCCTTCCCTGAGTCCGAGGCCGGTGTAGCACCCGGAAGCCTGGTGGGCAGAGATCCACCAGGGGGATACCACCCTCTGGGCCCAACCAGGTTTCCGTAATGCAAGCCAGGTCCGCTTGCTCACCCTCGACTAAATCCCGGACGAGGGGAGCCTTATTAACAACGGACCTGGCATTTAGGTACACCAGTCGGAACTCAGGTGGCTGCACATCCCCGCTCCCAGAGCCTTGGGTCGAAGGCAGAGGGTCGGAGCGTCTCACCGCTTGGAGATAGCGGAGAGGCCCTCCCGGAGGTCGATACGGCCCTCTGATCTTACACCTGCAGCCATTCCCTATCGTCGTGGCAATTGGCATTCCCACGACCCGCTCCAGAGCTCCAGAGATGACCGACCCCGGCTCCCTCTCAATGCGATCTCTACTAGGCCTGGTCTGAACAGCAGTTGGCAGAGTGCCCCCTCTCTCCAACCAACCACAACCCTCCCCCCTCCCTAACCCTACAAAAAATTTAGCTAAAAAAGTAATCAGGGGCCTCTTGTTAAATTTATATCTTAGGCCCCTGTTTCTGCCCGGCCATCTCTCAGGGTCCCAACAGTCGGACCCGTCATCAAGAGGTAAATTAAAAGGTAAGGCGGGTCGCTCCCAGGATGGGGGGGCACCCCTGAGAGCGAGTAAAACCGTGCTGGAGTATCTCAAAACCATGGTAAAATTGGGTAATACAGCAAGAAACAGACCCAGATCGAATAAATAAAAAGGGAGGATCTTAAAAATGGAAGGGGAATATCCAGACTGCAAACCCAGCTCTTCTGCCACTAGAGCAGGGTAACCCCGGGACAATCCCCGTTCTCTCACAACGGTCAGAACCGGGGAGCAGCCTGAGATATACAGCCGGGGAGAGAGATACCGCCTAGAGCTCTCACCTCTAGGACGGAAAAGATGGAGCTCTTAACTCTTAACCACTCTCTCACAGTGGTTATACACCCGGCACCTTCCACAGCCCAGGGGGAAAGGAAAGGAGAGGACAATAGGCGAAACCAGTCAGCGAGATGGATTAGGGTAAAAAACCCATAAAGTCACGGAGTGGGGCTCAAAGATATGGTCCAGTGAACTATAATAGTCCATGCCTCCAGATGTCCAGGCATAATAGTCCATGCCTCCAGATGTCCAGGCATAAAAGTCCATACTCCACCCAGCCATAGTCACTGTACCAAGACGGTCGCGGCACTCCAACCCCCTCACCGCCAACCGTCTCAGACGTCAACCAGGGCCGTCTCCACCACTCCAGCTTAAAACGCTGACGCTGTTCCAAACCGTAGTTCATAATGGGAGTTGTTACTCAACCAACATCCGGCTCCTGAGCAACTGGAGACAGCTGGTCGGCACCGAGAGCACAGTCAGCTGGTCGGCACCAAGAAATTCAACACGGGGCTCAGTCAGATCTTCCGGACCCACACGGCTCTCCCAAACCTCCTCCGAGCAGCCGGGGCCCTCCAAAAAGCCGACAAACACTTCAACATTTCCACGCCCGCGCTGCTCCAAGCCGTGATTCGTAGTTAATCAATCAACACGCGGCTCCCCCAAGCAGCTGAAGGGCGCTCCGGGACACCACCAAGCTCTAAAAAGATGTCCCAGGCTCCACAGGCTTCGAGAATGCCTCCCGGATCCGTAGTCAGCTGGTCGGCACCGCTTAGAGTAGAGCTCCGCAGAATATCTGGTCTCCCAGGCACTCCAGCAGCCTCCATTCAAGTTCGCAAGTCCGCAAGCCTTCCGACAAACAGCTGGTCCGACAAACAGCTGATCAAGCACTCCCAGGCACTCCCAGGCACTCCAGCAGCCTCCATTCAAGTTCGCAAGTAGCTGGTCCGACGAACAGCTGATCATGCAGCACAAAGCGCTGCTCAGCTCCTCCATATCCTCTGAGGCCTCTAAAACTCTTCCGGGCTCAGATGGAAAAAAAAAAAAGAAAAAAAAAAACCACGGAGAGTTCAGGGCTCACGGAGCCAAAAAACAACAGTATAAAGGCTCACCTCGTCCTCATTCCCCCTCCAAGTCCTTCACAGAAAAGAATATTCCTGTGAGGCTCCCAGGGTCGTTACATTGTTGCAGCTCCAAACGGAGCTTAGCCGAGCACGTCCGCCATCTTGGGCATGCTCAAGGGTGGGGAGAGAGGATTCCCAAGGAACAGTGCCTGAGTCTCCCCACCCACAAAAGCAGGGTTTTTACTCGCTTTTCGTGCTGCGAAAGGGTGAGTCGTGCAAAGCAGGACAGTGCAAAAAGCGAGTAAAAGCCCTGATTTTTGGGGTGGGGAGGAATGGGATCAGAGTTTCTGAGCTCGACTTCTGAGCGTGGCTCAGCTGATCCCAGGCTCCTGCCTTGCTCGCTTGCGGAAAAGAGGCTGCTTGCTAAGTGAGCTGGGAAGCGCTCAGAAACGCTGCCCAGTCGTGCTCAGAAATGCTGATCCCAGGCTCATGCCCAGCTTACTTAGCAAGCAGCCTATTTTCTGGAAGCAAGTATGCTGGGCAGCAGCCTGGGATCAGCTGAGCCATGCTCAGAAGTTGCGCTCAGAAACGCTGATCCCAGACTCCTGCCCAGCTCATTTGTTTGCAGAAAATAGGCTGCTTGCTAAGTGAAGCCCCAGGATCAGCGGGCTACCCGGCGCTGATCCTGGGGCTTCATTTAGCAAGCAGTATGTTTTCCGCAAGCGAGCTGGGCAAGAGCCGTTTGCTTGCTAGCCCTTCCCCCCCAAACACGCCACTTGCTCACTCATCCTTCCTTGCTGGCTGCTCCACTCATTGTTCCTCTGAAAACAGGCTGGTCTGCCCCTTTTATACTTTTTCTTCTCTCCACCCTCCTCCTTTCCTCTTCCAGATGCACCGGAAGCTCCAATTAGCATGTCACCACAGATCCTGGGTTTTCTGGCAAGCTTTGCAGCTACAGCTGATCTCTAGGTTTCTGTGACTCTGTTTTGACTTGTTCCCTCCCCCACTGTAATTAGCTAGGCTGGGCTCACGTACCACCAGCCAGGGGCTCATGTACCACCGGTGGTTCGGGTACCACTGGTGGTACGGGTACCACTGGTGGTACGGGTACCACTGGTTGAAAAGCCGTGGATTAGTCTTCAAATATTGAAATGTAGGACATATAGGAGGACGCTTTTCGAGAGAGGACAGAACTTACAAAAGGAGGACTGTCCTCTCTAAAGGAGGACAATTGGTCACCTTAATATATATATAAAGTTAAATAGCATGGCAGAACAAGCTTAAAAAAGTGCAGGACTGGAAGAAAAACCTTGATCCAGCTTTGCAAAAGCTTGAATTCCAGGCATCTGTAGAAGACTATCTTGCTTGACATTTTGCTTGGATGTTTGTTTATTTCCTTTGACTTCTTTGTATTAATAATCTCAGATTTTACTATGTTGCAATATGATATAGCTGTATAATTGAAATATCATACACTGAAAAACATAATTCATTCAAACATTGTTTTAATAAATTAAGGGGATACCTGGGATAAAATTCATTATAGTGTTTAAAACACAGTGTGCAGCTTCTGTGTGGCTTAGGACTGTATGCAACTTTTAAAGACATGGGGCTGTGTGGGAGCAAGGTACAAAAAGTGGATGTGGCTCAAAAAAGAGTGTCTGGCTTTTTTAAAAAATGAACTCATTATTAAGTTTTAAAGCTCTCTCCCCAGATCCCCTGCAGTAAGATTAATTTAAAAAGTAGGATTAACTAATAAAGGCTTATAATTAATTCTTTCCATTTAAATATTTAAAATATACCTTCCTTTTCTCCCAGATCTAAAACATCATGTTAATTTAAAATGCCAGAATGAATAAAAATGTCATATCTGTGCCTAGGAGACAATAATGTAACCATCAACTGAGTTTCTGTAAGAAAGGTATAATTTAATTATAAAAACTCTTATGTTTGCTTGTATTATTGCTTGAAAATACACAAGTATCTAAGATTGTAAGTCATGATGCGATTGGTTTGGTTTAGAACATTGTGCAGACCCTACAAACAGTGGCATATTTAAAAAACCATGGGTAAACACACATTGGCTTATTGATATGGGAAACAGATATTAATAGAAGTTTTTAGAAGTTTTAGGTTGATGTGAGAGAAAGGGTTGATGTGAAAGAAAGCCTCAAGATCCCTAGCTGATGGTTGTATGATGAGATAAGGAACATGGGCATATCCAGCATTGCCCCCTCTGATGAGTGAAGCTGTATTTTTTGTCCTCATGATGAGGCATTCAATTAGTGTTGAACTGTCTTGTCAGATTTTTTATTTCCCTGTCCTCAGTACCTGGACATTCCCTGTATAGCAATTATCTTTTAAGGTGCCATCCCTTTTTAGTTGTTCTCCTTTCCTGCTTCCTCATAAAAAATATTGCAGATATTTGTAAATAGTGTTTTTCTCACATCTTTCCTAAACTAGTTAAAGAGTTCTTAGTGTGATAGTTTAGATCACAGGTGTCAAACTTGCCTCGTCACATGATGTGTCACAATGTGTCATGACTTTTTTGCCAGAGCTGGGGTGGGTGCGGCCTTCTCGTGATGCAACTGGCCCACCAGCCGGCTGCTTGAAATCCCTGGTTTAGATCTTTGAAGCAGTTAAGACACATTAACTAATTATCATCATAGCAGCTGTCAAATCAGGATGTCTCATCTCAGTTTCTTTCATCAAGACAGAGAAACGGGAGAAGCTGTGAATCGCTGCTCTCTTCTTTTCCTTCTCCTCCAAATATCTGGCAGAATTTGCTTCATTTTAAAAAGGGAAGCAAGAGCCTTGAAAAACGAAAAAGAAAAAAACCCAGCAGGGACTTTTGAGTTTGGATGCCTGTTGGTGTCCAATTTCTATAGAGACAAATGTTAGTTTAAAGACAGGGTGAGGCATTTAGAGCCTTGGTGGAGCAGTGGGCTAATGCCTTCTTAAGTAACACCAGCTGCCTGCAATTAGTGCAGGTTCGCATCCCACCAGGCTCAAGGTTGACTCAGCCT